>NC_143017.1:124139132-124480382 GCF_055824585.1 Amblyomma mixtum | reverse complement strand
ATGTCTGCATTTATCGGTTACGAAGTTGATGAATCATATATCGGCCGTAGTCTGCTAAAGAAACTTGGAAGCATAATTGGTTAGCAAGACATTATTGAAAGCCATTCGGTGACCTACAGTATAATGAAAAGATGCGTGCAGGCGGCAAACAGTGACGGCAAGACATTATGGATAAGGTCATTATTTTTTCAACAAGAAAAGAATTCATCCAGGAAAACATAACAAATTTGAAATACAAAATACAAAGGTCTGAAAACATGAATAAGGAAACTAAGAAGCGAGCTACAAATTACTAAGAGCAAGACAAAAATTCCTTGGAACCGGTCCTTGAAGAATAACGAAAAATACACATATATCAGAGAGGCGGATAAAGTAGTTCGAAAAAGATAACAAAAATTCTAAGTTCTGAAGTTTCGAAACAAGGTAACTAATGTTTCTGAGAATGTAATGGCCGACACGCTCCATGAGAAGGTTCACTTTTATTCGCCAAGATGGATGAAAGTAAACCATTGAGTGAACGGGTTTGGACCCTTCATATACTCAGGGCCACCGCGCAGCCCTCATATTACAAGCATATGTCCAGGCCACGTAAGACCATGGCACTGGCACCACGGTTCACACAACGTAGTTGGGTGTCCGGCTCCTGCGACGCAAGGAGCCCCTTTCCTCCAATGTTCAAATGGCGAGGTATGTCCTGGCTTTGGAGGATCGGAAGGGCAGCCGAAGAGGATGTGGTGCAGGGTGGCGTGTGTTTCTCTCAGTGAGTGCACTCTGGGGAAACGGGGCGGAAGTGGGAGAGAAGCTGAGGCGTGGAAAGAGCAAAGATGCAACACGGTTTTGAGGAGCATAGAAGCGACGCGGTTTTTAGGTCTATGAGTTGCGTGCTCGCATCGCGATCTGAAGGTCTTTGGATCAGTTCCCTGCACCCCCGGAAAAAATTATATTTTATTTTCTTTGCTGTAGACGTCACTATCGTACGGCCTACTGCTTACGTCACACAAGTCTATGGCACTGAGGAATTTCGTGCCATGGACGGCGACGAACGCCGGCTTTTGAGCTTACAGAACATATAATATTCTCGCATTAAAAATTAGATAAGTTGGGTTCTTTAGAGCCATGTAAATCTTTATTAAGGTCTTCTAGTTCATTTTTCATGAATTTTTGTTGTTTTACCTCAGTCAAAATGCAGCTGTCGTGGCCGATAATCATATTCCGAACTCCGTGGTGCGGCTTAATGCTACCGCCGTTATGTCTTCACGACAACTAGCCTGGAAGAACAGTCAAAGAGAGATACGCTTCGAGATGTCAGGTGAGATTATTTATACAAATGGATGGACTTGCTACATTTCATGTATATAAAAATGCCGAATGAGAAGAGCAGCGTTGAAAGAAAAAATTTGCACAAGATGCCGATCGCGAACAATTGAATGGTGTGTTTTCATGCACGTTTACGGGTATAGGGTAAAAACTCGGTAGTTGGACTCAATTCGGAAAACTATAATTCGATAAACCCGTCAAGTCCCATCAAGTCTGTGTACCGTTTTTATAGCGATAAACTTGTTACTTCAGATTAATTTGAACACGCTTAGGTTGAATCGGAAAGACAGCGGATCTCGCACGAGCAAAGGGTGTTTGTAGCACGATTGTTTTAAATGAAAAACGCCCTTCGCAAAAGCTCTGCATCGCAAACACATCGGCAGCGTTTCCCTCGTCTCATAATCCCTGCGTTGCGGAAGCCCCTCACCAGAAACCGCCTCCACAAGTACCGTACAAGAACTTCCACGCCATAAGCCCCGCAGGCTACTCCCGTTCGCAGTATCTTCAACCGATGACCCAGCGCCCTCAGAAATTTTTTTATTTTATTTTATTTGAAATACCTTACAGGCCCATTGGGCATTGTGTAAGGGGGCGAAAAAAAATATAATACAGTGCATTAAAACCAGAGGAAACAAAAGGGAACATATGACCATGATGAAAAAGAAATAAATCTATACAGTGCATTAATAACCTAAGGAAACAAAAGAGAAACATACAGTCATGATAAACAATCACTGTATACGTGCATATATACCACGTGTTTGAATGAGGCTCGCCATTAACTTTTAAAAATTTTCTTTTCGGAGTAAAATGAAATCTTTTCCGTCAAAGTAATACCAGTGTTGGCGGACGTCAGAAAATGGATGAATCGGGTTAACTATAAGCTGGATGACTGAATTTTAGTACTTAACTTTTTATCTATTACAGGCAGTCTGCAGATTGTATTAGACGTAGCTCATCATTAGTAATAGGTACATTTCTTTTTACAGCTTAACAAACGCGATTACTCCTAAAATTTGACATTTATTTGTTGAAATTTATTAAAGATGCATGCATACGCTGATTGATCATACAAAAAAAGGTATGAGAGCAACATGCTCTTTTGGGACCTCTCATAATAAAATGGATAAAGTATTGACACTTTTTAGCAACAGCAACCGCGAGCAGTAATGAGTTAAAGCATATCAAAGAAATTTTATGATATATTTGGCAAAAAAAATTATTTTGAAACACAAAAGAGATACCAACGATATGGGGAAACATAAGGCAAAGTAAACAAATAGCGCTGTGGCCGAACATATTTTGGGGGCTTCTCGAGCAATTTCAAAATAATTTCTGTTTTGTGCAATCTGGATATTCTATTTCATAATGAAGGGATTTGTACGTAAAATAGATGCTTTAGGATCCGCTGCTAACCTGTTAGGTATGGGTACGTTGTTTCATGCAGACAAAAAAAAAATGCCTCAGTCGGTTTTACGCTGAACAAGCTCCACCTTCTCTTCAGTATTCTTTGCATACCTAAAGGTTCTTTCTTGTACCTGTATCTCATGAACCGGTCTTGCCCTAGCTCATCTGTATTGCAGACATGTTTTGCTAAAGCAGTAATGTGGACCACTTCACTCACTTATTTCTCTCCTCGAATCCAGGATCCCTTGTCGACACCATGTATGTTTACCCGTTTTTGAATTTTTTTCTGCTATTTGGAGAGATGCACTTAGTACGTAGAACGTCTGAATTTGTCCATACTTTATGGAGTTAGAGTTGTCAAAATAAATGTCTCCGTCAATATGCCACGGTGGCGTGGCGGTTTCGGCAGGTAGGAAGGATGTTTAAGTGCTCTGCATTCCGCATGGCGAGAGAAAAGCGAAACAGAAGGAATATTTCTCCTTTATTGTCTAACAACGTTCTGCCTCATCAAGCAAGCTGTTTATTTTTTGTTGTAAATTGGTAGTCGTTTTAGGTTCAGGCAGCAAACGTGTACTACGGAGTTTAATGCACAGCATAAAGAATGGTGACATCATGGTAAATGGAACGAGCCATATACAAATTCCGTAGACCATTTGAAGAAACGTAGCAGAAGTTCCTTGGTGCGTGATTCTGCATCAACTAAAACCAAGCTTAAGCTCGAGCTAGCTGTGGAAAGTGGCCTTGAGGGGAACGCTGCCGCCGAAAGAAAGCCAAAATAATCGCTCTACTGATAGCATCCATAAGTGAGCCACCCATGGTGTGTGTCCGCGCGAGAGGAAAGGAAGAAAGCTCGAGAATGAGAGGCACGTAGCCCACACTTCAGACTCCAGATTCCGACATTCCGAGGCCACACACATTTCCTAATTAGGACGCTTCAACTTCAACGCGTGCCCAGACTGCACACTCGTGAGTCAAAGGCAGAGAAGTACTGGAAAGAGGAAAAGCGGGCCCTAAGAAGAGAGGTGCGGGTCCACCATTTCAGCAGCGTTTGAGCTGAAAGGATTCCCATGTACCCGACCGAGTGGCCAAACCGTGAACAATGACGGCGGTCACGTCCAGGTTCCTGAAAAAGACGAGATCCCGCATTCTTCGATGCGATTACACACTTTATTCTTTACACTGGCACGAAAAGCATCCGAGGGAAATACGAGAGGCTCCCACTTCCGTTAAAAGGTATGTGAAAGTTCTGTTCTTGTTGTTCCGTGCCCGAACTAACATTATGGTGTGGACGTTCTAATGTAGGCCTCGCGCGTGCATTTTCAGCGCCTCCTCAGTTTACGACGGTGCAAAACAGCCCGTGAAAGAACCGTAATGTGCGGTCTAAGGGATAGTCGTGCAGTGACTGAAACCAAATGGAAGGCGGACTGTTTACAGACTCCATTGTATTAGACGTCATTTGAAAGTGGGAAACATTGCTGGCGAGCCGACCCGCGTTGTGGCAACTTCTCCGTTCTATTTTCCGATGTATTCAAGACGACTCTGTGGAAGTTTTCTGTGCACACATCAAGGGCATGTATCCAAAGCCAAGATTGACTTACTGACAAATGCGCGTTAGATTGATGACTTTTACAACTACTTTTAACGCGACAGCTGTCGGCATTCAGTGGTGACGTGGCTTAACGAATGATTTGTAGCGCTGTGAACGCCTATCAGACACGTTTTTTCGATAGCTCTGTAGCGAATGATTTCCGCCCATATGTAATAATTTCTGTAGCATTTTCTCAATCTGAATTTAAACCAATGTCAAACTACACCCCTTAACGCAACATTCTTCCTGTTCGTCATGCGATCGTCTGCATAAGAAAGCGGCTTATGTTGCCGTCCGCAAGATAGAAAGCGGCTGGCTTTATTTATGGGTTTTCTTATTCACGAGCCATCTTTCTGTAGCTGCTTCGCAAAAGCGTAACGTACACGCCAGCCTTAGCCTCACGGACAGTGATCCGCAGCCCATACTTCATGTTCTTAGCGAACTTCCTTGAGTAACGGCCCTGGGAGTAAAAGCATGCTCATTCTGCCCAAGCACAAGCAAATTACACAGACACCAAATAGCAAGTAGCACTGAATGAGAGGAAGTAAGTTTAACTGCATAAGAATTCGAAAAAACTAACGCAAACAATAGTTCACGAGTGGCTGCAGCTCAAAACAGAAAGCGCGAAAGTGCATACATTCACAGGAACAGAGCCGCAGGCAAGACGCCAGACAGCGGGCCCAGGACGCTCATTCGCTCAGTACTGGTGCCTTTAAGAAACGTTTTGCACAAGTTTCCCACCCCTTGATTCTTGGTCAAGTACGAGTGATTCCATGATGAACTCTAAGTTTCTGCCTCGCGTGATGCTTTTGAGTGTTGCTGTTACTGATGGCTCTACCCTACTCCGGCAGTGCATTCGTACTGAGTCTAGCATCTTTTGAACATTTGTGTGACTCTTTGCATTTCTCCCAAGCTTGATTCTCATGCGGAAATTGGGCGCACAAAATGCTAATGCCAGCATTCAGATTCGGGAAAAATTTTACTCGTGTGCTTCCTTCGCGTTTCTAGAACCTGTTAAGTGGCCCAAAAGAAATGAACCACTGCATGCTTGGAAATGTCTGCTCAAGTAAGGATCGGAATGCATACGAAATAAAAAAAAAACGGAACGCTGCTGACTAGAAAAGGAAAACTGATGGTGTCTCTTTACCTCTGCATTCATTCCATTGGCCCTCTGTGCATAGATTCAAATTAAGTGCAGTAAGTATGCGATAAGTAAGCAAGATCACAGCGCGTTGTGATCGACTGAGAGAGATTTGTCGTCGCCAGGAAACGCAGTAAGAAACAATCTCGCGCCATTGTAAATTACATTAGAGCTTTTGTTCATCTGTTTTCGCTGTTGAGCCCGTTTTGTGAGCATGCGTCTAGTTTCCAAAGTGCTAGAATTGCACAGAGAAGGCATTAGTTCTCATCAAAGTGATGATTCGCGGGTGCTGACTCGGTTACACTGACGGCTGCATTGCGGCTCAACACAAGAGCGGACGCTTAAGAGCTGCGCTTTAAAAAATGTGGTAAGGTTTTTAGCGTACTTGAACCGAGTATACGGGCGAAACCATGTGTTTAGTCTTGATTGGCTCATGGTTTTGCTTTGCTGGGTCGTCGGCACATCTGGCGACGATATTGGTTCGATAGCAGTTCACGAAGGGCGGTTTGCAGTGACGTGGGAAGCACCGTGGGAAGCACGTGGGTAGAGAATACTCTTGCACAAGAAAGAGGGAGGGAAACAAGGACTAGTTCTCTAGCACGAGCGTCAGCCGGCCGCCTGAACAGCTTCGCCGGTTGTTCGACCTACTGTCGCCTCAGCTCCGGTTATTTAGCTAATTTTTCCTATTTTACCTAGTGTTACTTGAATATTCGAGGACGGCTGCATGCGCAAGGCGGTACTGTCCGTATGGGAAGAGTACGGCTGTTCTGGCGCCGGCATGTGTAAAGGGACCACGCCAATCTAAGGAAGCTGGCTAAGGAGGCTGGAGCGGCCAGACATAGAGACGGCCATCCGTCCAGCGAGACCTCTTCGCACAGAGGGGATGACTCAACGATCGGGAAAGGTGACGAGTCAGTGGCCGATATAGCTGACGTGGGCAACGAGGCCTTCAAGTTGGCGCGTCACCTCAAGCACCGAACTGTCGGGATCCCGGAAGAGGTAGAGCCCACAAAGATGGGGTTGATTTAAGAGAGAGGAATCCCATCTTGCTTTTCGCAGCCATTCAGACACTGCTGGGATCCGCTCCGATTCGTAGTCGGTTCACCAAACAAGGAGCCCTTCACCTGGAGGTCTCAACGGAACAGCAGGTTGACAAGCTCCTGCAGTGCTCTCAGATTGGTGGCATCAAGGTTAAAGTGCGGTTGCCCCATTTCTGTATGAAGAACAGCAGTGTATTAAGGGCGTACCAAAGTGGTATCAGAAAGTGACCAACTTGATTACTTGAAACCACAAGGTATTTTGAGCGTGAAACGACTCGTGAGTCATGTGGAGCCTCAAGTAAAGGAATGGGCTGCGAAACCTACCAACTCTATCGTGCTGACATTCGCTCCCAACTCAGAGCGCCCCGAAAAAATTGATCTGGGATTCACAAAACACGCAGTTGCCGATTTCACTGATGCTCCTGCACGGTGTTTTAAATGCCGGCGGTTTGGGCATGTGGCCAAAGTTGGCATAAAGGATCGACGCTGTAAGCGGTGCGGTGGCAACCACGACTTCAAAGCCTGCAAGGCTGATTTTGCTTATGCCAATTGCGGTTGTGATTATTCAGTGAGTTTGGGAGGCTACCCCTTCCGTGTGAGCGCTGTGAACCGTCGATTATCCTATATTGCTGGTCCCAAAACCTCACCGACTAAGAAACCTGAGCCCCAATTTGAAGAGTTCCCAGTGTTGGAGTCTGAGGTTGTTGCGTCACCCAACAATGTCTCTAAGAGACTTGAGTCCAGCAAGACGCCAAGGTCCATTGCGTGCGAGTCGGTTGTTCGACCTCCAGCAAAAAGTGTCCATGTTCCTGAGCCACCAGATAACAGCCCGACTCGATGGCAAGGGGGTATCTCATATGCACAAGTGACATGAAAACCAGCTGATGCGGCCAAGAGTGTGTCCCCGTCGGCATCTTTTGTCGAAGTTATGAGTGCGTTTCGCAAAATAAGGAGCTCAAAAATCGAGGTATGTGTGACCTTCTTCAGGTTTTTTTTTTTGGCCCTGCGTTCACAAGTTCCAGCGATGCCACCTGGTAACCTGAAGAGCTTCCCACAGCTGGTGCTTTCTTCTGAGTCCATGATTACCACCTTGGCAGCGAACTTCCTTTCGATCTAATATGAATAGTGTTCAACCTCATGGATCTGATATCTACAGAAAAGTGCCGTCTATATTGCAATAGAGCTGTGCTGGGATTTTAAGTCTTTTAGCTGACCTGAAACTATTCTTAAAAGAGACATGTCTTCCAATATTGGCCCTGTCGGAAGCTGGTCTGCCAAATGGGAGATGTTTGACTGGATATGTCGCCCATAAAAACTGCAGCATAAAGTCATTTCCTAGATGAAGTGCCGCGATTTACATAAGAAGAGAAATCCCACGTGTTTATTTAAGCGTTGCCGATCTTTCCACGGATGACATCGAGATAGCGGCTGTTCTGCTGTGACTGAATATGTGTATAGATGGTAACTTCTGGAGTGGATTATGTCCTGTTGTGATGTGAATGGATGTGTGCATAGATAGCAACTGCGGGAGTGCAATATACACTATTATAAGTCAGTGTGCGCACAGCGGGGCAAATCTGACCGGTTTTAAGACATTATTAACATACAAGTGACGCTACGTTGGAGCAATTGCCGGCAGAATAAGCAAGGCTATCCCACCTGTAGCGTACAACAACTCAACAACAGCTCTGCCATCGCTGGCTTCGGCGAATGATCATTTTCTTCATTCCAGTAGTTTTATTTGATGAAGACGACGATATGCAGTGCACAGCGCAAGGGTGGGTTCAGGTTTGACACTAGGCATGATCGGCTGTTGCGAGAGCATAGTGCTATCGTCCAGTGGCCAGAGAATTTGATCTGTTCGCGCTGCCTCGGGATCGAATGCTAACCGCGGCAGTATTTATTTGTTTTATTTATTTTTTGTTGACTTCTTTATGGCTTTGCCAAGGTCACTCTCAAGGTGAAGCTTCGCACAAGCTCGGCGAACCGGTTTGAAACTGTGAGTAGTGTTTTCACACTAAAAGGAACAAACGATGGTAAATTTGCGGAGTGGCTTTTTTTGACAGATGTGATGTAGTTTATTGTGCAAAAACATTATAAGAACTCACGGTTGTTTGCTTCTCGACTAAGGCTACGTCTTCAGATCATTTATTATTCAATGTGTATCAGGTAACTTCTGGAACGGCTTAGTGATAGTGACAATATCTGTCCAAACCAACGACCTTTGGGTCTCAATTCTGAAAGAGCGCCCTGCATGGTAATGAAGACAGAAGGGGCAAAGTTTTGCCTCACAAGGCTGTTATTTTTTGCTGTTATTCAAAATGGCCTTGTCTTATTTATCAGTGGTTTCGTGTTCAGGGGCTTAATCAAACAGTTTTCATTCGTGTTACGCTGCTCAGCTGATGTCGTTGGCAAAAAAAAAAAAACCCTCTGGGGCCCACGCCCAGTCTTTGCCTAGACGCGCCATCTATACCAATGCAGAAGAACTTTCAAATACCCTTATCGCATTGTCAGAATTTAATCAACATTCTTGAAGACAAAAATTCTGTGCAAGCGGAGTTGTTTTCATGGGAGCCCGTGGTAAGTAAAGCCAAAGAATGTCAGTACGAACATTCAGTGAGACCGATAAAAATGATTCTAAACTTAACTCTGGTATGCTGAAACGGTTGTTGAGGAATATGATCATAGGCAGCGCTCATAGCAATTAAGACGCCTGTGAAGCTGATAATTTCGCTGACCTCATATTCCACGAGGCATACACACGAAGTGCGTATCTCGGCTGAAGAGGAGTGGGACGCAAATGCTTATGAAGTGATCACGAAGCGGCTACTATACGCAGTCTGTTGAACTGATACCTGGCCAGGGAGCTGCATGATGAGGTTTTCTGTGTATTTTACTGTGTCAAGCGCTTTTTGGTTCCGAAGAGGTCCACGCCTTACGAGAAAGCACGTAGAAACAGAGCGAGAAGAATTTTGGCACAGAAGTATGTCGCGTAGCATAAGGAACACAAGCTCCACTCAGTAATGCAGCATCACAAAGCGGAATATAGTTGCACTGGCAGTGGTCACGATTAGGCAACAACTGGCATTCAATGCCATTTGGAGGCTCTCCTATTTGGAAAAGTCTTTTTAACTTTAATTTTAACGACGTGAATAATACCTAACAGCCTGCCGGTATGAAAAACTGAGCGTTTGGGGGCGGATGTCTTAGATTGAAGAGTATGCGTCAGTGGCGTACACCTGAGCAAACAAGCGTGAAGACAAGGCCATTCTCGACGTAAATAAGCCGCTGTTCACGTTTGGCTCAGTATCCAGCGGTCTTTAGGGATCGAGCGGTGCTAACGACTCTCCTTTGAGACGACGGTTACTGGCAGAGCTGCAGTGCTTTAGGGGAAAGCGTAAGCATCAAAGATTGCGAAGAAAAACGCTAAAACATATTATTGCGTGAGAGGTTTTTTCCCTTGTGCTTTCTTTTCGTCCTCTTCGCCTTCTGACCGCTGTAGTATAGATTGATTTCGGTGTTAGGAAACGGAGCTCAAGGGGAAAATTAACCACGTGTTTTTGTCCGCACGCGAAAGAGCGCTTCGCTGCGTAGATAAGAAAGCGATTCTGCTACAAGCAGGATAAAACAAGTAGCTGTAGCTATCACACTAAGCTTATTAAAATGGGAAGAAGAAGATAAGGAACTGCCGGATGTCGTCAACAAAACGATTGCCAAATTAAGCTTACTGAACATCTACTCAAGTAGCTTGGGTACAACGAAGACACTTGCAGACGAAATTAATATTGAAGCTGTGGTGAAGCTTACAAGTCTTCTAAAACTCCCTTAGTTCTTAGCTGACCTCCTAGTTTTACAGTAACAGCCGTGTCTGCGACCCCCCGAGACGCATAAAAAAAGTTCGTGCGTGCCACGTCGCCAGTCCCTGTACGTACTCGGTTTTCCTTCGTCGTATTCGGATGGGACGCGCGCTAGCCTGTCATCACGCAACAACTCCCATGTAGCCCTCCAGCCCCAGTGTTGCGTTGTGTCCAACCTTTGTCTTCATCGGGTGGGACCCGGGGTTAAAAAGCGTCGTCAACCGGTTCTGAACACCTGTCGGGGATACACTTAGGCCGGAGGTGAGAGTGCACATACATGCCGCGGATTGCACACAGGCAGCACGCCCTATGGATGCTGCCCGAAACCACCTGGATGTCTGTGCGGGCACACATTTCACGCACAAAATCTGGCAATGTCCATGTCATGTTGTGCAGAGCGGAAACTCGTAAGCAGCAGTATCGCCTGTCCGTGCTGGTGGCGCTTCGTGCTTTATCCGTAGGATGAGTCTCGACACTCTGCTGAAGGCGCATGTAGTGCATTCTGCATTCGAGTTGAAAGCAGTTATGCGAAAGGACGCGGTAGCAGTCATATAGTGGATAGACACTGGGACCATACAGTGAGAGAAGAGGTTAACTTGGAAGGGAGAAAGGCGCGGAGATTTAAAGAAGTTGATGCATTACGCAAGCTGTAGCTAAATTTCTCGATTTATGTCACAAACTTAAACATGGTGGATTTTTTTTGTCATTCCCTCTCATCTCAGTATGCTAGTTTTAGTTGCAAGAGTTCTGTGAGAGTGACCTACCACGAAGGAAGTAATGTCAGCAGATGAAATCAAAAAAGAGTATTCACATCAAGATTACGACAACAATTTGACGTTATCGCGCAGCGCTTCAACGAAATTTTGCTAGCAGGACAGCGTATCAATGATGATCGACCATACCTTATTACTCTATTGCCTTATTTTGACGCGGCTCCCCTCGAAGTAGTGGAGACCGCAAACACGAAGCGAAAATCTCGTTGTTCAGACGTCATGCCACATCGAACACATATGATGGAAGCAGCATGGATCAATGTTTAGCGTTTAAATGCGCTTGCACGACGACAGTCTGGTTGCTCACAACACACTGCCAGATAATGCAGGGAATGAAAACTAATTCAGAGGGCGTAATGATTCTTTTTTTGTTGTTGTTGAAGTTCATGGCTATAGCTTCCACATACACCTTTTCACGCGCGAGCGCCAACTCCCAACCCGATGATGTTGCTATAATTTCAGATGGCACCCAATTCCTGGTCCCCGTGCCTCCTTTAAGTCCTAGGTGTCACTGGATAACATCCTTGCTAGCTGAAAGTCGAAAGCAGGTATACAGTAACGCTATTACGAAGGCAACGTGGACGCTGCTTTCCCCCTGCAGCAGCGAAGAGAAATAAGGGGGGATGCCTCCCACCTGCAGTTCACGCAACGAAGCAAACCCACGTAGTCCTGGCATCGAAGCTCCGCTGGCCCGCTTACGCTCCCGTGGTTCCGAATTTGCCGGCACCGAGCTTCATTTGCCGGCAACCGGAAAATCCGCCCTACTGAGCAGCAGACGGCAGAAAACCGGAAGAAGCGCTCAAAGGCGTGATTGCTCTCGAAAGCACAAGGCGCGCGCAACTCGTTGCGAGATGATGGGCGGTGATCAGGACGAAGTAAACTGGCTTATACTTCACCGCGGCAATTTCTGAGCCCCTCCAGGATTGGGCACCGCTCGGGGACGAAACCAGCGCGGACGATGGTCGTACCGCGAATTTTGGGAGCTGGCGCGTAAGGACGACGTCATTAGCGAAATCACTCATGTCGTTGGTACAGAGGTTGGCGGTGGGATTAGGCCGAAGATGACTTCGGTTCCAGCTTTCCGTTCCATTTGACGGGATTAGAGTGGAGGAAGCTTCAAAAGGCGAGGAGTGCGAATTTGTTTGGGCGCCTCTGAAGCCCAGATTGCGTGTCCAGTTGTACCGGTCGAAGCCACTATGAAAGGGGCTGCAGCCGTTGGCAAAGATTTCGCGGGAAAAAAAAATAGAGCGAATTCTCTAGGGAGTCTTTTTTTTTTTCGTTTTCTCACACCCAAAAACGGCAGGTATCACTGAGCATCACCTGCCACTGCATAACAGCATGAGCAACGTTGTATGCGAATAAGCGAACACAATCGAATACATGAATTGATGATTTTGATGAATTCGCACATCTTTACTTCTCTGAACGTCTTTTCTTGGATACATCGTTTTTATGCCGGTTGTCCTTTTCAATATCTAAGGGAATAGGCATTTAAAGCACAATATGCCTGTTCAAGAGTGTAATGCATAAGGAATGCGTAAACTACACAGTGCCCATATAGAACACAACTTTTTTGTATGCCCTCTCATACATCGCAACCAGTCATTGCATGCTTATGTTTAATGTTTGCGTATCACGCGGTAAGCACAGGTTTCGATAAAACCTAGAAAACATTTCTTGATTCTCATGTCGAGAAATCGTGAAATAGGTTTTTCTTTACCATCAGGCATACAAGGTCTCCCTTTAACCAAGGCGAACGAACGTGGACGGCCATGCCCAGTCACCGCGGTCACCGAAATCTTTGTACCAGGAGCAGCGTGTTTCGGTGTCGGGGGTATATGCTGCCCTGGAGGAACCGCATATCTGCTCCGCTATATACACATGCATGCGGGTGCCTCCCTGAATTTTGATGTATGGGAATTTAGGCAGGTGCGGGACGTATGGTGGGCTGGAATTACCAAAACTGGCGCTTCATTTCTTGGGCCTACTCAAATATTTTTTGGTAATATTTCTATGCAAGAAAGGAAACGAAAAGGGCCTGTAGCGTGTCTGACTCGCAAACCAAAGTTCAGTGGTTCGATTCTCATCTACATTCCCTAATCTTCTTTTCAGTGTTATTATTTGTTTTACATCCGTACTCGTCATAATTAGAATAGAGCCATGCTGCAAGATCCTCATAATAATTTAACTGATGTTTTAATATTTTTTATTCTAGAGCTCGGCATGTGACGTTCTGACCCTCTCGACTAGTCGGGATTTCTCGCAGACACCAGCGACAACGCCTACGCCTGGTTCCCCGCTTAACGGGACCATAACGCTACCATGACCGAAACTAGAAGTTCAGGACACCGTCTTCGTCTTCCTCCAGGCCACCGCTATGTTAACGGAGAGTTCTAACAGAGGCTCCTGCTTTGGTCGAAACTTAAGTTAAAAACTTACACAATATGTCCCACTCTTACTCACTCTTGAGGAATATATTTTATTCTACTGGATTATGTCTCAATCTAAACTCTTGTCTTGAATGGGATTAAAACGTAGCAGCAAAAGCATACAGCTCATAAACTTTTCTTTTTTGCATTTATGTTGTGAAAGTTGCTTCACCGTAAGTTCCTCGCTCACAGAGCGTCAGTAATAATTTGTACCGATTACGTAATTTTAGTCCGGATTTGACTCAAACCGCTGTACTGAAGAAGCCAATACTTTTCTCTTACAAGCACCACGGTCCAATTGTGCTCTGCACGAAATACCGCAAAAAATTTGCAGCGCTAGCGCAGAAAACCAAACGTCAGTATGAGCTAAATAAAATAAAGATAAAAACAAGAAACTATTATAAATATTTTTACTACCAGACACGATAAACGAAAGCAGCGAAAAACAAATATTTGAAGAGTCGATATCGTCATCGAGGAAAAATACGAAACAAAGAGGATTCGCAAGTGCTCGAAGCGAGGGAGAAGCAAGCCAGCATTTACAGTTTCGATGTTGTTATTAATTTTACTTCAGGCACCTTGAGAAGACTTATAATCTATATTTTTTCCAGTAAAAGGCAAATGAAGAGTAGCGTCTGTCGTGTGCGTATACGTTCTTTTGCCTCCTGTGTCCAAATAAGCGCTAGCAACTATGATTCCGGCAGAGTCTAGAGCACTATTCTTGCGTCTTTTGGATTGTTTTTTATTGCTTATCTTCATATTAGAGAAGAAATGTATAGCGGCCTGGAACGAGAAGAATTAAGTTTGCGCTGATTTACACCAAAGCCGAATAATGTTTTTCCTAGACTCCTTCGCAGAAATGAAAAATAGGCCGTAGGCGGCACAGGTCCGTCGAAAGACAATGTTATGGAAACTTACAAATTGACAGCGCTACATTGCAATGTGCCGAGCTAAAAACAATAAGAAAATAACATGCCTCGTATGGATAAAGAATGAGTGAGAGAGATAAATTGAGGGGAAAAGGCAGGGATGAATGAGTGAAGTACGCAATGAGCCCAGTATTGCGCAATGCGAGCAACCCTTTTTCAAATATACAGCGCCCGCCCTCACAACTTGAGGCTGATTGATCACCACTGCCAATATGTGTCACCAGCCCCGGAGGCTTAGAAATACAAAATATCTTATATTGCTACATCATTGCTATATGCCTCTCAATCACGCACAGGTTGGTTAACAGCACCAAATATTCTTGCTACCAGCGCTGAATTTGTTAACAGCGTTGAATGAATAGATATGAAAACACACAGAAACCTTATAACTTAGCCGCTCTCTTAGTTTAATGACTGAGTTTTAGGCGCGGCGGACTTTCAACAGCGCGCCATGTCTAAAGGGCCCGCAGGAAGCCAAACAGTGAACCGCACAGCTGTTGTTAACCGTCATGCAGGCAATAACTCAGGCATTGCATGCACGACAATCACACAAATTGGGCCATGCAAAAAAGATAATACAGAAGGGAAAATAGTATGAAATGTGTAAATACTTAAGAGCGTTGTGCACGATTTAGCCGGTGGATGCTAACCGGCTTCCGAAATGGACGAACTCGTTGGTTTGTGATTGGTTGCTGAAATATTTTATTGCGTCATAATTGCATGGTGTTCGACGAGCACAGATCCGAAGGTCCGTCATGGGGAATGTTTGAGGGGCTTGCGAAATCGGCCCTTTTTTTCCGGTGTCAAGTCCAGGTTTCGGGGCTGAAGGAAAACGCATAAGTGTTTTACACTCACGCTCACACCTACATATATAGGTGTCTTTATTTGTAACGTTTCGACCAGAGTGTCAATTTTGTCAGAGATCTGTTTATAAACAACGGTGCTTTATATCTACACATGCTTGCCCAGAAAGGATTGATGTTGGTGGATCCTGGCGGATAACTGCACATCTATATGAGGCAGCAATGAAATACAAAACGTGGTTTGGTCCAGCGTTGAGAAGTACCGGACACCTTGAAGGCTGTCCAGCGCGACGTCAAGGTGCGACAACGGGTTACATAGGGGCGAGTTATACTTTACACTCACTATAGTCTATATTCCACACAGAATCGCAGTGTGCCAGTTTTATTTACGAGCACGAATGGCGATGCGCGGGCTGCTTGACGGAGGAAAATAATTTCGGACTTCAAAATGTGCGGGGCATGCTCGTGTATCACGTGGCGTTTCGTTGGGCCACCGGACGTTGGCGTCAGCCCTCCGCTTCGATGCGATGCTCCACCACGGTCGTGCAACCGAGCACCTCCGGGGAGACAGCTACGCACTGGTGGTACTGTTGGCACAGAGCCCTCATCGAGCCTAGCTCAGCCGGAGAAAGGTGTGTACGAAAATTTAACTGTTCACTACAGCACTTGTTTCTACCTTTCTTCTTTCACTTCCTTCAGTATACTTTCCTTAAAGGGCAGCTGCACCACTTTTTGAGAATTTTGCGATATTCAAGGATTCAAATTTATGTAGGCTTTAGGTAAAATATGCCAAGTGTCTTTGAACTAGCATTTAAAATAATCGCGTAATCGACGATTGAATTTTGCTTCTTCTCACAGCACTAAAGGAATGCGGGGAAGTATGGTGTGACGTCACGGAAGGTATGATTTGAAATTACCGCTGCCGTCAGCCACACCCTGCAGTGCCTTGTTGGGTGCTGCCAAACAACGTTTGGCGGGCTCTGCCTTCGGTGGTGTTGGTTTTTTTCCTTCAAAGCAGGCGTTATACGTTGGAAATGTACCGATACCTTCGATGACGTCATTATGCGTCTCCCCATTAGGCGTTGTGCGCTGTGGAGAAGCTTGAAGGCCGTCGCGATTTTAGTTGGCAATTACGTCACCGTTTCAAATGCTAGCCCAAAAGGACTTCGCCTGCTTTACCTCGTAGTTTCACACATTCGACCCTTTTAAGCTCATCGCTTTCTAAAACCTATGCATTTGCCCTTTAAGGCGTGGTTCAGGTGTCCACCGAGATCTGAGACAGTTACTGTACCATTTCCAATTCTTAATTTTCCAGTTTCAGTTTCCAAGAGGAGTCCTGAGGGAAAGAAGCAGACGCGGCTTTAGCCGATGACCCGCGATGCCAGAGCACAGATTCCACACCGAGGTGCAAAGTTACCGTATGATTGTTCGCAATCTCGACAGCAACGTCGACTTCTCCACGGATAAAGAGAACGACGCTTCGGAGAGACACACTTGCCTTGGACGGAAAAGCACGCAGAACCATCTGGAACAGGACGCCGCTCGCTCGCACCTCTCTCGCACCTTCGTTGCACGAAGCGCCCGCAGAACTACCGCACAGGTGACAGTTACGTGCGCGACGTCACATGCAGGTTTGGACGAGCGAGCAAGAGCTTGTCGGCACACGTAAACACTGAAGGCCACGACGGGCCGGCAAATGATATGTTCATGGCGGAGGTCGTACCGACCGCAGAGTGCACGACTATCATTCGGCGAGGTGGAGACTTTGAAATCGTTAGGCGGTGGTTAAACGCAGAAATCACACGTTACGCCCGTATCTCTGCACCCGGCGCATCCAAGGATGGCAGGCCAAACTCAGTGATGGAGGAAGACGAATTCTATCTGATATGTCTTCCCGCGCCCGACCACATCCAGAATGACACACGCAAGCTTGTCGCACTTCTGCAGCGCTAGCAACCAACGGGCAGACGCTGGACGATGGCGGAAGCAGCTGAAGATCCTCATCGGAACGTTGCCAAATAAGTAAAAATAAACACTATACCTTGTCACCTCTGCTGCTAGTTTTTTTGTTGTTGTTGTCTGTCGTGCTACATGCATTTACGATAGCGATATGAGTCTACTGGCCGACCAGAAAATATTGCTGAAAGTCATTCTATTTTTTCATCGTGTGTCAATGCATCGGCTTTTATGTTTCAGCGGATCCATAAGAACTTCCATTTGCGCTCAAACCAGGTGTTTCACGTAACGTATTATGCAATTTAAAAAAAAAAAAAGCTTTTTGAGTCAGATGAGCGCTTTTTGTGGCATAGCATTGTCAGCGGTTTATCGCATCAGATTCAGCTGACATTCTAACTAGTAGGCTGGATTAGTGAGCAGTTACCTGTTTCCCTGTTGCTGGTAGTCTCTGTATTTACCAAGTGGCTTGTACCCCACCGTATGCAATAAACATATCAGGTTTCAGAATCTCGAAAACGCAGGTACCATTTTTGATATGACCTAACAAATTTTGCCAAGCTCGCGCCAAAATACATGCTCTTTTTTAAAGCTGTCAGATAAAGCAACCCCTCCAGTGCACGCTACAAAAGCCAAAATTTGTTCGGCCGCAGCGTCGACGGCAACTGCATGTTCGAAATATTAAAAACAGATACGGATATTACTTAAGGTAGGCTACATGCATCTCAATAAATAAGAGGATTGACAGTAATAGCGAGAACATAGCTACTCAAAAATAGCTGCTATCGAAATAATATACACATTCTTGCGCTGTGCATTACACACTGTCCTCTTCAACTAATACTGCTATCGAACTAATATTGCCACAATCTTGGGCACCCTCGTGGCGCCGTCTTCCGGCCGAACTGCCTTGACCGCTATTCTGGCTAGCCTTAGCCATGGTGGCGGGCGGTGTCTTCTTCTTCGTCGTCTCTTCTGTGTGGTGCCCTCGGGAGTCCGCTGCTGCCTGGTGCTTCACAGCAAAGCGTGTCCTGGCCGTCCCGACTGTCTAGCCGTGACATATTTGGTGGAGCCGTGCTGGGTAACGTCCCATGTACAGTGACTCTGAAGACGCCTTTGAAGCCGGTTCTCAGGGCGTCGATACAACCCCCGTCCACAAAGCGAGCCGCCGCCTGCTAGGCCTACAGCCAGAGTTCAGCGGCCTGACAAAACCAAGGAAGATGACATCAACCACTGGTAGCCAGACCACTCAACGTTTTGGAGCTGACGCTCCGTTCGTGCTCCACGCGCCCCGGTCACCGCCGACGTTCCACGGAGACAGGTTTGAAGACGTTGAAGATTGGTTGGCCAGTTTCGACCGTGTGGCGGCCTTCAACCAGTGGGACGGTGAGCGGAAATTGAGGAATGTCTACTTCGCGCTAGAGGACTCTGCAAAGATCTGGTTCGAGAACCACGAGACCTCTTTTGCCACCTGGGAGGTCTTTCGGCGTGAATTGCTAGCGACATTCGGCAACAGTGAGAGAAAAGAGAAGGCCGAAGTCGCTCTGCACTCCCGGTCGCAGCAGCCAAATGAAAGCGTCACCATGTTCGTTGAGGACATGATGCGACTGTTCAATCGAGCCGACCCTGCTATGGCCGAGGCCAAGAAAGTGCGGCACCTAATGCGGGGTGTCAAGGAACAGCTCTTTGCTGGACTTGTCCGCGACCCTCCAAGGACAGTGGCCGATTTCACAAGAGAGGCAATGAGCATGGAGCGCTCCTTGCAGGAACGCGGCGTGCAGTACGGCCGGCAAGCTAGTATGGCAACCGCCCAAATCTGCACGCCTACACCGCTGCCCGCAGAGGATCTTCGAGAGCTCGTCAGGAGCATTGTTCGCGAAGAACTAGCGAAACTTCGCGTCGAGACCTCACAGCCCACCGTCGCTGCACTGTCTGACGTGGTGCGGGATGAAATACGGCGAGTGGTGCAGCCAGCACCAGTGGTTCCGGAGCCGCAGCCCTACATCATGTCGTACAGTGAAGCACTTCGACGGCCTGCGGCAGTGGCACAAGCTTTTTCACCTGTGCCGGCTGTGCAGTACCCACGTCCAGCTGTGCCCACCACCGTGCCGCAGGAATTCCGGCCCGCCATGCGTAAAGCGGACGTGTGGCGTACGCCGAGGAACCGGCCACTCTGCTACCACTGCGGTGAGCCCGGTCATATCCTGCGCCACTGCCCCTACCGTCGAATGGGTTTAAGGGGTTTTGCTTCGGACGCTCCTCGCCCACGCTACGGCGAACGACCTCAGGAGATTGAACAGTTCCTGACTTCCAACCTGCAGGCTCCGACCGTGCCGCAACGTCAGTCTCGATCCCCATCGCCACGGAGATTCTCTGTGAAACTGCGCCTTCATGGCTCTGAAAAGGAGCCGGCAATGGTTAACTTCGTTTGTCTGCTCGAGGTGAGATGAAAAGCTAATTTGCTCAAGAATGGGACTCAAGAGGAGCCTAGATGCGACTAAGGGAAAACCTGTTTCCCTCCGACACTTCATAAGTAGCCGGCACAACTTCGGATGGAACCCCGCACCTCTCACAAATAAAAAAAATAATGCAAATTAGACAAAAACATTCCCTCAACAATATCATCACTATAAGCTAACATTGATGTTATATACCAGCTTATTTTCCGACTCCTACAGAATATCTTTTGGTACGAATGCTAAGATTTTTTCGGAGCGTAAAATATGATATACAGCATTAGGTAAGTAAACACAATCGGGCCAGTCATTACTCTCTCCTAGTGTCCGAGAACCAAGAATAACGCGGTGTGTTCTATTTTTCGCGATTTAGCTAAGTGCGCGTCCGCTCTTCGCATAGCTGCAACCTGATGCCCTAGACATCACCAAAAGTATAGCAAAAAGAAAGCCCCAGAAGACACAGCAATGCCACATGAGAGCCCTGCGGTGTGTTGCAGCTCTAATTTCCAGCTCGTCACAGGTGTCTGGAGTGGAACTGCTCAGTTCGCAACTAGCTTCAGAAACGCCCTAAGCAATTCAAGGAGTTACTATTGCGGCGTAGCAGAAAAGAAATAAAAATCGCACACAAAAGCGACTTTACGATCGTTGACCCAGTACGTTGCCGCCATAATGATGGTTTAGAGTAAGTCTTCCACTAAAAGCTTTCAAATGGACTCTGCGCCGGTGCTTGCAGTTGGAATAAACAGTTGTTAAATCCCCGCCGTCCAGCCGTGCTCAAATTCGAGCGCTGTATTTAAGGGCTTAGGCAGCTGTTTTAGGCTACTGGGAGAGCGAGGTTCCCGGAGTGTGTGACTCTTGTGCAAGGTTTTCCACGTGTTCGGACTCTGCTGCATAAAGGACAAAGAGCGTTCAACGTGCTGTACGACATTGCATATGCTTTTTGCTTGTCTGTTTCGCTATAATGTCGAACAGCAAGTGAAACGGCGCTACAAATTAAAAAATTGAGAAAGTGACTTCGAGAAGATGACAAAGAAGTAGATAGTACATCTGAGTCTTAGGTTGCGCTTTCCGAGCAACCTCCCGCGGCCAATGATTACTTTGCAATAAGGGAGTACTTACTCATTAGCATCCACCCAAGCGCAGCCATATGGCTACAAAGGAAAGAAATACAGCTTTCTCAGTACTTCGTAGTTAATGAAAAATTCGTCCTTGTCCTGATTAATTCGTTATTTCACCCCAGTTAATTCGAAAATTAGTCCCTGTTAGCTCATTTGGCAGAGCGACCACTCTGGTGAAGCGGTGGTCTCCGGTCCAAGCCCCTGACCATGACGAATTTTTATATAACGATGTAGTTTCAGGAAAAGCTGTATACATTTCCTTTTCAGCCATATGACTGCTCATTGGTGGAAAAAACTCAGTAATTACGCCCTTATTAAAATCTACTCAACCTCGGGGGCCTCCCCAAAGTACCCGACCAATCATTACTTGAACAGCCACCTGCCACGTTGGGCAGTCAGCCCACAATCCGGTGGGCATGATGTAATGACGCCACCAGATTACGTAGCCTAGGCGGCTCTCATGCCTATAGCTTGTTAATCTTGAGATATTTCGTGAAATTTTTTACCGCAGCCAACAACATCGTATTTTCTGCGACTCGGGGTCCTTAATGCAATCGCGTTAATACAAACCACAAAATGGCATCAAATTACAGAAAAGGGGCTAAAGTGCACGCACTGTACATAAGGCATTTATCCCAACGAGTGAGATAAACGGTGCTGTCCGATATTATTATGAGGGGTAAGATTTAACCATCTTTCAGGACACAAACTTGGGTAGCATGTAAATTTTTCTCGCAAATTTCTAGAATTTATGTACTACTTAGGTTTAGCTATATTTCTGATTTGAACTTCAAGCTCAGTCGATATTTATATAAGCAGTGTCTACTGAGTACTCTCGCAGTCTTTTGAGCATAAAATAAAACTTGTTCCAGCTCTCTGGCACAATAAGGCACATTTTTGGATAAAGTTCGTGCAAAACACCAGTAAAATGATTTCGAAAATTTCGCATCTGAAGCGAGCAGAACGCAAATGGTCACTATTTTTTCCCGGAAAAACTTTCCTTTTGTTGCATTGATTTTTATGAAAATACCCTTAATGGGGAAGTGCGGCAATGCAAGCCTCTTCCTTTTTTTCGGAACTGCTTAAAAAACAAGAATTTATCAAAGTAATAAACAGACTACAGACGTTGGCTTTGGGGGTTACTGCTGCTGGAAAAGTAAAAAGCAAAGAACGATTTAAAAACAGAAAAAACGCGCGGTTTACCTTCCTCCCTGTAACCGAGCTGTCTGCGGACATGCTAGTGTTATGTGATGAATTGTAGGCGCTGAGCTGCCTTGGCCGCAGCTCAGGGCTGTGACGAGACTGGGCTCGCTGAACCGTTAATGCCTTCATTTGCAAATCACCATTTTTCACTCGCCTGGGACGAAAACCGCTCGCCCGTCAACCGCTCCGCTCGTCCGCTGCAAATTTTTGTTTCGTTTCTGTTTTTCCGGCCTAAAACTGTTACGAGAAGTGAAAACCGGATATTCTATTTTTCATGAGCACATCCGCTTTGAAGAGAAATTCTCGTTTGTCAGTCTACAAAACTACAAAAAAAAAGAGCACTTTCAACGCTAGTAACCATGCATAAAAGTCATGCAGTGTGACACAATGCGTTTCTCTGAGATGGAGCACGCGAGATATGCTTAAAAGCGTTATACGGTAACAATGTCATCCAGAACTGCCCTAAATGCTTTAAAAGGCCTTGCTTTGTTGTTTTTTTTTTCTTTTCAGGCACCTTCGTTCCAACACAATTCCTACACATACAGCATTTTTTTACATGCATGTACATGTGGCTACATATGGCTACATCTAGCCACATGTAGCCACATAGAGCCGCAGCGTGTCATGTGCGTTTTTATTTGACGAGAACAGGTTTAGTGCCTCTGTCATTCTCTATCACCACTCTATAGATTAGTTTATTCAGGAACGAACGGCGTAAGAAAACAATGTTCGTTGCACAATGATTTATGCCGTGTAAGTGAAAACGGCTGTTATGCGTAGCTTTTCGTACTCCACGTACGTATACGAGAGAGCCAGGCGTCAGCTGTGGCGCCAGTGTTCCCGCTCGTATCCAGGACGGAGACGATTCTGTGTATAACACAGTCAGTCAAGAGACAAGCTACACGGGAGTACTACAATACTGGACAAACTAGCGGCATTGGCAAGGTCTCAGCCTTTGCAAGTGGAACCGCAAAGATCACCAGAGGAGGACCTCTTCGTGAGTCGGTCTACACGATCGGCATAGATATCTGGTACCGCCTGACGGTGTCCCCTTTTCCGCGAGCGTGCCTGAGCTGTTGTTAAAGTTGGTGCTAAGTACACATCAAGTTGTCCTGCTGTACCTTATTGGTACTGTCGGTGCCCCGGATTTTGTAGGTTTCTGTTTGCTTCGAACTTATTTCGCCAAAGCTGTAAAGGTCTTCGGCCAGCAGTTCGAGTAAAGACCAAACCTTCCTGTGTACGACCTCTAGCGCAGTAGATCAATAGCCATTCGAACTTGGCAACAGGTTTGCGCCCGTGCACGGACCAGTGTCATGATCCGAGTGCATCGGCACCTGTTAGCACTGTGATACGTGAATGAAAAAAAAACGAGCATAGATTCTAAACCGGAATTTAAAGTACAGCCTTCGTCAAAAGTAACCAGGTTCCATGGTTTGCTCCTCTTTCGTATAACAGAGCCCTCACGACTTCCCTAAACATCAAAAAGTTCTTTCAAGGTGAGAACAGGGGTTCTTCTTACCATACAGAGAATTAGAGCTTGATGGCTGACATAATAGTTGTAATATACGACTGAGAAGAAAAACGTGCCGCCTGGTTTTTTTTTGACAAAGGCTGTACCTTAGCCTGCACACCTCAGACGAATTTTTCCTGATTTTGAGTGAATTTTTTTCGAACCGATGATTGTTAGCGTTGAAAACAATGTTTTAAAATCGCGTTTTTTTACTTCCCTTTTTCATTCAGACATACGTGACAGTAAATTGAACTGAGAAGGAAAGAAATAAGAATCACTCCGTTTCAAGAACACCCTAGCCTGTACGCAAAATGCAAAACAGCAACGCCACGATGTACCATTAAACAAAAGATGGTAACTTTCTGTTGCCAAAAGTTTTGCTCCAGCTAGTGAGCTGCTGAAACGCACTTCACAAACACTTAAAAAAATTAAAGAATATCGAATTACCTTTGCGATCTCTTCAGACTCCTCTTGGCGGGGCTTGTGCTTGCGCATGGCCTTCTGGATTAAAGCTTGTTCATAGAATGCAATCTTTGACAAAGCCGAAGCTTTTCAATCCGACGTGCTTAATAAATCCTTAGTTCTCCTGCGAAGCGGTGTTATCTCTGAGCTAAGGGAGAATTTCTATGTACCGCTGGTTGCGAGTGCGCTCGCCTCTGCTTCACAGTTCAAAAAATGAAGGTGTCTTACTGTCAGTTCCTACTTCAAAAGTTGCAAAAGTTTTGGTGCGTAGCGACCAGCATTGAGCTCGAATTTTTCGAGTGGCCAATACAAATAAAAAAACAATGGGTCGCCCAGTGTGTGGCACCCGTGCAAAAGCCCAGACCAAGGCAATTGGCCAAACAACGCGCATCTGTCGACCTGGCACCGAGGCAGCCCACCATCGTTTGCGCAGTCGTGCGCGTGAAATGAAATTACGCGCTGCTCCACCGTAGGGACGCGGCGTTCCGACAGGCGGACGTGAGGAAGGTGTAACTGTGTTACAGCTCTGGCCAGCTCAAATGGGCCGCGTCCTCGTTTGCAGCTGGTCATTCCCCGGGCTACCACCAAGACGTGACCGGCCTCGAGAGATCAGCGAGACGTCAAAGGTACTGACGCTAGCTTGGCTTAAATCGCCACGCAGTCGCAGCGAAATCAAGTGCCTGATATTCTTTTCGGAATCATTACATAGAGCTTTCCTGTCTTTCGTAAAGTAAGATATTGCAGTTTTATGAAAAATAAAACTAACAAAAATTGCTCGATAATTTTCTTCATGAAGCACGAATGTTTGCTTTAGTGAAGTTTTTTGTTTAGTCTTAGTAGTTGCAGGCTTAATCTTAGTCATAGCTTTTGATATTGCGTTTATTAAATGTTTCGGTTCTTCTCAGCGTCTCCTTTTTATAGTTTTGAGATGAATAATGTCAACAACATTAATAGGTGCCATAGATCGAAATACAATAAAATTCCAAAAGTTCGATGCTGTTCGCCAAATGATAGGCGCAAACTGCTCAAGCTTCTTTAGCAACCACGTCTGAATTTTTGCATAGCATAAGAATTAAATAATGGAGACAGACAGATTAGTGCAGTCGAACTTGAACTTCTGCAGCTTGCACCCAGTCGCTCATGTGGTGCTTTCTTAGTATGCGGTCAGCACCACCACTGCTTACAAGTCAATGCATCCCTGCAAAAATTCATTTGAATCGTTACGCGGAAGAGTACAGTGAGCCCGGTAATAAAATTGTCCACCCGTTAATTCATGTAAGTGATTCAAGTCATTTGTATAAATTTCGTAGAGATTAAAATTTAGTGTATAAAGCTCGAGGCGAGTGCAGTGTGTATTAGCTCTGAACTTCATTTTCGCCGCTTGTTCAAGTTGGCACCTACTCTGAAGTTTACTGACAAAGCGTTAAGACCTCAGATCTCTCCGGCCTCGCATGAACTGCGCTGCCTAATTAGGTCGCGAAGAAAGCCTACGGTGACAGACAAACATCACACAAAATAATTAGTCTCATACTTTCTTAATTTTACTTGTAACGGCTAAATTATCCAAAGCGCTGATACAGGCTCTCAGCAGCCACTGCATGTCGTACACTTTAAGAGTTTACGAAAATGTGCCCCTCGAGACTACACAAAGCACCGACCACAATCGAGACTCAGAAACTCCGTGGTGTAAAGCTTCATTAACAGAAGCGCTGAACGGGACAGGAGTGCTAGGCTGCTGTGTGGAAGAGAGCGTCTTCACGTGGGGTCATTGGGTCTTAGACGGAAATCCCCTAGCTCATGCACGTAATTCTTTATGACAGCAAAACGTTACTTAAGTGGTTGGTGATAATGGAATCTAAAAGTGCTTCTAGCTCCTTGTACTACCACCAACAAATGACACGCGAACAGGAGAAGTGATGTGCCTGTAATAAAGTACGAATATAATAGCCGCTGAAGAGAAAATACAAAGAAGGTCAATTAGCGCTTCGAAAGCATAGTCTTCGCTCCATAGAATGAAATTAACATGCGCTAATATTGAGATTTTCCCGGCTGAAATCTTCTCATTTTGTTGTTCGGGTTTTAATTAAATTGTTCGCGTTTGATGTGTTTCTGATAGCACGTCCTGCGAAAGAGAACCTTTAAGACGCGGAACCGCGCATCATGTGGCGGCTGTACCAGCTTAGCATTGATGTTGCTATGACGAAGAACAGCCGCCAGCTCATTCGAAGGCTTTTGCGCCGCCTTTAGAGGGCATTAATTTTAACGCGACCCCCGGATATAAAGCCTTAGCGTGGTCTATGCCTCTTTCTTCAAAACATCCTCACTCCGTAGCTGGAATCTCACCGAAACTTGTTAAGGCTGGAAAATTTAATCCGTTAGTTATCCATGAAAGCAGCTAGCGCAAGAAACGGGACGACAGAAGCCCTCGTGTTGTGTCCTTCTCTTTCTGTCGTCCCGTTTCTTGCGCTAGCTCTTTCCATGTCTCACCGAAACGTTACGTGTTAGGCCAGTTTTTAGCCTTTCTTCAAACAACATAAACTCTGCATCTCTTACTTCAGTCTTTCTTTCACTAGAACACTGACAGTGAAAAGAAGGCAAATAGACCTATAGAAAACACACAAAGAAAATAAAACAGAAAAGAAGCAACAGTGCTTTTTGGAGAGAGGACAGAGAACGAGGCAGACACCTGCGCTGACTAGCAACCAAAACTATTTATTGTTAAAATTGAAACACTATATAAAAACACCTGTCGAGCAAGGTAACAAGGGCAATTACAAAAAAAAAAACGAAAAAAGAATGACCACACGCCACACACTCGGGAAGAATTATTCACGGCCACTGATTACGATTGGTACGTTCCTGTGTGAACAAGTCTACTGACGGGCTACAGATGCGTGCGTAATTCGCATTTTGCACATCGCACGCCTCGGAAATGAACCTCGAGGTCTAATCTTTATATCTGGAGTCGATGGCGGTGAGGTTCAAAAACGCTTCGCACTTTTCAGACTATGCGCAATGTATGGCAAGATGATTTTTTTCTGACTTGTACTCGATATCTTTGGCGTGCTCACGCAGGCGGTCGTTGATGCAGCATCCCGTCTCACCGAAGTAGACACGCCTGCATGACGCTAGAATGTTGTCCTTCTTATGAAAAAAAAACAAATGATAGACGTCGTTCTTGTGACACGTAACGTTCGGCAGTTCATAAATGCTTCGTGAAACGCAGGAACGGAGCACAAGTGACCAACAATAGAGACTCCCGGGGCGTAGGCAGAGCGATCGATCGGGGACGACAGGATTAATCACCTCACGGTGACACGTAGTCCTTCGATCGTATCATTGACGACGGCGACTGCTGGCGGCCCACAACCACAGCTCGCCATTGCGACGACGCGTTCCCGTGAATCAAACAATGACGGTAGAAAGTAAAAAAAAATAAATCAGAGAGCGATTAAGAATGATGTGCTCATTCGCCAAAGACACGTAGATATTGAAAAGTGTAAAAATGTGAAAATTTTCAAATAAGGCTGAAGTTTGTCATGTTATATATACTCGAGCGTTTGGTACCATCTGTTGCGGTCTGTTCTCAAATCCGTTAGAAGGGAACGAGAAACTTTAACATGTCGAAAGAAATTTTTTTTAAATAGCTGCCCGCGGTTGTAAACCTTAATTATTGTGTATTTCGCTTCTTCTTCTCATAGTATTTTTGAAGTTGTCGCTGGTTTATGCGGCTTCAATGTTTAATTATTTCTGGAAGTTTTTTCCATACTTTCTGCTTTTATGCTCTTCTGTATTTGGTATACGAACTCAGTCACCCCTTTACGACCGACAACTGTATTTTATAGGTGAAAAAAAAAACAGAACTAAGCTTGGGGAATTCTAACAGGCGTTACAAATACTAATCTCTCGTATGTAGCCCATCACGTACAAGTCAAAACGTCCGAACCAGCATTTGTACAATCAAGCAGCAGCTGCTTGGTAGCAGCAGTTCAGGTTGGGCGGCTCACACGACGTCTAAGCGGCAGCTGATGCCCGTCCAGAATTATTTGAGACGGCAAAATAAAGTCAAAGGAAATTCAGGCCCGTCTCTTCAGAATTTCCCAAACACCCGTCTGTCAGAACGCTCAGTTTCTGCTCTTTTGTCAGCTCATGAGCGTCTCTTCGATCCGAAGTTATCTTTCTTTTCCTTGGGACAAAAAGCAGTTCTGAAAGATAGCCAATAAATTTCTTGACTCATCGACCGCCCTCTGGCTCTGGCGTGGTGCTGACATAGTCGGGTTCATTGTTAAGGATGTGGGAGGTTTGCTGTTATCGCAAAGAACTCCCACTGTGAGAATAATTTTCTCTGGGGTAACCTTTTCGTGGCCCGCACGCTTTTCATTAGGCATTTGTATTTTTATATTACACGTAAATAAGGCCGTACTTCTATATGTTAAAGTTTTCGTTCGTGCTCTTTGCTATATTTGGCAGGTGAGCAAAGTCAAGAACGAAGCGATCACTGTTCCCTTGTGAGCAATTCGCCACTGATTTGTGGTAGTTTAATTCCGCTCAAACGTTGAGATTACGCTGATCTCACCAAAAAGTGGAAAAGAAAGCAATGTGAGGTAGAAACACATGGACAATGAAATCGAAAAAAATCATGTTCATCAAGTTTTTTTTTAGTTTTTATTTAATTGACATTGCGTTTCTAAAAAATCTTGGAAAAAGTCATGGAAGTCCTAGGTATATCACTCGTCGGTTACGCGTCCGTCATCATGCCTTACTATTGAATCTAGACAGCTCATAATTTATTAATAAGGAATACCTAATAATTATTCAAGCGTATATTATTGTCTTGTCAAATAATAATATTCCGAGGTTTACCCTGATCATTTGCTTCTCCACACACTCACTGCATTGAATGATAGCAGCCGAGTCCGGACTTGTTGAATTAGAACTGTGTCTTTCCAGCTACACTGATGTCACTTTTTTCAGTTACTGCCGTACAGAAGCTCCCCCAAAAATGAAATCCGTGCTCACTTTCTGACCTCGGCACCAACCCCTTCTATCTGGGACAGTTAATCTTGCCTTTTCTTCTCCGCCTTACAAGTACCTTGGGAACACACTAGCTAGCACCCTGAGGCTGTCCTATCCCTTGTTCCCTTTGTGCTCTCAAACTCCACTATTTGTTGTTTACTTCCTTCTACAATCTCCCGCACTACTAGTATCTTCGCAACCCCGACACTTTCACATTTCTTTTCAGTTCACGAACCCGCTATGCCTACTACGGCACCCGAATACAGAAGTGCCGTGGGCTGCTGCTGTGAACCGACAGCTCGGACTGTGCCCACGTGCTTAGATTTTCTCTTGGCTTCAACAACGGTGCTAGCTTGCTGCATTTCAACTTGTATGGAACAAACAGGAGAGACATGGCTGCATACTGTTGGGCACTGGACAGGACCTACATGAAACGCCTTTGTGAACTGAATACATTGTGAAAGTTTCCCTGGAGACTTGATATCGGTGTGCGTCGATGCTATAAGCGCAGTGAAAGTACGCTTTGAACTGCTCCGGCAATACGTGCAGCAAATTTTGAGCGGATGCCGCTAACAAGCGCTTTTCTTTATGTATTTGATATTCCAATGAAACGTACAAACTATGCGCGCTGTGCACTTTTGCTTTTTTTTGCGCGCCTCCCAAGAAGTAGGTTTCACCTCATGGCACCATTTTAAGACGGGAACATACGTCCCCAACAAAATAAGTTGGTATTGCGACACGTCTGCTGATTGATTAACTTGCATCAACTATTAAGCAAACAAGGGAAGGGGAATGAGGGGCTCGTTATAAATATGCCTTGACGCCATAGGAAGCATAAGAGGATTCTCACACAGCTTCCAACCTCGCCGTTCGATGGCGTTCTACGTCACACCAGCGGTAACTCAGGACGTTCCACGTCCGCCGCTTACGAACGTGGGTGGCGCTGATGAACACTCTCAAGGTTAGGTTATTTGTAAAGGTTTGACAGCCGTCGCCGTAGCTCAGAGGTAGAGCACCGGACGCGTAATTCAGAGGTCGTGGGTTCGGATCCCACCGGCGGCATGTGGTTGTTTTTTCTTCTGCTTTTCTAATCAATTAGCTTTAAGCGACAACATATTCAGTAATATTCTTACTTGATCGACACCACAAAAAAAATAATAAATTAATTAAAAAATCCTCTGTGCTCCTTGGTTTTCTGTGGCTGTTGGCTTCTCTTGCATCAACTATGTCCTTTAGGCGCGGTTGGTGTTTCTTGTGGCTAGTAGCCTGTGAGCGAGATCAGCGTTTCCCTTTTTCACTATTGATATAAGAAAGGGGAAAGTAAAACGGTCACACGCTGCAAACATTCTGGCGCGCGCAGTCATATGTCACTTCAAAGGAACTGTCTTTGCTGGGGGCAGAACCTCCGGAAAATCTGCGCTTATTGCTGCTTGAATCCTCCGCAAGGATTCTTTCTTTCTAGAAAGAAGGCTGTATATATTTGAAGTGCACAAAGTATCGAATTTTGAAACAAACTTTCAGGGAATCTTCGGTTAGAAACTTAGACAAAAGTACCTTTACCTTAACGAAAACCAGTACCGGAAGTCGGTGTTTCTCGACAAGGTGTTAGACCCAAAAGTAAAGAAACAGCAGTGCCGGGCAAGACGCTTTCTTTAGTTGATGTACGACGTGAAGCTTCAAAAATTCCCTGAATAAAACGAAGGCTCGTCTTTAAGCCACGTCAAAGTGGGGTGTCGGCAGCAGCTGCCGCCGAATGTTTTAACAGTACTGAAGGCTATTCTTGAATCTCTGCTACTGCCTACCGCCAATGCGACGAGGGATTCACCGCGGCTACACCAGCCCCAGGCAATGGGCAAGATTTTCCTGAGCCGATTTGGAGGCCCGCAGGCTACAGACCCTGACAAGATGTTCACTTTGCGGTGGCACTTTTTTACGGACGATGGATCTTTTGATATCGCTCATTTCGGCTAATAAAAAAAGTTTTCGAACTCATTCCAAACACATTTGAGATCTGTGAAGAAAGAGCTTCGTTTTTACAACGTGATTCAATTACTTTTAAAAAAGGCGTCTATAAAATGTAAAAATAAGAGACGCAGTAACGGGTTGGCGTTCAAACATTTAACACAGTCTACTGTTGAATTATAAATATTAGCAAATAACTTAAGGCTTGTGATATTGGAATGGAAATAAAGAAATTTTGAAGCGAGCAGGAAAAATGGGTTTTGCTATTATTACGCGGAAGAAAATTTTAGAGTTTATGCGGCGGCTATCGGTGGGAAGTGAACAGCAGTGGCTTTTTTTTATTTCTCAAAAGAAAAAGTGGTGTTTATAGTCTAGTGGGTTGGGACTTTTTTCTTTTTTTTTTCAAAAGACCCATTTTCATCTCCAGAAAAAAAATTAGTTCGCGTTCTATTTGTTTTCACTTGCAAAGAATGAATTACGGCACCCCATGCATGCATAGCATTTGAAGAGTTTAATATTCGTGTCCGGTGGCATTGCGGTTATATAACGAAGAAAACTTCTAGTGGAGCAGATACAAGAATTCTTTTATATACACTTGCTTTTGAGACACTTCTTTGAGATTATAGGTTCCGCTTTTGTGCTCAACGGTAATAGCCACAGGAAAGGATTAATTGGAGAGGTTTCGAGGAGGCTTGTCCAGTAATAGCCACAGTTAGGCTAATTAATATGATTATGTCCGTATTCATGATGTTATCATATTCCCATGCGTGATTCAGACCCTTCGCTTTCACCAATAGGACGGTGGAATCATGTCGACTGTGGCCATGTCTCTGAACACAAACGGCAGTCAGTAATTGAAATTACCGCGTCTAATATAAACCCGCGAGTGTCAGTAGATTACCCTCCACTTACAACTCTAACGCTGGTAGTATAGATTTCTTGTCTCTCATGTGTTCCCTCTGTCCATACACCCGGTATACCTGGTGACGCCGGCAGATGCATTTTATTTTTCAATTCTTTTGCTAGCCCCAGCATAGTCTAAGAGTATACGCGTGACGCATGAATTACCGGAAATGTATAAACTGGGTGACTGAACCGGCAGGAAAATGACATAAGGTTTGCATAAATTAACAAAGCTAAGTAAACCGATCGTGACGAGGGAAGACTGTGTGTACGAAAAAAAGATAAGTGTACGAAAACAAAAAACGATGAGCCTAGAGCATAAGTTTTAGGCCCGGTAGTAGTCAAAGAGTAGAGAGGAGGAAATTTCTAGGGATTAGTTTTACTGCTTTGCTTTTTGTAAGTCTAGCATCTATTGCATTCCTCTGAACGCTGGAGCACCGGTGCGATCGTTAACAGCGTGTGACTCAATATTACCGCTTTGGAGTTAGCGCTTGGTAATGGTGGTAGTGTGCGATACGGAGCCATTAAAGATCGTTTCGTCTCCAGTGTGGGCTTTCCATCGGTCATTTGCTCAGGAGACGTATCGCCGTTATTTATTGTCAATAGGAAGAAAGCAAATAAAGATATGTGTCGGCATGAAATGCAGGGAATAGCTTTATGCCTGGGATGATGGTGGAACTTTTAATTGCGAGAAAATGAAACGAGAGAAGTCGACCATACCCGAACTGCCGAGATCACGCTGGCATCTGAACATCGGTCAACATGGGGAGGGTATGTGAAAGAATATAGAATGAAGATCGAGAATAAATAGAGTCAGAGGCGCACGCAGGATCGAGAACGGAGGTAGTGAAAACAAAAAAGAAAACAGAGGAGGTTGCTAAAGAAAAAAGGACCTCATTCAAGCGGAATTATAGATGTTCTTTTTTGTTTTACTTCTAATACCAGTTTATAAAAAAGCCTTCCAAAGTGCACTCCACTTCTTGGTGTATGCGTGGGCGTGCCGCTCCATCGTTGTAATGATGGTCGAGTGGGATAATATGTCAGCATCAAAGCACTCCATGAAGCCAGGAGAGTGATGGTAGAGTAATTAATGCAAATATTCTGCAACTTACTTAGCTGCACACAGTCCAACAAAAGAAACACATAGCGGAAGGCTGATCCTCTTATGGCTCTTGTCGTGCGGTGCCTGCGAGACAGCGTTAATTGTCACGGTTTACTGCCTTTTGCGCACTGCGCACGTAATCTAAATGCGACACAGGGACTACGCACGAAAACTGCCGAATGTGGGCTGGCTTAGCGCACACTCAAGGATCATCGGATCCCTGAAAACAGAGGTTTCCACTCAGTAATTTTTTGAACAGCTAACCATGAATACTGTTTCCCTGCTGAAAATGAGCCACGAAGTTAAAGACTTGGTCAATTTGTTTTTGTTTTCGTATTAAATTACCTTGGCATCTAAGCAGCAATAAAGAGATGCAAAATCATTTTTATTCCAGCAGGCAAATTTTGGGGTGCTTTTGAGGGCGAATTCTTTAGAAGCGCAACAATTACCAGCCATCTGGTGAGAATGCAATTTATGTTTGAGCCCTTCTTCTCAAGGTATTTCAGTAATGTAAAAAAACGTCTTGTAGCCAGTAACTTGCCTGCTTCCTGAGTAATTGTATGAAGTACATATTGTATATATTGTCGTTCCGGAAAGCAAGTGCCTGCAAAGGATTGTTAAAGTCAAGTGGTGCTCTGGTCAGCCATTACTTTCGTAATGTTCCCGTTCGCGACTAGCTTTCGCAATATTTATTTTATTTTTATTTTTTATTTATTATTACCCTCAGGGTATAAACATTACAGAGGGAGTGGGTTTTAATCAATAAACAAACAAAATATATGCACAGCAACAAAAACATACAAGTAATACTGTAAGTGACAGTTAAGTTTGGTTAAAAATTATCTAAACAAAGTCCCATAACACTTAATATAACACAATCAAAATCGTTTGAGTGTACACAGTGGTGAAATTAAATAATATATGAACACACAGGAAAGAGGTAGGTTTTATACAATGTTAAGAAGAACTCGCATGGTCTATATTGCGCACGGCAGACTGAAATAACCAAAATTTTTCAATTGTTGCAACGGAAGAGGGAAGGCGGTTCCAGTCTTTAGATGTGCGGGGTATGAATGAATCGGAGAAACATTTAGTGTTGCATGAATTTATGCCAACCTTGTGAGCGTGGTCAATGCGTGATGATACATATGAAGGCGGAATGAGCAGTTTATCGTGTAAGTCATCATGGCAAAATATCTTATGAAAGAGGCATAACCGTGCATGCTTTCGACGAAATGTGAGGGGTAGCAGATTGAGATTAGATTTCATTGAGGATACACTAGCGGTGCGGTGATAATTAGAGAAGATGAAACGAGCTGCATTATTTTGAATCATTTCTAGCTGGTTCATGAGATCAGTAGTGCCCGGGTCCCAAACTGAAGATGCGTATTCAAGTTGCGAAAGAACCAACGTTTTGTAAAAGAGAAGCTTGGTACTAGAAGGGGCCGAGCGAAAGTTCCGTTTTAAGTAGCCTAGCATGCGGTTAGCTTTGTTGGCAATGAATTCGACATGACTGTTCCAGCTAAGGTTAGAAGCGATATGAATGCCAAGGTACTTGTATGACGCTACTGATTCGAGAGCTACATTGTTAAGGTGATACGTAGGTGAGTTGCTAGATGACCTTGATACGCGCAGGAATTTGCACTTGTTAACGTTTAGCGTCATTTGCCATGCTTTGCACCAAGATGAGATGTTGTTAATGTCAGTTTGAATTGCACGTACGTCATCGTCGGTTATTATTTCACGGAAAAGGACGCAGTCATCTGCAAATAAGTGAATTGATGATGTAACAGAATCAGGCAGGTCATTAATGAATATTAATAAGAGTAAGGGCCCAAGCACGGTACCTTGAGGAACGCCAGAAAGAACGGGGTGTAAATGTGAGTTAGTTCCATTAGTTGCTACAAACTGCTGACGGTCTGTTAAAAAGCACTCTAGCCATTTTAGTACGTCAGTATCGAGCCCTATCATGCACAGTTTTAGTAGCAAAAGCCGGTGACAAACTTTATCAAAAGCCTTGGCGAAATCTGAAAATCTGCAATCTGCAGTGGAACGATGATCAAGAATTGCATGCAATTTATGAGTAAAGAGAACAAGTTGCGTTTAACATGAATATGACTTACGAAAACCGTGTTGTGCATGATGAAAAAACGAGTTTGACTCTAAGAAATTTGCTATATGTGAAAAAAGAACGTGTTCTAGGATCTTACAGGGGATGCTGGTGATTGAAATAGGCCGGTAGTTGTAAGGTGAGTGTTTGTTTGCAGATTTATGTACTGGAATCACCTTCCCTATCTTCCAGTCGGCCGGCATCGCGCTATTTTCTAGAGACTGCTGAAATAATTTAGAAAGAATAATGGAGGAATATATCTTAGTGCTTTTCAGAAATTTTGAGTTAATACAGTCGATGCCGGCGGCTGAAAATGGTTTCAGGCCGTCAATGAGTTTGGCGATTCCATCCGGGTTGACGATAACAGGATACATTGGCAGATAATTATGGGCGCAACAATAAGGTAAGTCGTTTGGCAGGTATTTCGTGAAGTAGCTGGAGAAGACATCATTTAATACAGTGGAGTATTCATCGTCAGGAACAGGTTCGTCATTAGCGCTTGTTAAAATAATTTTAGACCGGTCTGTAGGATTGATAACTTTCCAGAACTTTTTAGGATTATCTATCAATATATCGGGTAAAGTCTTTGCAAGAAACATTTTTTTAGCATTTTTAAGTGCTGAAATATAAGCGTCGTTTGCAGTACGATATAAAGACCAACGAAACTGACTACATGAGGTGTTAGCAAGCCGGTATAAGCGCTTCTTCCGGTTAGATAAGTGCCTAATGTATGAGTTATACCAAGGCGCCTTTGGATTATACGAGATATTTCGGATGGGAATAAATCGATTGATAAGCTCGGTAACCTTATTCTTGAAGAGTGTCCAGTTCGTTTCAACAGAGCGTTGCTCGAAGCCTTCTAGGAACTTTGTTAAAAATAGGCTTAACTCACTGTTGATTTGGGTAAAATCTACACGGTGATAATTGCGCAGTGTTTTAGTTGTCTTTACTCTCTTTTGTTTGGGTATGTTAATAGTAAAATTCAATGCAAGATGGTCACTCAGCCCTGGCAGGTATATTATTTCTGAACATAAGTCAGGGCTCGAGCACAGGGCTATATCTAATATATTAGCAGTGATGTCCGTTATTCGGGTAGGTTGTGTAACTATTTGCGTGAGGTTAAAGCACGAACAAAAATCTGTGAATTCCTTGGAAGTAGAGGAAGTTGAATTAATAGAAGCAGTACTCACTGACCAATCAATGCCAGGAAGATTAAAATCGCCCAGTAAAAATATAGGTGTTGTCGAAATCGTGTAGTTACGATGTTGATACTGTCATGAAGCTCAGAGACAAACGTTGACGATGGGTTTGGTGCGCGATAACAAGCCCCTATAATGAATTGATGGTGCGTTAGTTTCAGATATACCCATATTTTCTCTAAACCGGTCGTGACATTAAGGGCGAAAGATTCTAAATTTTTGTTAATGGCTATAAGGACGCCACCGCCTTGCCTTGCATTCCTATCACAACGATAAAATTGAAATTTGTTAGGTGAGTCAAGGATTTCACTGTCACGAATGTGCCCATGAAGCCATGTTTCGGTTAGTACTAAGATATCAGCAGAGCATGAATCAACAAGAGGTGAAAGTTCAGTTCTTTTCCTGATTGCGCTTCTTATGTTGGTATACAAGACGGACACGTGTGTTGGGGGAAGGTGGCAACCACTGCCCCTCTGAAACCGCTAATCACAAGATAACAGATTTTGTTCCTCGGAAGAGGCAGGCGGGGGTGCAAGACTAGGAAGCGGGTTACGGGTGACAGAACGTTTTGGGCTAGTGTAGGGTAACTCAGATATAACATCTGTAATAGGATTGTACGTAAAGCACTTGTTATCGATGACTAGCTTATTGTACTTAAGCTTGAAAAATGGCAAGTTTGGTAGGGATTTAGCATATTCGATCAGCCTCTTTCTAGTTTCACGAAGTCGCTGGTGAAAAATCCTCAGTTATGCTGATTTCGTTTTCTTTTAGTTTAGCTTTTAACTGCAGAACTTTTTCCTTTGACTTGTGGCTAGCGAATTTTACTATAACGGGGCGGTTACGGGAGGGGCGGTGTTGTCCTATTCTATGCGCGCGCTGAATGTCAGCTGAAGTTATCTGGTTACCGAGCAAGTTTAGCACCTTCTCTTCGGTTTGTGCCCATGTTTCGGTTTCATCAGGAATTTCATGAAACAGCAAGTTGTCTCGCCGGCTTCTGTCCTCGAGTTCGTTCATACGCGATTGCAAAAGCTCGTTTTGTTTCCTAAGATCGTTGATAGTGTGTTCCATGTTTTTTTTAAGACTGTCTATGGCTTCCACTTTGGCCTCAACGTCCGCTAGCCTGCTGCCCAAGTTCCCGAGAACCGATTCGATTTTTTGCTGACCTTGACGGACTTCTTCAATACTTTTTTTCATTTCAAGATTACTGGCTGTAATTGAAGCAGACTGGTCCTGTAGCACTTGGAGGATGCGCAGTATTTCGTCGTTTTGTGAGGTTACTTCTGAAGTATTAGCCGTAGACGGTTTGACTTTATCGGGGGGGCTATCTTTAGAATCTTGGCGGATAACATGGCGTGTCGAGGGGCCGGGGTTTTCTTCGACATCTCCCGACATCAATAACAGAAGGCAATTGTTTAGACACTCGGATAATATATGAGAGAAAACCCGTGGGCACGGGAACAGCAATAGGCAACGATTTGCGTTCTTTTTTGCGTATACAGAAATACAGTTATTCACCTGGAGCAGTAGAACAGGGTGTTTGTCAGACATGGCTGGCGCCGTGCTGTCCGCGTGCCCACTGAAGGGTGCAGGGCGTTGCGTAGGTTTATATCAGGCGGTTCCCAGTGTGTAGATGATGATGCAGCTTGCCACGTGAAGAAACGGCTATCGGGGATTGCCAGGAGCGCTTCTGCGTCGCCTGGCGGCAGAGGGATGTCAGCCTGTAGTTGAACGGGGTTGGCCGCAGGATAGCGGCTTTCGATGAAGTAGTTGGGATTGGGTCGACTGCCGAGCTGGAAGCCACCGTGCACCAATATAGAAAGCAGGACCTGGAGCAGTAGAATAGGGTGTTTGTCAGACATGGCTGGCGCCGTGCTGTCCGCGTGCCCACTTCGTGCGATCTTTCCAAAATGCCATTATTCTGTTACCTTTCATTTATGCATTTGTTACTGTTTTTGTAATGAGCAGATCGGTGCAAGAAAGTTAATATACGCTTACCGAGCACCATATACTATCTGCTCTCGGTCACCGGATGTCCAGCAATCTAATAGTTCAGTAAAGCTTTTACGCTCTACATTGCTTGCAAGGCCGTAGTTCAATTAGTTGATTTAAAATGGAAGGTTTCATGTGAGCGATGCCACTGATTTTAGGATTCGCACTGTGGCAGTCGTCCTTTCTCTTGCTGAAAACTCTTAAGTGCTTCTAATATTATGAGAACTTGCGTTAAAACTGCTCAAGCCGTGGGCTCAGGATAGCCGAAAAGATTGTGATCTGCTGTTTTTTTTTTTGCAAAAAAGAAAGGCTTCTTCTAAGAAGAAGGATTAGGGATGGGCGGTAGCACTCGCGAAACGGTGATTTTTTAACGCTGCAGGCTTCAGCTCGTTAAAAATTCGGAAGCTGGATTTCATAAGAGGCTTTTGAAGCGACACGAAGGTGAAGAACGGCATGTGTAGGTGGAATCTGTGTTTGAAGGCTCTTATCTCGAAGGAAAGCACGTAAGCATGGTTTATCGAGATAAGAGATCAAAGAATATATTAGGTGGCTTCTTCGGAAGGAACTCAAATGACAGAGAGGTTAATTCATTAGCGTTTCGGACGTTGCCTTGCTCTGCTAAGTCTTATACATCAGAAGTGAAAAAGGCAGTCAAAGGAGCACTGCGAAAGAAATAAATAGTTCGCGACCATTTGTAAGGTGTAGAGCATGGTAAAAGTATAATTTACGAAAAGAGTGAACACGAAGTAGTGAAGGCTTAGTAGCCATTGGGAGTGTTGCGGGCTTATAGAGCGTGTTGCATGTTACCTTAGAGCAAACTGTGACCCTTTGATGAACACCTCGAATAAAAAGGGAAACAAAAACTGTTACAGCAGGGTTTGAAGTTATTTTCACACATCAGGGATGTTAATGATGAATTCTTGATGCCGAATTGTCCTGGATAGGTCATCTCTTGATAAATCAAGAAAAAAGAAAAGCACCGAGAAAGAGTCAGCATTCGAAATTGCTTAGACATTTGAGGCATGAACTCATTTAACGGCTGCATTTGCACCTGTCTTTGTCCGCAAAATTTCTCCGTCCGTCCGTGCATCCAGGTACGTACTTGAGAACATGCAAAAGTTCCCAAGGCGCTGCTTGCACATGGGTTCGTAAAATTCTAATCTGCTGTTTCTTGGGTTGATCAATAAAAGCGTCAATGTGAACTGCGCGAACTACGCGGTATTTTAAATTATGATTTACGAAATAGCGTTGCAAAGGCAGATATGTTCGCCAACACCAGGAGGATGGATGTACTAAAAAGATTAGGCAGCGACAGCCATATACTTTCTAGGACCGCAGTTAGGGCACAGATGGCGCCGTGTTCCCTCAAGTTGAATGCAGCACGCCTGGCGCATCTTGACAAACCACCTCGTGAGCACTTGAGACGCGCGATACGGCAGCGGTAGCTGGACGCTCTGTACTAAAGACTCTACTATGCTTGTAACAAGGCTAGCGTCCTCGCTTTTTTCACTGCCTACTTCATAACTTGCCCTACGGCACCGTTCTAAAGACAGTTCCTCCCCCCACTTGGGCGCGTTCCGTGGCACTGTTTTGCCACATGCTCTGGGACAGTCCAGCAGGCTGTACGCACGGGATACGCTCTTGCAAACTTGCGCTCATTGCCTACACTTCCGCTGGTGGCAACTGCCCCAGATTTCACCAGGAGCTTGAGAGGGAAGGGGCATTTAGATTCACCTATGAAAATTTAATTCGCAAACTCTTTTGCTGTGACCTAGAAGCACGGCTGGAAAATTGAAAAATTGAAAGTTGAAAAATTAACACAAATCTACACTGAAGCAATCGTTGTGCTGAGGTCATCAAATAAAAAATGAGTATAAAAAACCAGAAAAAGTTACCAAAGCCACAATAATGTGTTCAAGCAATGCATTTGAGCTCGTTATTTGGTTTTCTGTTAGCGAAAAGCGTTGCGGAATAGATGAGGGTAGCAAAAAATATCAAATAAATGTTTCCATGATTATGCTTCGTGCCAAGGCATTTGGCCAGCGAAGATCTTCAGTGCTTTTGAGAATGCGAATAAATGAAGAAGCATTAGATATATAGCCAACACGTAGCATCTCGCATAGCTTTATCCTGCAGGCGTCGTCACTGCGCCTCTGCCTTTCCGGACTCCACGTCTTCTTCCTTAGGATGCCTGCGGGAAAGATCTGCTCGCAGTATATGCGTCGTCGGCTTGTTTCGTCCTCTCCGCAGCGCCTCAGGTATCTGTTTTCGCCTCTGCTGCGCTCTTATTTCATCAAAGCGGCGTAACCTCACTGGGGGCGCCGTTTGAACCAATCAGAAGCTCTGAAGAGACAAGTGATCGGAGGCAATTGGGGGGGGGGGGGGGGGGGGGGGGGGAGATTGGATGGCTGCATTCTCGCGATGAAGTAGCAGTGAATGGTCGTGTAACCGCCGTTGTTCACGTGATAGGCTTAAATCACAACGCCGAATACGACGCCAGCACCGGATGCGCAGGAATGATCCACTAACAGCTGCGCTGGAGCACTGAAGAGCAGGCGTGCCGTGTTCTTCCTATGCCGTACGAGCTACCGAGGCGCACGCAGACACTACTCCGCCGCTTCGCAACGAATACCTCGCTCACCCTGGTCTTAAAAGAATTCAAGTTATAATGTGAAAGCACTACTTCATGAGGTCAAACCGACTCAGTGGTTTGTGTGATGCATGACCTTGAGGGTTACCGTGGAAAAATCATAAATAAAGAAATAAATATTGCCATGACTGAGATTAGAACCCTCAGCGACGCGAACAGATCAGCTTTGTTGTCCCGTGCACGAGAGCACTACGCTATCGCCGCGGCCGATCACACTCTAGCGCTGTTTATTCCACATCGTCGTCTTCTCAACTAGTACCAGTATCAGACTAATAATTGAGCTTTAAGGTATGTGGCGGTAGCGACATAAAGACGTGCGCTGCATACGTTAGTGTGGACAATGTTGTGGCAGAAGCACTGTGCTAGAGCAATACGCGTGGAGGTTGACAACATTGGTGCAGAAAGGCGGCACTTGAGCACTGGTTTAATTGGCATTGACAATGAAAAATACATAGACACCATAACTGAGAACCCTGGGTAAGTGGACGCCACGATCCTACTTTCAGGTGCGTGGCCGTGGTGTCCACCTGCAAGACCTGTGCTTTTGTGCAATATTTCGTGCTAAGCAATCCTAAACTGGCAGCCATGTTTTCAGCAGGGACCGCCGCTAAGAGATGTTTCGTCGCTACTGGAGCCCGGTGAATGCTACCCGCATGGCTTGTGAATGACAACATTCGGATCAACGCAAAAGAAAGCTCCCCGAACTACCTACTGCGCTCGGCCTGACCATCCACAGCGACTAGGTTATCCAGCAGCACAAAACAGCATAATCGTCGTTCTGGTCTGGGATAAGCTCCGATAATTTGTGGCAGAAAGCCCGTGCAACATGTTTACGACATTCGGTAGCGACCGCATCAGAATCCGCCTCAGCCGCCGTGACAACGGTGGGACCACAAACTCGCATTCACATGCCTCGAGCAATGTGCACATGTAGGCATATTAATAAATGACGTCTTGTAATCAGCCCTTACACGGGTTATTGGAGGGCTGTTCTCCTTTTTGATTCAGTGAAATATGCCACAATGAAAGTCACGTGAAACTACTTGCGGGATGAAAAAAAAACAGTATTAACATTACATGGGTGTTAAACAATTACGCGAAATGTCAAAATTCGATCGTCCCCCCCCCCCCCCCTCGAAAAAAAAATAACAGCTCTGCGGTGCGCACTTGATTCATTGCTTGTAAAGTAGTCCTCGGCTGTTCTTTCTTTTTGCATGCAAAAGACACCAGAACGATTGTATGATAGAAAAACATGTCAAAATACTTTGAGGATGTATTCTTTCCGAATTTCGAGCATCGCTGTTTTTCTTTTATTTTATAGGGGCCGCCCATCTGGATATTATTTCTCGCTTTTTATACATTAACTTTTTCTCGCTGTTACTTTTTCGAACACCATCGACGTCTGCGAAACTCTTTGTGTGATTCCGGGAGTTCTATCAATGTATATCGACCTTTCAGTTCCAAATGTTTTTGTTCCTATACAGCAGCTATGACAGAATACAGATTGGGGACATTATTAAGCTCTGCGAGTAGTAATCAGGTTTATCCGTGAAAAGTGCAATGAAAACACGGGACAAAAGCCTAATTCTTAAAGAAGAAGAAGCAGTATTTATTGGACCGCTGGAAATAGAAGTACATTGAAAAGCCAGATGGCATTGTGACAGTTTATTTCTAAAGCACGAACACTGTTTCCACGTGGTAGAACTTTATTAAAAACGTTAATTAATATGAAAAATGAAGGCAGGCACACTGTATGGCTGTGCTGTAATTAGGAGATTACGGAAAAGGCCCATTGCTGAATCCGGTGCCAGACTCTAAAAGCAGCGTATTTCGGCCCACAGATGACCTTAAGCGCGCAGCTCGTTAGCTTGTGCTTTGAACGTACAATTACCTTGTGAGGTCGAAAGCGTTACGCATTTATTTTCTAGTGCAATATTTCAATGACTTCGTTTTTAATTTTCGATCATTTAAAGTGTTGATTTGTGCTTCAGAAAACTTCATTGAATGCCTGGGACTGGCTGCCGTGAAATGTCATCAGACTTCATCGCTTTTTTCTCCCTCCTGCTGCTAAGCACAACGGTGTGGTTACAGGGTTACTACAATTGTAATGTATTCGCTTGTGAAGACGCCAGAAACACTGTTAGGTACATATGTTGCCGTCAAATGGCAAAGAATAAACGCCAGTCACAACATAATAAGATGGACGTCCATGTAAACGAAATCACTCGGGATAGATAGGTGAAAACCACCATGGCTTTACTCGGACGCGGTGGCTTCAATTCAGCAATCAACCGCTTTTTATCACGTGTTCAGTTGGGAACTCAAAGCGGTTGAACACTGACGTCATGCCGCTCTACAAGCACCGCTGTAGAGCTCAGTTCTGTTCAGCCAGACAGGAATAAAGCAGAAGAACAGCAGTGGCGGTACTCGGGCATTTCATCACCATTACAACATCAAACACATCTGGCTTTCTGGATTTTGTCTGCTACACACTCTTAAGAATGGTGCCAATTTAAGTGGTCGCTCTAGACTTAACTTCGCAGATCAAAGTCACCTGTCATTTCTTTTTAGAAAACCGGTTTCATTTCACCAGCGCAAGTTTTCTCTTTCCATGCCCGGCCTTTTGTGAAATTCTAGCTCTGCGCAGTCAGCAAAAAATAGCCGCTAGTATTTCGGTTTTATTCGTCGACAGCAGTAATCCCATCCGGATTTCACGAGCTACTTTATGCTACAGGAGTGCCTCCCCAACTGCCGGAGCGAGGTAATTTGCATGCGTGTTTTGAAATCACGCGCTGCGCCGCTTTATGCTGACAGTGCATGTTTATGCAAATGAAGAGGCGTCTTACTTGAAGGCTTCCAGTCTAGACCATGCAGAGCTTTGTTGAATGGCTGAATTAAATTACACACTGCTTCTCAATCATAGTATACATTGTGACACGCATCTAGACCGCAGCAAAGGGCTACGATTTTCTGCACTGCAGCTCGGATTCAATCGATACAGCCGTCCAGCATTTCAAAATGACTCTGACACCAGCTAGAATCTACTTTCTCTCGAGGTGCAGGCCACGAGACCAGGAAGATTCGGTCGCAGTGAATGAGGAATGCTGGACGAAATTGGAGCAGTTTTCTTTTGTATCGTGGCCTTAGAAATGCTGTCTGTATTTGGCCCGCGCTTGGAACAGCGGATGGCTCTCTATCAAACTTTTCATTTAGCTCACAGAAAGCGACTATTACTCCTGTTTTCCTGTTAATTCCTACTGCCCATTGTCTATGCTGTTGTGCACTTGACGTGAAACGAGAAACAAATTCCGATCTTTTCTTTTCTCCTGAATTCATTCTCTTTTTGTAGCCTGCGAGGATAGTGGCGGCGTATATTATTCCTTATACCTAAACGGCAAACATACGGTAGCCCGGCTAAGCTTACGTAGAGAGAGCGCAGGCCTTCGACCTTCCCTTTTAGCCAATCAAATTATTTTCCATTCAGCCTCTTTTGTTGTCCCTATCTCAATGAAACCCACAATTTCGGTAGCTCTTGTCTACAACGACCTGGAAGACGCGGCCTACGGCGTGGTGACGTTAGAAAGCTGAAGATAAATTTTCTTCGCTTAGGCTACAGCGTCGCCAAAGTTATCCTCTCATAACAGCCCGCTTGCTCGCTTCAGTGAGGTTGCGTTTCAAAAGTGCTACAACTATATGTAAAGTTTGTTGTGCTCTTCGGAAAGAGGAGCAGTTTAGAGCTGCCCTGATTCTGGTTGTCCTAAACATGCAAAATAAAAATGCGCCTTAATCTTCTTAGCGGTGCGCGTATTTAGAGAATGCAGCACAGTGTAGGACTGAGTGGAAAAACACGCGTGCCATTGGGCACCTTATACTGGAACGCCTCAGGGAAGGGGTCTGAGACTTAACTCGATTAGCGGAAGCAGGAAGCAGTGAGTTCATGCAAAGCGCCTATGCTTCGAGACATTCTCTGGCCAGGACTTAAGCGAGTTAGCCGCATTTAATCGGATCTCTTTTTGGCGCGTAAAGTTTTCCTCGCGGCCTACACTTGGATTTAGCTTCAATCGTGCACGAGAATAAGCTTTACGCTAACCATGCTCGTAGGTCCCAGCGTCGAAGGAGAGTGAAAGAGACAAGGATGAGTATTAGGGCTACCTAGCTCGTCATTACAGTTGGCATCACAGAAGAGTGAGGCCGTACATGAGATATGGCATAGTAAAGGAACCGGTGCTGGAACAAGCGTACCTTAACAAGATTTCAAACAAACGAAGCATAATACGACTGCACGTACTATCAGCGCATTGTCAGTAGCAATGGCATGTTGATGCAATGCGCGAGCTCGCAGGGGTTAGTTCATGAACGCTCGCGTGATGACATTTTCGCCCCGTTGAAGGGGGCACAACGACAACTTCATTCAACTGATGTTCCGAGGAAGAATTTTTTCTCAGGCCCTTTCTGGCCGTAATCGTATTTGTAAGGCAGCAAATGACGTGTTTATGTTCGAGAAAATCGGATTTATTAATTTCCCTCCTACTGGATTCACTCTACCGTGATGACCAGGTAGGAGCGTGATCACCGTTTTAAAGCAAATGTCGATGTAACCTTCCTCATTCATACTCGAATGAAGACACCGGGGTCTGCTTGCGATAACAGACGGTGGTGGCGATACCTGCATTTTATTCTTTTTTTTACAACTGATCTGTCATGACAGCAGTGTTTTAGGTAACACTAGAGCCTTTAGATTTATAAACCGCTAATATTTCCATACAGGCCAAAATAATTTGCTCGAACTGCCCCTATACAGCAGGTGAAGTTATCGGGAAACACCTCATTGCTCCGTGGTGAAGCTCAGGTGCGTGGTAAATTATGCCCTCATTAGTTGATCTGACTTAGAGCCAGCTCAAAAGGCACGAAAATCTTAAGTAAGATGGATTAAAGCCGCACTTTGCTGTGCCCCTCCTCTAATTTTGAGTACCTTCTTGAGCTTAATTCACCCATTGCAGGGTATCTCAGCAGTTCGCGATTCTGTGCGCGTGCACGGCGATCTTCCTTTTTGAATGCATTTTGGTTGTCACCTAATAAATAGTAATTTATATCAATTTTTCATGCCTGTAATGCATCAGAAACTGTGGTGGTCGTGTTAAAAAAATTTCTAAGCATGTTGTCGTAAGACATGGATATCTTACTCACATCGACTGAAATTCAAGGAAAGTAGGGCGATTATAGTGTTCCAGGTTTAACCTTCAGGTTTAACAAGAGTTAAACCACTGCCAATTTTTTATTAGAGAGCTCGCCCTTTTATTTCCTAGTTTTCTTTAATCTTCCTAAGTTCGAGAGTAAAAAAAAAAAAACACCCTAGCTCCGTCCTCCCGATAATTTGTGCGCCAAGGGCTGTTACACGAAGGTTGTTCGAGCTGACTTCCGGAATCTGTATTTTCTCCTCGACAAACGCGGCATTTTCCGAGTACATCCAAGTCTGTTGGGATTTGCAGTTAATCGCCTGCCCGTCTCCCCGCTCTTCAGGTTGCCAGCAATCAGGCCCGTGTAATGACCACTTTTGCTAGCGGGGGTTAATTTTTGTTCAGGTTTTCTCGCCTGAGTTTCCCGACTAAAGGTTCGGTTTACGACTTTACTTTAACCTGAACTCCGAAACAATCATCATTTCGCGCCTTCTTTCATTTTAGTCGTAGTTTTTTTGTTTTGAAGTGCTTTAAAAACACTGTAGCTCTTATTTCGCACCAATTATTGCTCTGAGACTTCTCCTTAGTACTGAAAAAAAAAAACAAAGTGAGAGCGCTGAAAAAAATGTACAGTGGCCCATACATGCGGCAAGTGTCGAGAGCGGAGCAAATATAAAAGCTAAACAAACTTTATATTTGGTCTTGTGAGAGCTATGAAAACCAGCATTTGCTTCTGATGTATGTTACTGTGCCCTAATGATGTGGACTTTACCTTTGCTGAAGAAAATATTTTGGAACCAAATTTTTCCGTACTGTTCCTCGCCTGCATGCCCCGAGCATTATGGTAATCTGCGACATTTTCTTTTGTAGTGCCGTACCATTCAATCTTCTTCTTTCTCAGCACTCCATTATCCTTATCTTTCTCCTCCAATGTAGCGGGCCCGTCGAGCCTCAAACCAGCGGACAGAACACCTGGCTTTGGTGACTCTGGGGCAGGATATGCTCTATGCTTAGACTTGCGTCACTGTAAAGTTATTTTCCCCCTTTTCTCTTTCTATTTTTAAGCAGATTCGTAACGCCTGAAGCATCGTCATAAAGGATGTTTAGGATTTTTTTTTTATTGTAATGCTTCTAAAGAGAATCAAGAGTACTCTGTGGTAGTTCAAACTTTTTAAACGTGAATTCTGCTAACTGTAGGACTCATGCTCTACTAACGCTGCAGTGAATCTATGAGCAGAGTAGACCGTAATAACTTTTTATATAATTCTGTATTGAAAAAAAAAGAAAACAAGCATTTACGAGTTTAATAACAACACTCGTGAACCAGATCCCGTTTCCCTCATTTTTTTTTCTGAGGAAGCGAACTCTTTAATCGTTCTTTTTTTTTTTACAGTGACAGTTGTTAGGCGTCTGTGCCTTGGCTTCGCGTCGTCGTCGTAGTAGCAGTAATATTAGTAAGTCGTAGTCTGTGGTGCAACGAGGGAGTGGGTTGCCGTGGAAATCATTTTGCGGGTGGTCTCCGTAGTGGGAAGAGGGTTTGGCGAGAGCGTAAGAAAGCGCTACCGGTGGGTGGTTGCCACGGAAATTAACCCGGAGAGTAGTTACTCTGGAAGGAGGAGTAGGGTCCCTGTGAATGGAGGAGGGTACGGCGAGAGCACAAGAAGGCCTAACCGGAATGTATTACCACGAGAACCGTCCAAAAGGGGCTTGGCTTAGAAGGAGGAGGGTGCGGCAGAGCGGATGAACCCGAAAACGAAAGGTGGTAACTGTTGAAGAGGAAGGGTATGGCGAGAGCGCAAGAAGGCGCAACCGGTGCATGGTTACCACGGGGTCCAGCCAGATGGTTGTTAATCATAAGGAGGAGGACATCTATCCACCAAAGAGGAGGGTATGGAGAGAGCACAGGAAGGCGCAACGGGGAGGTAGTTAGTCAGGAAATTATGGCGGAATCATAAGGTGTAAGCGGAGGTTGGTTGCCATTTAAATCACCCTGAGGGAAGCTATCCTGGAAGATGGAAGTGAACGAGTGAACGCTTAACAAGGAAGTAGGTTGGTTTGTCGAGAGCGTGGGAATACATAGCACAAGGCTACCACGGCAAGCATCCGGCGGATAGTGGCCGTTGAAGAAGTGAGAGTATGGCGGGAGGGGAGGAATGCAGAACGGTCTATCTTTGGCAGCTACTACGCAGAGCGCCGTCCGAGGAGAGGGCCATCGGTTTCGTTGTGCGCCTAGAGCGATGGATTGGATAGGAGAGCGAGTCGAAAAATGACCCTGTGGGGAAGTCTACAAAGTGTGCTTTAGAACTATGCAGATACGAAGTCGCCCTCATAATTTCTGATCAACATATTAAAAAATATAATAACTAAATAGTTGTCGCAAAATTTGCATTGCACATGGTAGCCTTCTTGTCAATTTTCTTTATCGAGTAGTAAGGGTGTCTCTAAACTCATTTTCCATTTTCCATTAGCAACAGTTTGCTGCCTGATACATGGTACATCTGTACTACCCAAATGCAGTAGTGTATGCGTGCTGCGACAGTTTCGTTCCCATGTATACACACCGAGAATGTGTATAAACATTTTATGTGCTCGTTTTGTTGGCTTGTCTTTCGTGCCGTATTCCGGGATGGCAATCAAGTGGTCGCGGACTTCAAACGAAACTTCGTCCTCTGGTCAATCTTCCTCCCCAGCCGAGTGTCCAGGAGCGCTACGATGGCTTCGCGGCACAACTTTCCGGAGAATGCGCGATATAAGGCGTTCGACGGTGCTCCACTTGCGCCAGCTGCTTGAGAGAATGGTACCGCTGGCGCTTCGCCGAAGAAGAAAGCTGTAGACTGCTTTCTCTTCGTACTGGCGTTCGCGGCGCCATGGAAAGTTGCCGTAAAAAGATTATTTCACTCTCCATTTTCTGCGCCTTCTTTAGCCGAAGTGGAAATTTCTTTGGATGGTGGTTCACGTGGCGTCCACTTTGCCTTTTTCTCGCTTGGGACTGTTTCGTGCTGTTTTTCTAACCCGAATCAGTTGCTTCTCAACGCACCACATAGGCAATAAATTTTTGCCAGTGTAGATGCCTCCTAATAACATTCCTACGTGCATTGTGCGATATTAGAGCTGGTTCAAGCGTATGCAACTCATGCTTATGACAGCGCACTCGAGGAGCGCGGATTTGAATCCCGGTGAGACCTATAATTCTTTCGGCAGCACTTGATTTTGAAAAGTGTGCATGTGGTACAGGTGAACGTGCGGACGAAAATGCCTGCGCATGGCAAGGCGTTGATTACTGTTTTTATGCCTCCGGCATCAAAACACTAATGAGAAACTTCTTGCACAGCACGGCAAGCCACTTTTATGCCCGTGAAGTAGTCGCGTTCCAAGGACTGCTAGTAATATGAAATCGTTTTTCTTTTGAACACTGCCAGTTTTTTCTTGATTTTTTTAGGGTTCCTACTAAGGACGCACTTTGCCTTGCTTCTTCTATGAATCAATGGCTTCGTTGCACATGGAGAGTATTGGATCTTTAATCGCGTATTTCGATGTATTCAAAATTTGTTCTCATACAGAGAGAGATGTCCTTTTTTATTCGCAGTTTTTATTCACTGAGGATTCGAATCTCAGTAATACATTAATGCACAAAACCTGCTCCGCCTAACATATGTCAGAACATCAAAGCGGCATGGCCTTAAGAATATTTTCCACCGAGCACAACAACGACCTCTGCAAGGTGAATGTAAAGATGCTGTTCTTGCGCTCTAGACACAATTGAATGAATTCAACATCAGGACTTCGTCATGCTCGAAAGCCTCACTTATATTTTGCAGCTTAAATTTCAGTTGTATTTTTCTTCCACATATGAGAACACCTTTACAGGCATTATTTATTTCTATTCTTTCCCAGGTAAAGATAGCAGACAAGGGCGAAAAATTGAGGTGCTCTTTTGAAAAGAGACGCATTTATTCATTGATTTCTTCAGTAATTGCAACAACACCATTGTGAGCCACAACAACACTATTTGTGGCGCACAATGCTGACCGAGAAGCCTCTGTGAACGATAAGAATCCCTTTGAGGTGTTTCTAATTTCATGTTTTTCTCTTGAATGGTACTGTTCTGCAGCACCATCCCGATGGAGGCAGGCGTAGGATTGTAGCGCCCAGGACTTTAGTCGAAGTGCAGGTCTACTGCGCAGCACCTCACCAAATAAGTCATCGTCGTATTCAAATGGGGCCTTTTGTTTTCGCTGTGGTTTCCTTGACTGCACTGTTTGCGCCTGCAATAACAACCGCCCCAGAAATAAATATTCAAGGCCCTGAGAATTCAAGTTCGGTGCTAGAGCTAAACGTCGTGCTTGTGACTTTCAAGGGTTACTGGGACGCCATCGACACAACAGTAGCGCAAATGCTCCCATGCCCGAGAACCACGTGGGTTTTTCATCGAGGCAACTTGAGGAATTTCTTGAGGGAAAACAATATTGTAGAAACAAGGACCATTGCCGTTGTTCCGAGTCTCCAGGTTGGTTGGCGCAAGTTCACTCGTGCGGTTGAAGAAAAAGAAATATACCAGAACTTTGCCCGCTGGATAGTGCTTGACAAAAAGGCAACTTTCTGTCAGCATATAAAAGAACGTGGAACGTTACCCGTATGCTTTACAAATTATGAGAGTAGCAAGGGTTGCGACCATCAGGATGGACACGATTCAACTGCCAGCAGCTTTCTTGAAATTTTTACTTTAGGAAGCTGTAATGGCTCTAGGAGACTCCCAGAGGAAGAAAAGACTCTAGCTGGTCAGGTAATAACTCTTGGCTGCTTGTCACCGAAATTTCACAGAGACTTTGATTTTTGCAACCAACCGCGTTACTCAGATGTCCTGGACTTACTCAAAGGAAGAAACGTCTCCCTGGTGTACCGATTTTATTCAAATCTTTCTCTACTTTACGAGGACATGTACTGCAGCAAAACAGACATGTTGGTGGGCCCCAAAGGACTGAACACGGGCACATTAGCAGCAATGACGTATAGCGAAGTCATGTTCGGCTATGACAGGCTTTACGCCAGGGGAAATGGAACTGAAGCCGTCACACTCTTCAGAATCGTCGGACGCTCTCCGCTAGCCGTTGCCTTGACAATGTCTTCACTAGCGCTGTGCGTCGGTGTTCTTCTCGTCACCGCTGAGGACCGCATCTGCCAGCGTGTTGCTGAGGAGACCATGTTTTTACTGGCCGCTCTGCTCGCCACTTCAGCGCCGCTACCGGCCGGGAGACGATGCGAAAACAGCAGGCGGTTTATTTACTTGCTTTGGATCATCGGAATATTTCCGCTCTCTGTGTACTTCAGGGGTGAGCTGACTTCCTTGTTGACACTCAGGCTCCCCGCCAACAGCCTTGATACGTTAGAAGAGCTTGAGGTTGCACTCGACAAGGACGCAATCGCGCCTTGTGTTCCGAAGGAGACTCCGACATTCGGCGTCCTGCACGACCCCGTCGAGAATCCGACCCAGCTCGTAAAAAAGCTGCGCACCTCCTTCGCGAAGCAGCCCGGAGCTCTGGTCACCGAGCACACAAACAGCTGTCTACTGTGTGCCGCTAGACCCGATCGCGTATGTTTCGTTACCCGCAGTTCACAATCTCATTCCAAGAAGCTGCCGCATGATGTCGTAGAGTTTCGTGAACAGTTCAACATGCGACTCGGCGTCATTGCTCTCCGCAAGACGTTTCCACTGAAAGCTGCTTTCAGGAATTTCCTTCGAAGTATTCGTGAGGGCGACCTCTTGTGTAAGTCTGCCTTGACATGCATGACCCCGAACGTTGCCGAAACCGCTGAAGCTGAGATACCAGAGTTTCCGCTGCACGGTTTCTTTGCGTTATACGCGCTTCTTCTGTCTGGAACATTCGGAATGTGCTTGGCCGAAGTTGCGTTTGCGTATCTTGCCCAACGTATGGTTTCTGTTCGAAAGAGAGCTAGAAACAACAGGAGCCGTGCTATGTTTGAAAATAACTCTAAACGATTATGTAAATAAACGAGCGCCAGCATAAACTTGTTTTTGTGGGTAAAGAAAAAAATTAAAACAAGAAATTGCTTTCATATGCTGAGCGCATGTTTTTGAAGTATTCCTCTACACCAGGCTTACTGGGTTTCTTACAATACTGCGTTTGGTATTCACTGCTGACAATTTTTTTCAAGTGAAGCCACGTCCTTGCAAGCGTAGTGGTACCAATAGGCAAGAAGTCATCACGTTTTCTTTCACCTTTGTCATGCGGAGAATTAATATATTCAGTTGTCGAAAATGATGCCTTGCTAAGCCTGAGCATTACTTAACGTGTTGGTTACCATTCGACCACTCGGGTGCTCATGGAAATCCCTGCAAGTTTTTTTCTTTTTCTATTCACATGCATGGATCGCTATCTTGTTACTTGGATTGATCTTAGGCTTCATGATTTAACATTAAGGATAGCATCATCGCTTCTTCTTGGGCGCGAAAGCTCAGCGGCCAGTTCATTCGTGCAGACTGTCCCCATGCTGTCACTTCTCTTGAAATGCTTAGCATTTTAGGAATGTCTAGTGTGCAACATGGATCCTCTTCATCATTTTATATTTTCTCAAGTAGTGTCATTTCTTACCAGTGCGTCCCACAGCAAAATTTGTTGGCTTCGGGGAAAGGAATTGCAGGAATAACCCTCCCACCACTCGGTGGATGCCTTAACCACGTGTGAGGGAAGGAAGGAAGGAAGGAAGGTGAAACCGAAAGAGAAAGGAGAGAGAGGTGCGCTAGTGGAGGGCTCCGGAATAATTTCGACCACTTGGGGATCTTTATTGTGTGCTTACACCGCGCAGCATACGGACGCCTTTTGTGATTCGCCTTCATCAATACGCGGCCGCCCATTGCACTTAGCCTGAACGATAGCCAGTCCATTTTTCGGCTTTTTTTTTACTATTTTGTATCTCTAAATCTTAGTATTCGTTTACTCCTCCTTCCTCAACACTCCCACACCTTCAACATCTAGTGAATTTTTTGGCCTCTGTAACTTCTACTTCCGCAGCTGTGTACCCCCAGCTGTAACATAAAGAGTGATACTGAATATGAAATCTCATAGCATGAAGTGAAAAATAAAAGTGCCGTTGTGGAAAAGTCATTTCTTTGTTCACTTGCCTAAGACACCAGCCATCAATCCCTGGTGTCAATTACTGATGACATGCAGTAATAAAATGGTGCACTAATATTATTTTGATCATCGGGCGACGGCACCTTGGTGCTGTTATCTTCTCCAGGAGAGATGATAAAAAAATGTATGGTAATACCAGTACACTCAAAGAAGCAGTGCGAGTATAAAAAGCTTCCAGTCATGTGCTATCCACAGGAAAAGTTTACGAGATACGGGTTCTGGGGAAAAAATATTGTTGTAATGCATGCCAACCTCGCCGTCTGGTACTGGCACCAGCAGATGGAGCATGTATGTCCTTTCATAGCTTGAGGGGCTCTACGGGCCCTTTTTATGCATTTAATCCGCGGGCGCTGTCTTCCAGTAAGTCTAGGTGTGAACGGATGCGGCGCAACTGCGCATGACAGAACTGCTGGTCGCGAGATCTGGCATGTGATTGCTGGGCCATGATGGGCAATGAATTGATAAGGGCTGCGAAAGCGCCGCGCGGGGGCATTCTGACGGAAGCGATGCTGGTGAGTTATCACTCCATCGACAACCGGCACGAGCCGTCGTGATGTTACACGGACGACGGGGTGCCACCTTAAGGCCGATTCACACGACAGGTTCGTTCGCCCGCGGCCCGTGCACTACGTGTTCACGCGTCACCACAATGAGAGACCCGCTGTCGGCTCGCGGCCTGGTCAGAGCGCCTCTCAATGTGGTGACGCGTGAACACGTAGTGCGTGAGCCGCGGGCGAACGAACCTGTCGTGTGAATCGGACTTTATGAGGAAAACAGGAGATGGAAGCGGCTTTGGCGGCGATCCAACATGGGCAGCTGTTTGGCGTGAGTGGCTGCTACGCGAGCAGCCTGGTTTCTTGTACCGCTTCAAGCCCCATAATGTGGTGTGGTGTGGAATGACATGGTATGCGAGACGCCGTAGTGGAGGGATCAAGATTAATATCAACCACCTGCGGCACATCGTACAAGGATTTTAGGTTTCCCCTTAAATCGAAATAAAGGCGCCTGCAGTTCGGATCCGATGCAGCATCCTAAAGCATGGCAGCAGAACGCCATAGGCAGGAAGAAACAAGGGGGGTGGGGGGGGGGGGCATGTTTATCATTTTCAACTACCAGGGCCGAAAGGGTTAAAAACTAATGGCTTGTGAATATCATCATGATACCTGAAGTGTGCGGTGCCGCGAAGCTTAACGACGTTTTAAATTCGAGTTTTTAGCGGGTGCATTTCACTTATTGCAATTTGTTCGCTTCACGCAGACGTATGAAAACACAGCTGATGATTGTGGGAGGCTACAGTTTAGGTGGCCTTCTCGATTACTCTTCGCACTCGTAATAGCACTGTGAGTGACCTGGAAATTTTCGCTAGTGTATTTCTGCAGAAGATTTGACGTGATTAGCGCATGTTAACGCACGTTATTGCGCTTTCTGTCCATTCAAAAGGAGCACTGACTCTGTTGGTTACCGAATCAAAGGCATTCCCGAAACTGCCCAGAGTGCATGCGAAAGATGTGCTTTTCTTGTCAAGTAAACAATAGCAACAGAATTGAAAAACAGTCAAAAATTCAGAAGAAATTAATAATAAAGATTGGCGTCACTGGCAATGAGGCGATGAAAGCTTTAGTAGCAAGAAAACCACCCAGTGTGCTTTTTTGGTCTCCCGCCTTCCGAATTAGCCAGATTGGTATAGCCTTCTTTGTGCCTTTCTTCTCGAAGAGGTTTGGGCATCACGGGAAGAATACCAAAACCCGCTTCATTGTGCGGCTTTTTAATCCGCCTAAGGCAATCTTTGTGCGAAGGCTACAGGTTCGGGGCTTCTCGTACATTATTTATAAGCGCCTTACGAGCTGACCGGACGTTTTTCGTTTCCCAAACTGCTTCTTCCCAAAGGCGGAAAGTTTCCCTGTTAGCATTCACTTTCATTCCTTTAGTGAGAAGATCTATTGGCTCGACGTACGTCTTTTTATTCTGCTATATTATTTTTGCTGTTCTCATTAGGAAATTATTTAATGAAGTGTCCAGCTGATTTAGATCAGTCCTTATGCTGATAGAAACTGACAGGCGTACGCGACTGGAGAACTGGTCAACTAGTACTTGTTTGGACTTCATTTTTGCCGCTATTTTAGATTGCAGCTTACGAATCTGTAAAGATCAAGACGATTCATTTGGGACATATTGAGGCACTCAATCCACCTATTTGTGCCAACCACAGCAGAACTGCGCTTGACGGGTCAGTAGTGCTGATACAAATAAACAGCAGTTAATTAGGCGGATAGCACTGCACGTTATGTGCCGGTCGACTTCATGCTAAACAAAAAGTGTTTCCTTCTTGCTCTCTTCCGTAGTCAGCCCAGCAACATACTTTGCTTGGGTGACAGTTACTTAGTAGAGCAGATGTGGTTAGAATCGTGGTTGGGATAGCATACCTCGAGATAACGGCATGTTAATAATTGTGATCACTGCCCATTTTCTGGATAGCATTACAACACGCAGGCTTTTTTGCGTATCTGCGCGTTTTTTATGGCGCTGCAGAACACGTCGAGCCTTACAGTTTCGACAGAAGTTCGCTACCTTGCAGAGTAACTTCAGTGCCATGTCTGTGTTAAGTTGCCCTAAGTCAGTTTCTTTTAGTACACACTGTATTTATGTGTAAGCCTCATTTATGTGCAAGTAATATGAAAACTATTGTTCTTTCATTGCTTCAGCGATTATGTTAAGTACGCTCTATTTTTATCTGTGCCCAGTGAGCTTCTTGTTATGCGTTTTGATTGACTTTTCTACATTTTCTTCGTTGTACCAACCACTCCTCTCTGCGGTTTTCTTTGAAGGTTGGCAATATTGTTACGCGGCGGCCAGCCGAAGAATGAGACGTGGTGAACCATGGCTATGAAACGATTTAATGGCCGCTGGCCTAGCGCGGGCGCTCCGTCCCGCGCCACTGTCAGCTTCGTCTTCGTCACACTACCCGGGGCCTCCGAGCGATCGTCCCGATCGGTGACGAACAGACGGCGAAATGGCGATGGTCTTGAGTGAAGGATCAAACAATATGTAGAAGATGGTGCAGTGCTGGCCGTCACGATGAGAAAGATGAGAGAATGAGTCCCGGTCCACGAAGCATCCGGGCCGTAGGGTGCCAGGAGCTGACGGCCGAGGTCTCTGGACGCACCGAACGGCAGAGGCAGGGGGACGGTGTCTTCACGTTTGGGCAGTGGGGTCTTGGGTCGGTGGGGTCTTGGGTCCGTCGGGTCTTGGGTCCGTCGGGTCTTGGGTCGTCGTCTTCGTCACAATATTGACCTAATAAACACTCATTAGTCAAGCTCGCGAAGAAATTAGCTTGGAGCTAAGACTTAATTTTTTTGGCTCCGCTGCAACTGCTTCACATGAGACAGCGTTCCCGTGCACACAGGAAAAGGGAAAGAGAATTATGGATTTGATGCAGTCTTGTCAGTTACTGATTAGTGAAAGAAACAGACAGTGAACGCAGTTTCCTCTTGTACCAAAACAGACCGACAGAAAGACGTCAGATTTGTTTTTGGCGCTCAAATTTAGGCTGCTCTGCGTGTAGAGTGGAGTTAGGGTATATATTTTTAGTTAATTAACGTAAAAAATGCGCGATAAAAACTCTTGAAGATCTAAATAAAAAATAGGGCGTGGTTTACAAAGACAATGACACTTTTGCACCACTGCTTGTGTTTGGTTTAGCAGAAAATCGTGACTAAATGCGAAAATAATCACTGATTCGAACGTTAATCAGCTTTTTCGGCAGCTGGTCAGACCAGCAGCTTCAGCTTGCTGGTTTTTCAGCCCGACGTGAAAAAAGCAGAACGTAGACGGTGACACGATACAAAGGCACAGCAAGTCCTACATGTGTTTTCGTTTCGCGTCCTCTTCTAATTTCTGCGTGTTCGACTTGTGAATGGAATTGGCCACTGCCGAGAATAAGCCTCGCGTTTCGGTCGCCTAGGTGCCTTGTGAGAATAGGGTGCAGATGGGCGGAAAGGGGAATGCACAGTCCTAGATGAATGCGAGAATCCTTCTTGCGACGATCGCCACATATCTTTATTAATAGCATTATGATTTCAGAGAAAAAAATTCATAAAAGGAAAGCAACTTTTTCATATTACCATGCTTTGTTGCCTTCAACCATACAGGACATAACGCCTCGGTGAAAACGTTTTGTATTTCATGGAAATGATGGCCCTGCTCATTCTAAGGGGGAAAAATAACGAGAAGTGTATGGAATGCTGAACGACTTGATATTTCCAATCGCACTGTAGACTTTCGTAGCACATCTCAAGTGAGGCCAAAACTTTCTTCTCTCTTATTGAAGATTTAGTATCCATGCAGCGTTTTTCTCGGGGAGTTTTTGTGACATAGGACTTTACATTATTGTTGTCATCTTACTAGTCATGAACGCCTCTTTGCCGATGCTGGCAGGCTGAGCTGCGGTATCCGAAGTCATGTAAATGAACAAAAAACTGCATTTACATAACTTAAAAGCTCTGGTGCACACACGCAGCTCACGAGGGAATGGCGAAAAAAAATCTTGTGAGTCTACCGGGAGGTCAAAACTGTATATATCTGTTTACCTCAAACTGAAAGAATCCAACAGTCACTGAAAGCAAGGAAAGCATAGGAGAACGTTTCTAGCTTTTTTTTATTTGCGGTGTTGAGCACTGGGAAATTATTATTGCAATTGATTTATGGCTGAAAGGTAACTGGAAGCTAGAAAGAATTAACCGAAGTGTGTAGTGTATGCGCGTCCAGAAACTCGACATGCCCGGCAACAAGAATAATGCCATGCGCTAGTAGTTAGGTGTTAATGTACTAGAGGCACATAAGTCTCGAAGCAGCTGGTCGTATAAAAAACTCTAGCTTCTAAAGCGAAGGTTGCCTGCATGCATGCAGCAGTCGTAGTCGTCGGCTTCAAGATCGAGAGCCTGCCATCACGTGACCACCGCGTGGACACTGCCGGTGCCCCGCGCTTACTTCGATGTTAGTATGTGGGGCACGTGGTCGCAACAAAGCGGCGCCAAACTACTTGAAACGAGACTCAAAATACTATCAGCGCGGAGGGCATACTGAACACAATCGTCACCCACTCATTCGTGGCAGCATTCAAAGCAGCATTCAAAGCAGGACCGCAGCGGTGACTAAGTTTTCCGAGAATCTGCCTCGCATGCCGATGGTGCGGGATTCGATACCCGGTGCAGCTGGACGTCCACCAGAGATACGATGGGTAGAAGGTTTTTTTTTTTTTTTTTTGCCACGCCTGCTGCTAGGCTTGTGTGGGAAGAATTGCTTGAGAAATGGGTGTTTGAAGCGCAAACACCTTAACTCACTTTCATACTCTAGATATTCACATCTAAAGATCACTGCCGCGATTGCGGGAAAGAAAACGATAAAAAGAAACAGAAAAAGTGCCGCCCCTTGGTCACAAAAACTAAAATTTTCTTTCGCCACCGGGATAAAATGACCAGGGAAATAATGGACGCTTATTTCATCAGAAATAAGCACTCACAGTGCGTTAGCCAGCCTTCATTGGCATTAGTTGATAAAGAGGTTTCATTTTTAGATAATTCATGACTTTTTTAACTTGGGTTTTCACGGGGCCCTTGAGCGGACTTCGCCATGTGTCGGATGAGTTGCGATTGTTGTTGATCTTGATTGTGCTAGACCATTGCTTTTTGCTCTATTTTTCCACGTGATTATTGAGTATATATGTTTGCTCCTTTCAATAAAAAAGTCAGTTTCGAGTCAGCGCTCGTCTGTGTAGGCTTCTTGTTTCGTCCTTCGTCTTGTTCGCGCTGTACCCCCAAGATGAATTATTACAAACTCGCCCAGCTGTCCATCCTTCTTCTTTTGTACTCGACAATACAGTGTGCTATGGCGCTCTTTCGCGAAAGCTAACTTCTGCCACAACATCTATCATCAACATCATCATCGTCGAAAGCAGCAGCATTCAAAGTAAGTGCAACAGTCGCAAAAGGACAAAGCAGATTAGCTAGCGCTGATCATTCGCATTATCAGGGCTGTAATCACCATTTATTCTGTCTATGATGGAGCCGAGAATTATTTACCCTGAATCGCAAAGAGAAGTTCAAAGGCTTGCTCAAAGCATTCGTTCTATTTCACCCTACCGTCATCAGTAAGACTATAATTCACTGCCTGGCAGTACTGTTCAGCAACAGGCGTACTTCTGTGGCTTAATGCCAACAAGACACACTGCCAAGCTCTGCACCTTTCGAGAGGCCGGCTAATGAACGCCCGGAGGGCAGCCTTCTCAGGAAGGGTTCTGCTTCGGGATGGCACAGGTCCCCTGCGAACGCTGCTATATACCGGATGCAAGTATTTAAGTAAGGCATATCTGTGTTCTCCTAACACTTAATTTCATTTTGTTGGGTACAAGCAATGTCACGATTTCCACATCTAAGATGATATCAAAATCGAGTGTTTTCTTTATTTTGCAAGGATATAAAGGTTGCGTGTCTTCGGAAAATGTTATTAGCGAGGTGCTTCTAGCCGCGAAAAAAGCAGCCCTCTCTCGAACTTTTAGAACGTTGCGATGATGGAGCAAAGGTCACTTCGGTCGTTAAGGCGGTCGTCTAACGCATTTCTAATCATGTGTCCTCCAGAGTCATTAACCATGGGAGAGGACACCAAGCATCGACGACCGCTACACGCTTATCGAAAGGCGCCTGGAGCTCTAACCGTAGGTTAAAAATAGGCAGTCCCGTTGTCTACTCAGCTCATATAAGGAAAGCCACCTTAGAATGAGCTCTGACAGAGGTATCTTTAGTGAGTTATTGTGAACACAGTAATATATAGTGAGAAGGTTATAAACATTAGACTTTAATTTCAATACATATAAAGGTGATTGATATTTTAAGGTTCACTCGGTCAATACGTCGTCTTTAAAGTGATGACCACAGCTTCTGACAGATCACATACACTTCATTCATCGGTGCGATAATTTTTTTCAGATATCAACAAAACTGTATTTGCAGAGAAATAACCTTGCACGCGCACTGAAGCTGGAGGTGTTGAGGTGCCTGTCAGTGAGTAAATTAAGCGCACAAAGGTGCTCTCCGCAGGAGGCGGGCGCCGTAAAATGCGCCTTTGATGTGTCTTGCTATAAAATTTTTTCGCTGTTACCTCAGGCTATCCAGATATTTTACGTTGTAATCAGTGCATACACCTTTATGCACCTGAGCTGAAACAGAGAACGGTGAAATGTTCTGCAATACCTTAAACCGCTTTAAATACACACCGACGACAAACATAAGCTGGCCTCTATCAATATACTCCCGGGTTCTAATGACAAAGCAGTAACTTCCAGAGAAAATGCAGATTTCATAAGCTAGAAATCTTCACAAAATTAAATACAGACGTCACCACGCTCAACTGCTTTACCAAGCAAACTTCGGCGCAACTAGACAGTTTTTTGCGTGCACTCCTTACGCTAGGCAAACCGAGTCTTATACAACTAAAGTACCATCATGGAACCATTTCGTGTCATGACGTCATGAAATTTAAAGGAGTGGTGGCAAATTTTTAGATCAAATTTGACGCACTGAATGTGTTTTTTGCCGCCTGAAAAATGTCACCATAGCGAGCAAGGGCCACAGAGTCAATTTTTGGCACGAGAAAAAGGTATTATACAGTTATCCATAGTCTGCCTAATATGCGATGCGAGTATGTCGTTACTCGATAATCATATTTAACCTCCATTTCCTACTGCATTCCAAAAAGGCTCCACCCCTCCTGATATTGCGAATATAGTACACGAAACCACACACTGCCTAATTCATTTTAGCCTTAACTGTAACTGTTCTCTAATCGCACCTGTGATCTGGTAGTTTTGTGGCGATAACCACGATGGTAAGTTACTTAGCTCTAATACTCTGCCTTGCACACTATCCTTTGCTTCGCCACCGGGAACAGCAAGTAGCGTCAGTGTAAAGCTTATTCTTGTGCACGCTTGCAGCTAAATACAAGTGGAAGGACTGAAGTTAACATCAAGCGCACACACGAGATCCAATTAAATGCGGCTAATTCACTTAAGCCCTTGCCCCCGTAAGTTTGGCAACCTAGGAGCATTGAATACGTCCGCTGTTTTTGTTGCCATTGTGTCGAGTTAAGCCTCAGTCTCCTTCTTTTTCGGCGCTGCGGTAAAGATACTCGTTTGTACGCCAGCTTTTCCACTAAGTCCCGCTTTGCGTTTTATTTCTATGAATGCATGAAGCGCCTAAAACATTAACGTGCATACTGTGATCTGCAAGCTTAGGCCGACCAGGAATTAGGAGCAGCTCTAAACCTCTGCTTTTCCCTAAAGCACAAGCGGGTTTACATGTCCCTGTAAAACGGTTGAAGCGCAGGCTCTGTAAAGCGAGCAGGCAGGAGATTTCTAGAGGATTATCTTGGCTACGGTGTAACGCAGTGCAGACACTTTGGTCTTCCGCTTTCTTACCTCCGCACACCATCGGTCAAGTTTTTCAGGACATAGTAGCGTACTGGTAGCTATGGTTTTTGGTTCACAATGCTGGCAACATCAGTGGAGGCTTATTGAGGCGTAATTTGATTGACTGGTTAAAGGCATGATCAAAGGTTTCCCTCGTGCCACTTAAGAATTAATTAGGTGTACCATATATGATTTATTTTGGACAAAGAAATTATATACACCCCTATAATCCTCGCAGGCCTGAAAAATAGCGTGCATTCGTGAGAAAGGAAAAAAAGTATGGAATTTGGACCTAGTTTCAAGTCAACTTCATTGAAGTTCAGAAGAGCAAGTTGCTGGGCTAGTTGGTACTGTTGCATCGTGGTGGAGCAGCGCAAAGGACGGGACACAAGAAACAAGGAAGAAACGTCCTTCCTTGTTTCTTGTGTCCCGTCCTTTGCGCTGCTCCACCACGATTCATTGAAGTATATGCAAGAGCAAGCGGAAAAATAAGCAATGAGAAAATAAAAGGAAAGATATTGAGGGTAAAAAAAGGCGACAAAGAGGACTGATGGCAGGGAGGAGTAAGGGGCGTTCAAGTGTGCTTACAGAAAGCTGTATGGAAAGTCCACTCCTATTTCAAGCACGTGCAAAATAAGGACAACATTTCTCAGATTACATATGGAAGAACACTGTTCGAATTCTGTCCAGCATTTCTCGCATGATGCAGCAAAATCTCTTCGATCTCGTGCTTTATATATAGTACATATAGAAAGAGATATACTCGGTAGCAGATTTATTTCTAACTGTAGGCCGTCTATATAGCTTAAAAACAAGTTACAATGCGTGGAATAGAAACCCCTTGCAGTGGCTTTAAGTGGGTGAGGTTGTAGAGCTTGATTGAGAAGCAACTTCTGAAACTAATTCAGCCATCCAACGCAACCCAGCTTGCTGGAAACTTGCATATGAAACACCGCTTCATTTGCATGAAACAAGGTCTCAGCCCGAGCCGAGCTGAGGGTGTTTTAGTACTGCGCATGCAAACGACCCGGTTCAGCCGACATTGTAGGTGCTCCTGTTTCTAGAGTTTCTTTTTTCTTTTAGATGGAAGTTACATTTATGCTATCAGTCCTCCTATTTCTAGAGCTTCGTTTTTCTTTCAGATGGAAGTCACATTTACGCTATCAACGTAGAAGTCAAAATACAAGCACTGGTAGCACATTAGTTGCGGTCCGTTGTGAAATGATTCAAGGCTACGAAAAAAGAAATAGAACTTCTGTCGGGTTAGTAAAACTGGTTTATTGAAAGAAATGGCAGGCGACCATGAAAGATAGTGCAAATTGTAGCTCTAACTTGTGCATTAATTGCACATCAATGTGATGTTAATGACGATTGAGACACTTAAGCGCACAGCATCTGAATTCGCAGCATCTTTCCCTGTGTGTCGCACTCACAGCATGGTAAGCAGTACAGGTTCACGTTGTATGCACGCTCAAACGCCGGAGTGCCGCAAGCATGGTTCGCGTGTCTAAGTGTAGGTGGATTGAAGGAACGGAGCAGTGGTGCGCGGGCTGCGGGGCGAGGTCTGTACAGAACGGTGCTTTGTTACGTACGCTACACGCTAACCAAAACTTCTGTCGCTGGACTGATTCCGTAACATCTCTAGCGCTATACATGGAGCGCATGCCGATGGATGCGCCACCTGTCGTCAGCACCGCGAAGCGCAGGAGGGCCACGCCTGCCGCTCGCCTGTCCGTTTTTGTGCGCTTTCGCAATGCGCTTGTGTATTGATAGGTTGCCTCCTGTGACGTATTGATTCCTTCCACGTCTACACGTACGCAAGCCTTCAGTGCTGAAATGGAGCATGCTACTGTGTAATTCTTTGTCCGAAATCTTTTAAACTCCCCAGGAACCGGTACCAGCGACCTTCCCACACCTTCATTCACGAACGTCGACAGAGGTGGATAGCAGCTGTTCGACAAGTTAAGTAAAAACTTGTTTTTTTGTTCTTTCGTTTTGTCGCGGAAGTTCTTATTTCTGTTCTTTGCTTTTTTGTTGCTCTCCACATTCTGTTATAATTTTCACGCATGGTCATTTCTTTTAGGGCTCGCAAGGTGCAGAACAGAAGCGTTGCTCGCAAATGCGACAGGTCACCTGCCTTTCGATGTAAGTGCGCTTTTTAAGAAAAGAAGAACTCGGTACTAAAACTCAGCACGGGAGACGTAGAGCCAAGTTGTGAGTGGCTCTCTTCTTCTGTGCGCTTCTAGAAAAGGGCTGGGTATTGAGAAGTAGGCGACGGCTTAAAAGAATGCATTACAGATGTCGGCGTACCCGCGGCTCTCGCGAAACTGGCTGTCGCTCCAACTTTAAGCGGCACCTCAACACAACCTGTCTAATGTTATCGATCTATGTGTTGAGCATGTTAACAATCTGCAGGCTGGCCGCGCTGTTCAGTACAATTGCATTTGTAAGCACTGTGTGCGTCACGCTCGGTGTTACGTCACGTGCGAGCTCTTTGTACTATGAAGACGCTATTCTTAGAATTTTTTAAAGTGGCAGGTGAAACGCCAGATGTACACCAAAACGGCCGTTCAGAGGAGTATGCCTGCAGTTTAATAGGCTGCAAGCATAAACACATATAAGTGGGGCAGGTAAGAGGCGAAGTTTTATGGGGCGCAGTAAGTTTGCAAAAAAGGAGGGTATGAAGTGTGCTGAATTACACAAGCTGATAAAGCTTCAGAAGATTAGGCTGACTTCCAATACACGTTTTTAGCACAACGCAATCGCATTAGTGCAGGCGTATACGGGATTAACAAATTAATGTGCTCCTCTTCGCACGCCCACTGAAAGGTGCACGTCCCAGCTGGCTCCACCCCGTTGCATGTGCGACACGCATACTTCAGACCAGTATATACCCACGCTAAGACGCCTCCGATACATTAAAACCCTCCAATAACTTGCATAGAGGGCGTGCATAATTGGATCATCTCATCTGCATCAAGTATGCCATCGACTGAAGGATCGCAGCGATGCATAACTTTGTGTATTTTTCTTTAATCTGCAGGCAGGCATGGCAGCTGATCATAGAGTATAGAACACACCTGAAGCAATCTAATAAGCCGAATGGTGTTTCATATAGAAACACCGAGTGCTCAGATGGTTTCTTTATTGTCTTCTATATTAATGTATAAGTTACATACGCCGACCCCTGAATTGTGCGAAACAAAAAGAAAAAGGAAAAGCTAGTTGGAATGCCGTATTGCTCAAAGAAGAGAAACTCCGAGTCGTCTAAAATATTACACTGAGGCGATGGGCACCGCGCATCACACATCTGTGCTTTGGTGGCACCGTGAGGAATTCATAATAGAACTTGCCCTTCTTCTTGAATAGCGAGCAGTATAACATACGAGATATAAACGCACTCATTTCATTTGAATGTATCTCGACTGACATAGTCAACCTCTGTAGCGATGTCTCACGTTAACGGCAGTAAATTTCAATGAGTGCTCGTAAAGGTTGTCGTTGCCATTGTACGCGAAACTGCGCTCTGGCTGCTTTTCTCATTATCAGCTGCTCTTTTCAGCAACATCGAACTCGTGTGCTGACGCAGATTTCTTGAGCATCAACATGCATAAAGCGCCCTAATCCTTGAATGCTGTCTAGGACGCCCACCGGTGTTATGGTGGCATGACATGTCGCACGACTGAGCGAATGGGAGAAGTTTCGTTTTTCCCAGAAAGCGGCGCCGTCGGCATGGTGACGGCGCTTTTGGATTCTGCCTTGACTAGAAGGCGGAAACAGTGGATGGCTTACCGCAGTAACATTGTTGGCGGGATCATGCTCCTTTCCTTTGATGCATTAATTGTAACAGGTGTCTTCCTTGCAAGGGTGGTGACTCACGCATTGCTGTACATTTGGAGAGCACAGATGTGAGAAACATGTCGAGGAGAGTAAATAGACTATTTATTAAAAGTGCGTTGTCTATACAGACTTGGGCATTCCATACACCTCAGACTCTAAGATTGTGTATTATCGCCGGTACTCAACATCTTTTATTTACCCTTTCGTTCGGTTTCTTATTTATGAGTTTTTGTGAGCAGGGAGCGCTGACATTCCTAGTGAATGCCATTTCAGACGATCCGTTCTACTTCACCTGCAGGCAGGATGAAACTCATTCGCATAACTAAATGAGTTAATATATATACAGCTTTCATGCCTAGCTAATGTAAAGCATTGGCGTCCGCTCCCTGCAATTTGTAAGGACAAGATAAGTCCCTACCTATTTCAAGTGCTTACCTTCCTTCTTATTTAAACCTGAGTCGTTTTTAAAATTTGCTTAGAAGGCTTGCACCTTTCAAAGCATTTTTCTTTCTGAACACATTAAGAGCCTTACCAATTCCGTCCTGCCTCCATGCTCTCGACATTTTATCTTATTTGACACCTTCTAATGTCTGTGTAATTCACCGAGTATCTTCGCGCACTGCCAACAGCTCGTACGAAAGCGCTACTACTAAATAATGAGTATTCATTGTTTCTTTAGTTTTCATTTCTTAATCCCTAAAGAACAAGCCCCTCATCTTGTAACTTTCGCAGTGGCCCGGTTCATATTTATTTGCGCACTCCTTAAACCTGCCTAAATTGCAAGGTAACTTCGTGTCGTCTTGTATTAAACGAATCAAAACAAAGGGTTATCAAACGTGCCACTTATCCCCATGACTTTGTTCACGCTTCATTGTTTCTCCTTCTATGCATAAGCTGATTAATTCCCTCCATGCGCCCAATACAGAGCGATAAAGGCCTGAAAACAAGAATGAAGTTAAACAAAAAAAAAGTTAGTCAAGCTGTGGCGGGTGGCTAGCTTCTCTGGCGAAGATCAATGAAGACTAAGCTGCCATCACATTCAATCAGTTCCCAATCTCCGAACCTTCGTTTTAGTTATTTTCCGGCGTCAGCTTTGCGACAACAGAACAGTTACACTCTGGGGCGGCCAGTGATCCACTCTTTGTTCAGCCGCAGGAAGACGGGCCACTCTGGGATGCAGAGTAATGAGATTCTCTCTTGCGGCCCGTCTGGTTTCTCAAACTCGACCTTCTCAAAAATAAAAAGAAACAACCTCAGTGCGGTTATTTGGGAAGCCCGATAAAGAGTGCATATTTAATTAGGGCGGCGCTGGAGTTATTGGAGCTTTATTTGCTTTCTCTGCGACAAAGCTGTTCTTTCTTTTTTACCGCAGTGACGGCGCGGGTCCTGCATTGAGGACCAAACACAAATTAAAAGGACATACATAGAAGGTTTCGCATCAACCCACTAAGCGCTCTGCGCCAGAGATATACGGAGAAAGGAAAAAAAAAATTCGGCGTCGAGTCTAGTACTCCTTTCGCAAACTGAAATGCGCATATTACTTAGGTTCACTAGCCTGAATGTCACAAAATCTTATATGGTCGTTGCAAATTGGGACGACAGTCTATAATTTTGAAGCCATAAAGGGGCCATCTAGTGAACAACAGACATGATCCTACTCCGAATTGGCGCTCCTTCGGAATAACAGAAAGGCTTTGATTATTTTTACCGGCGTTGCCGATTTTGTTATTTCGCGGCATTTTCATCTCTTCCGTATAATAAATGCGACAGGCCGGAAAATTTTGAAGCCGGCTGTTGAATGCTTCGAAAGAAGACGACAACCAGTGTATCATTCATTGATCATTAAGGTCAGAACACGGAACTGCAAACATTGAACCACTTTGCTCCGGTATCTTTGATTCCTGATATCTCCAGGCATTTCGGCGTTGCTTCTTGCTTGTACAGTTGTGTGGTTTCTCATGCAAATCATCGACTACCACCACACTTCCATGATTTCGTAAGTCTATGTCTCGGAAGGGTCACAAACATTTGCAAAATGTTCATGTGACCAAGATCTGCGAACGTAGATATTGGCCATCAAAACGAGACCTACTGCTGAGACTTCCCGCTTCAAATTTCTGGAGATTCGTATCATGCACTGACAGTGCAAATATAACATGGGCCGAATGGCGCAAGATAATAGTTAGAACGCGGAGTCAACTATCCGGGCACGCTGATAACCCAGGTAATATGGACCATGCTGCAAAAACGCAGCGAGCTACCCAGTGCTCTTTCGTACGAAAAAAAAAAAAAAACATCATTCTCGAAAATAGGCGAAAAGACTACTAACTGGCTCATTTCCTTGCATTACCACATCCTACATAAGCAGCGCAAAACCAGCACGGGAAAAGAAAGGGCGCAATCTGCCCTTCCTTGTCGGGTACTGGTTTCACGTTGTTTATGTGGTATCAACAGACAACTCCCCCAACAAGCTTCAATTCTGCTTGCATGAGAGCTGTTCTTTATATATTGTCAAAAATGTACGAGAAATATAACGACAGCCGCCTGTGGTGATGCAGAAGCTTCGCTGCGACATGCCGTAGAAATGGTAAGGGTTCAAAATAGCTTTTTTTAACCATTCCAGAATACATGAAGAAGGCACTCGATGGAATTTAGGGAACGCACTCCAATCCCCGAAATTGTTGTGTGATCAAGACTTAGTGTTTCATGCGCGACACAACCGTGAATAAAAAAAAACATTTAAAATGCCCAGATGTGACCCTATAGCTCAGACTTTCTCCCACTCGCCCGTCTCTTACTTTTTCCTGTAGAAATTAGTGACACCTTTGATGAGCACCGAATCAGGAAAAAGAACGAACTAAAATAAGATATTGCCTTAATGCACCTAGCCTAATGCACCGAGGAACGAGAAAATAAACACGACGTTATTACTACTGCAGCTGTGTTAGGGTGTATTAACAGAAGAAATCATGTCAGAACTAGTTTTCACTTATAGCTGTGCCAAAAACAAGCAAATGTTTGCTTCAGAAATAAAAACTGTAAGCAGTGCTCCTTGCGTTTGGGACAGCAGTCACCACGAGCTCCCTTTAGACTGGTGGCCCTCGTACAACATGCGCAATTTTGAAACCCAAGCTATTCTTCCTCCGCAATGCCGTTACCACAGTATACGAAGTGCAAACAGTTTTTAATCACTATCTGCGGTATTTCACTGCATGTTTGCCGTATTTTTCTGGTTATTTTTTTCTGATAGCAATAGAACCGCATAAACTATTGATTAATTCCGCTACCCCGCAAAATCTGTTCATGAGGACTGTTCACATGAAGCTAAAAACACCACAGACTAGTGGCTGACCTCGCGCTTGTGAATTTTGGAAGCTGTGCTGTGATTACCGTACCGATTACGACGGTGGGATAAAGCAGCATTAAAAGTGAGGCGCTAAATTTTGTAATGCAGGCCTTATTTTTCACCTTATTGTTAATAACATTTGTCATAAAACATAGTGCCGACCTCAAGCAAAAATAATGATCTTGAGAAAAAAACAGCGCAGGAACAGGGACACAAGAAGATGTACCAACTCGCTCAACTCGCCGTTTTACTGAAAAATAATGATGGCACCCCTCAGTCAACGGCTCCAGTGAGCATCTAAATTCTTCAGAAACCATTACTTCCACACGCTTACTTCAGTCCATTTGTTTACTCATCGTACCACCATCATTGTCTGCAGTATTTCCACTGTGCCAGGCAGGTGCCGAAGCATAGTAGAGAGTGTCAAACGTGTCTCGCCTTCCCTCGCATTCAGAGCCGGTGCACTACTTCTGAACGAGTGCGTATACGCTGCTCTTGAGTATTCTGTGAACGGGGACGACCGCGTACATGGCGAGCAGAAGCGTCTGCGGAAGGGTAGAAAGTCGATTTCAGTGTCAGTAGATTTTATTTCGTGAATCTGACTTGTTCTTTTCTATTCGTACTTAGTTGCATAATATTTGGGATATAATAACAGAAGTTTTGGAGTAAGGTATATTATAAGAGGCTCAACGTCCGAAAGCTGTACAGCCCGCCAAACCTTTAGCTGGCGTGCGCGACGGCCGCTTTTTCTGCGCTCCTGCGCTTTGGGAAGAAACAAACTTGCCGAAAGCTCAATATTAAGTACGGCCTTAGTGAGCCTCTGCTTAGATTTGATATTTTCGCTAGTTTGCTCCAGCATAAGCTGCAGGAGCACGGAAAACGCGGCCGTCACGCACGCCAGCTAAAGATTTGGCCGGCTGTACCTGGACTAAGAAAGGTGCCGTAGTGGGGGGCTTCGCCTTTATTTCTAACGCCAAAGTTTTTTTTAACATGCACTTTGATTGCACCTCAGAAAAGTGTTTTTTTCCTTTCGCGTCCACTGCAATTAAGTGGCTGCTCCCGGAAGCCGGCGGACATAATGCTCAGCTCAGACTGCTACAGCCCTTCCGCCAACGCGGCTGCCGAAACCATTTTCTAACTTTCTACAGGTTTACGTTACGGTTTACGAGCTCATAGGGTACAATACCACAATTGATCCAAATAGGAATTTGGTAATCACAATGTGGCTAAGCTCATACTTCAGTAGACCGTTTAACAGCTATTCAGGCTCACTAAACTGTCACCTATCAATATGATCCATCTCGATGGGCGGACATTTTTGTTATGCCACTTCGTTTGAGGCATGCCGTGCTGACTACCACGAATAATTCAGGATTCCCTGCGAATTTGTTGTCTTTTTAAAAGTCTTAAAGCTGCAAGCAAGCTTTCTCCTGACGTAGAAAGTCGACGCAGTTAGAATTATAGCAGTGTCATTAAGAACACGTTATTTACTGCTTTTACATATCGAGAGGGTGGCGAACAGACGATGATGTCTGGCGGCCGTCGAGGGCGCCCAGCCCCAAGCATACAATATAGTTTTCTAAAGTCCTAGCAGTTATTTGAAAGGAACAAAATTTAAAACGGAGCCACTAAAATGTAAGAACAAAAAAAGAGCCCTAATTGCCTCTGATGGCAAATCGTAATTGCACGCTGAAAGGACATACTTACGGACTGCGTGCTTCGGGGCCATCTGCGCGCCGAAAGGTGCCGCATTTAATGAGCCGGCGCCCGCTTTACCAGTTTTCCTTTTTTCATTAAATGTCTTCATTAAAACCTACGCATAAGGTGCACATCTGTTCATTTATTAAAATAATTACCATGTTTCACAGAGTTTCATATGCAGAATTAACGTTCATTCTTCAGAAAGAAACGTCCACAAGGACACCTGCCTTCGAACTGATGTTCAGTCGCTTGACGAAATATAAAGTTGTTTTTGCTTCCCATATCCATGCTGATGCTTCCTTCTCATTTTGCAACCCAGCTACTAAGTAAAAGTAACTGTGTAGCGGCTGGTGTGGCCAAAATAGTTTATTTTTTTTTTTTGCAGGCGTTGATAATGCGCTGAAAAGCAACGATGCACTCTGAATGAAAAAGAAAACAGGAAAAATAATGTTTTGGCGGGTGACCCGCAGTAATTAGCAGGAAATGTCTATCACTTAAAATTGAGAAACAATACATCGTGAATGTATTTTGACATGATTTTCTAGTATGCTTTCTTGCATTTGTATCTGGGACGCAAATAAATACATTGTAGGATTCCACTGCAAGCGAGGTGCTGCAGTGGTCGTAGCAGCGATTTTATGTTCAAAAAGCAGGCGAATTGTGACATTAACTGTTTGCTTTTGCGACATCGATGTAGCATTGCTGTATTTGTTTTGACATCGAGGAGATAAATCCAGATTTTTCCGGCGATATATTTTACTGAAAGAAAATGATACAGAATTCTTGTGATTTGAGAAGCGGAGAGGTCGAAACAGAAACAAATTTATGAAATTTGACATTTCTTATGTATTCATGAAGCGCTGGTGTTTCTGTCTAGTTTCTGGGTAGTAAAAACGCCTGGCCGTACGAGACAGCTTGAGTACCATATGTTTTGTTTGTAAATCTTTGTTTTTTTTAATGCCTTTTAACTGTGTCTGCCTTTAAAGCATAACTTTATTTTTATCCGCCGTCATCATTGCCACCCGGCTGTGTACAATGCAGGACGAAAGCCTCTTTCAGTTATCTCTAGTCTGTTGAGTCCTGCAACAGCTGCTAGCAACCCGCCACCGCAAATTGCCTCATCCCTCCACCTACTCTGTACGGGTGCCTGGCCGTAGCACTAGAAGAAGTATAGCCTTCGAACCTGAAGAGGTAGGGCGATGACTGCTCCTTTAGCCCAAGAAATATTCTGACGATAAAAAAGAAAAAGGATCAACCTCCACGGACCAGAAGCAAATCTGGGGCCGAATATTTTTGCACCGACTACACCTAAGATTCCCCTCATGCTGAGCAAGTGGTCTAGCGACGAGAATTACGACTATATTTTTCACTCTACCCTGTAATTAGCCCAATTCAAGCAAGCTTGGTTATTTTTTCATGGGGTGGAATAAATGGCACGCCGAAAGCACTCATTAGTCACATCTTACTTATGAAGGCGTTAGAACCGCAGCCAGTTTCTTACGCTTAGCCACAGCCTGGAGTGTCTTCCGCAGCGTGGTCTGTAGCGCTGCGCAGTTGTGTGCTGTCCGTGTCTTCTCTGTATCAAGAGTGCTAGATTATCGATTATTAGCTGAGTATTCGGCATCTCTAACGCATATGCGTGCAAGTGTGAATTTCTCTGTCAGGTATAGACAGTTGACAAAAGAGTTCACAAAATATGCGACTTGGGGCAAAACGCGTCATTTTCCTACTTAGTGACCCTTATTCTCAAAGGAGCTAATACATTAGCTTACTATTTATTAGCTATAACTCAATACACGTCCACTACAACTGAGCTCTACGTTGACCAGATTGGAGGCTTGTCAGGAAAGAAAAAAATTGCGAGGTGACATTTGGTGAAGGACAATGCTGTGCAGCCCGATCAGTCGGGCGTCCTTGATTAACGCGTGTATTTAGGTAATGCAATGGGTTGTTGTCCTTACATTACGTAAAGGTTCAGAATTTTTAGAGCGGGAGCTCTACTTCACGACCAAAGCTACAAAAGCCGATTCATCGATGAAGCTGGGATCTTGACCCTGACATTGATTTTGACCTTAAATAAATAAATATAATATTACCACAACTTTTCTAGCCCGCGGCGGTGAGAACACATAAGCTTCACTGCCCACTGCTAGAGAACACTATGATATTGCTGCAGTCGATCAGGCCTCCTGCAACACATTCTAGCGCTGAAACTGCAACACATTCTAGCGCTGCGCATTGCGCATCGCCGTCTTCATCAACTTCCATCTGCGGCGGGAAGAGATCAGGTCATCAGATTAATCTCGGTGTGAGCTTAACCTCAGTCTAATATCGTCGCCAGACGTGCTGACGACCCAGCAAATCAAAACTCGGAGCCATCCAGGCTAAACACATGCTTTCGCATGTCTACTCGGTTTAACGTGAGTACCCTACCATATTTTATCCTCGGGTAAGGGGGGACTATAGTACATTTAATCGTTTTGACGCATGATCTAAGACTCTACCCGTATTTCGCCGTTCTCAAGGATTATCTCAACGTACAAAACAAACCAGTGAATGCCAAGTTGCGCGCACATGTCACTGCCAATGCGTTTTTCTGCCTCTTGCTACTGAGGCATATAGCGAGGCCTTCACTGCCGTTTTTGAAACAGAATGAAAAAGAGCAGCTCTTCTTTTGCTCCCCTGTGAAAATCAGAAACATACTTGGAATGAAGCGTGAAAATATTGCTACCAGCCTAAATGTGCGCTATCAAAACAACCCAAACTGAACTCAAAGAAAGCTGCAAGAGTGGCATCGTTTTAGAAACCTGTCGCTGCGATCCACCGCTTCGGCTTTCAAGAAACACCCACCGCCTGGGGCTGAAGGAGCCATGAGAAATCCCGCGTCGCATTGATGATGGGCGCTGGGCCACTTTAGAAATTCAGGAATAAACGCCAGTATTCCTGAGACATTCGGCAGCAGCTGCTGCCGACAAACCGTGGTGACGGATAAAAAAACGCGCTCCTTTTATTCAGCCCCGGTTTGAAGCTTCACGCTGTACGTGAGATTAAGAAAGCGCCTACTCCGACATCCAATTTTTTTTTTATTTCTGGGCCCAGTTTTCTGCCCGGAGGGACTGACTTCCAGAATACGTTTCTGTTATTGGAAACCCATATTGCTTAACTACCGTTTGAAAATTTTTCTTAAATATTTCATCTCTAATTCTATATTTTTTTTTCATTACAATATGGTAGAGAGAGCGCAGACAGATGCTTTCATGATACGCACAATTTGAACAAGGGAGGGAACAGCCTGAAGGTGCTTGCCAAGGTTTCGACAAGAGGACTTGTCTTCGTCCTTTTTAGATTATACAACTGATCGTTAAGGCTTCAAGCAGCAATCAGCGCACATTTTACGAGTATACCTCCTCCAGCTAAACGTGTGCCTTGCAGCAAGATAAGACAACGCACTACAATTTCTTGAAATGTATTCGCTTATTTTTCTTTACAGTTTTGAAAGTGCAGTTTAGAAACGTCGATCTCGCTGACAGACAACTATTCAGCAAAAATACGAACACCGCTGAAAATATGGAAACCACAAGTTAATAGGATAATATACTAGCAATTACGTGAAGATAACAACCTTCTTTTTAGCCTAAGTTTCTGCTTTGAATTTGCCTCTGGAAACGAAAGCTTCTTTTCAGTATGAATACAAAGGGACAAAAAAAGATGTTATCTGCTCCGAGTTTGGTTAAAACGGGTTTTCATGTAGATAAGAAAAAAAGGCAGTGAATGCTGTCGGCTTAACATTTGGGGCACGTACTTTTTCGAGACTTCAAAGCGTAGCCTACACTATACTGGGGTCGCATCGGTGCAGACTGTTATTTAGCGTCCAGGCGAACTTACACCAGTTCACAAAAGCGTTTTATTCAGGTCCTTTCCAACCTTTTGCTGACCTGCCTCTGCTGTTAGTTCCGTGTTGAGAGAACGCCAGCTGGCGTTGTTGTTGAATCAAAGAGAAAATATAAGCACGCAAGAGCAGTTAGAGTTGTATGCCTTGTGTGCTCACATGAGCAGCCCACGCCTTTTCTGTATTCGAGTGTCGCAGATGTTATAGCGGGGTTGCGAACCGAAAAGAAATGAGATAAAGTGGGGGATTCGAAGAGGCGAGGAGCGATGAATATTTCAAGAGGAATAATACAGCAGAAGTGTGGAACTTGGTGCATGTCACGTGGGAATGAAAATGCAAGATTAACTGTCACAGATGGAAATTATTCGCGCCAAGATGAAAAAATGGGTACGCATTTTTCTTTCGGAAAACTTCTAAAGAGTGGAACATCTGAACAGCAGAGTGGAGAGCTCGGATAATTGGATGAACGTTATGATGTTTATCAAAGGAAACAAACTTCCGAGGAGTGCAACAAACAAAGCTATAATTAAGTGGCAATCTTTAATTTGCACGTCTCGTTCAGTGAATTAATGTGTAGTGCAAGGGCTATGAGCTTCAAAATGTGAACTTCATTGCTGTACAAGGTAGCGAATACAGGACTATTTGTGTAAAGCATTACTCATTCATAAAATATCAGGTGGGCCAGTCATGGCGCTAAGCAGTGTTTAATGACGCATTAACGGACATCCAAACTGATCAAAACTTGAACTCCGCGATTGCAGCGCGACTGCTGCCTACGAACGCATACACACACAAAATGTTAAGGTGTAACGTAGGCAGAAACCTCCATAGCGGTTTGAAAAGATGCACTAAGTGTTCCAAATTAGCCAAGTAATGGACTTCGGAAGCACTGTTGGGCATATTTTTTGACGAATTAACACAGCTCTTAAGTGCGAAGAATCAGTAGAAACCACTCGGACATTTGTCGAAGAAGAGAAGCTGTCGGAGTTTGTCTTGGACGGACCACACTCCCTTACCAGGCATACAATGAAGGTGCAGGCAGCCTTTATTGAAGCCTTTACCGTCAGCCGCATAATATACGTAACACAACCTCACCATATGGAAGAACGATCTCATGATCTCGACGCCATACTTCGCATAACCTACAACCGGGCGCTCCGGCTATCCCTCACCGCGTTTACTGACCGGATCATTATACGTTGCGTCCACAACACCATTGACAGAATCATAGTGGCCCACCTACTGACGCAATCTTTCTGACTCTCCGGTACTTCCAATGGTTGGCAAGTACAAGTACCACCAACGAATGGCAAGCACATATATGTACTTGCCTCAAATTAACCCGGCATTTATTCGGCGTAACATCCTAAAAATATTTTTCTTTGGAAAAGATTGCTAAGTACGAAAAGGTCAGCACATAGAAAGTTATTTTCGCAGCCGGGAAATTTTTACGATGGCATCAAACTCAGACCGCCTGTACGTTCAAAAATGAACTCGGTTATGTTATTACCACGCCACAACCAGACGTTGATCGATAAGACCAGAGATTTATTGGACGGTAACTTTTTTCTCTTCTGCACAAGAAAGAAGGCTTTCGAGAAGCGCCCACTAGCGGACAGGCACTAAGGAAGTACAGAGTGTGACAGGCGGGCGGTTTGGAAGATCTTTCGAAAGCAACCGGTGTTGCATTTTTTCTGGGTACATCTTCTGAAATGAAACTATTCAAGGCGTGGGTCAACTGGCGACGAGACATCGTGTCAGCAACCCAATTCTAAGGCTACTAATAAGCGGCTGCTGACGACCTGTGCAGTTCATGGTTATTATTGTTTGACGTATATGACAGTCGACTGTTTTAAACGCCTACGAGAACTGCACAAGAGCAGGTTTGTTTGCTTTCTTTGTTCTGGCTGAAAAAAGGGCAACTCTATGCAGCGGATGAAAAAATCATAAAAAGGGGGAAATAACGAAAGCTTCCATAAAGACCCACATTCTGAAGCCGGATAAATCTGCGAAAACTTTAAAGACAGAGCAACTGGAAGAAGTGGAATATCACGATAGCACAGGGCCACATTCATGCGCATTTGTCCAGCTTTAAAAAATTTGAATCTTTTGCAGAGATGCTAGTCCAGACATGCTAAAATTCTAATGCAGAGACGCTACTTGTTTTCTTGTCTCGGAATCGAGACGAACGGACAAAAACAACCAAGACTAACACAAGGAAAATGTCTCTAACGCTGAAACGCTGAAATGTATACCAGAGTGCAAAAATCCGACTTTGTGGAAAACTGTCTTTTCTTCCCAGTTGCCAATATCTGCGTTCTTTGAATGGGACTGTCTAAGGCACTGCTAATTCTGTATGTTATTTTAGTCGTTTTACTTGCTACTGTCCTTGCTTGTTTGACTTCAACTCAATGTTTAAACGTCGACAGAGGAAGACGCAGAAGAAGACGCCGTCGCCAGTGATGCGATCGAACGACATCGTGTCAGTGCGAAGCGATTAATCCTGTCATGCCACGTTGATCGCCCTGACTATCCTCCGGGAAGCTTTGTCTATTGTTGGACGCTTATGCTTCGTTGCTGCCCTTCATACTTCATTCATTAACTTCCGTAGGACTGTTGTCGCACGAACAACGTCACTTATTTATTTTTTCCTTCGTCAGCGTTTTTATATCTTTCTGCTTTATGTTCTCCATGTCGCTTTCATTTGCAGTTTTCCACATTGATTAAAGGACACAGCGGCAACATAAAGCGCTTATGGCGTAAAAATGGAAGCGGTCGGCCTAACATGTTAAGATGGGGTCAGCTATCGGCTGTAGAATTTGGATGTTCAGGAAAAGCAGCGCTTAGAATATGAAATAATAATGCCTCAGCTAATTATTACCTGGCAGAGATGAACTATCTGGAACAGACAACTAATCCATGCTTCAGACTGTTGAGCGTATGTTGCGTCTGCCTAGGCTGGAACTTATACTGCCATCCCCGCTATTTCTGCCCGATTTTTAAACGAGATCCTTAAGATGTCGCAAATGCATAACATGTTTACAGTACCTTCTTTCTGCAGGTGAACTACAAAGTTCCGGTTTTTTTGCTTAAATTTTACGTGTATTGTGGGAGCTTTTCTGCTATATTGTTAATGAAGGCGGTGATGTTCTTATGTCCTATGATATACTATTTTCATATAAAAATACGACTAAGGTTAGGTAAGAGTTAACTAGTGCGGATACTAGTTTCGTCTGCAGCGAGTGGCTTCACGCGACATGCGTTAGTGAGAGCATTCGTCATGCTTACTCGGTTTCGTGATTGGCGTAGTCGGAAACCGTTTAAGAGGCTGTAGCTATAGAGGTTTCATTGCGCGTAAACGCTCGAAGAGCGCCGTTTTTCTCTGTTTCGGCTTTTTGGCCTAGATGCTTGCCGTGAAGAGAAGATTTTTTCTGGACTCTTTTATTTAGGTTAACCCAATCGTTTTGTTTCAGTACTAGAACCATAGCGCAGGTCAAAACCTTAATTATTTTTCAAACTTGTGAATGCTAAGATTTATTTATGAAATTGTCTTCTTGCTTTTCATCTCTCAACGAGCAGTGCTTCGAAAAAATTCGGGACCAAAATTTTGTGCTTGCCGATAATGATTGTAAGAATCTCTTCACGTGCAGCACTCCTCTAGGAACACAATGAGTGTGGAACCAGCCTCATTTTCTTAACTCTGCAGTCTTTTCAGATTCGAAGAAAAAAAATGTATTAAAAAATAATTTTCTACAGATATAACGGTGAAATTTTGCGACAGTAATGGAAAAATTTATTTACAGTATACTGAAAAATTTTGATGCAAATATACGAAGAAATAAAAAATTGCCGAAATCCGCATCCTCCTTTAAGGGGCCTCGTTGATTTGTATCATGAGCAGAGAGTGCGTTGACTCGGAACACAAGAAGAAGCGACACAACCTGCGACAGTGTGCAGCTTTCTTACGATAGTCAAGAATCCACATCAACTAGCCCATCTCCTAATGTTCATTCCCTTCGTAATGTAATGAAATCCGGCGGGGTCTAAACATGGCTGCCTGCACTTATCAGGCCTTATGTGTTACGGCTAAAGCTGCCCTATGGTTTATATAAATTAGCAAAAATAACGTGGAAAATTGTCTGAGATTCATACTAAAGTTTCTAGCCGACAGTAGCAATAGCTTGAATAAGGATTAAACTGATAAAACCAAACATATGGTTTTCATTCACAGCTTGTGCGAGGAACTGGAGACATTTCTAGTTGCAGTCTCACCGCTGGAGGTCCAGTTCGGTGTCACCAAAGAGTAAGTGATGAATCGATAGAGTATGCCTTCTTGAGAGACCCTGATACCGATAATCAGCGATGCACTGAATATTATCTCCAACCAAGGCTGACAAACGAATAATCAGGGCTCCGTTAAGTACGATATATATGCAATACAGATTAAAAACAAAGCAGCTTAAGTTCATGGTGCGAAGAAAAATCTATCAAGCTTTTCTTGTTTTGTTACTTGAATTTTGTTCAAGGCGTTGTACCTTTCCACAACAAAAAGCGAATAGCTTGATTCAATGATCTCAAATAAGCCTATCAGGCCCTTCATCGCTCTCTCACTGCTTGGCGGTTTCAGACAAGGTGGGCGTCAGTACCTTCGGCCCCACTTCTGATCTCTCGAGGCGAGTCACGTCTCCGTGGTAGCCGAGGGAATTGCCAGCTCCAAAAGAAGAAGCATCCCATTTGAGCTGGCCTACGAAGTAACGCAGTTACACCTTCCTCACGTTGGCCTGTCGGCACGGCGCCTCCCCACGGTGCAGCGGCGCGTAATTTGATTTTGGGAGCACGACTGCGCAAACGATGGTGGCTTGCCCCGGTGCCTGCTCGACAATGCGCGCTGTTTGGCCAATTGCGACGATTTGAGCTTGTGTACGGCATCCACACACTAAGAGACATACTGTGTGCGTTTGTAGTTGTCACTCCAAAACTGCGAGAAGAATGTTAGTCGTTGTTGTCGTTACCCTTTGAAAAGGTGGCACATACCCACACTTAAGGATCGGCCAAGAATCGGGAGGCAGGGAATGTTAGTCGCTTTGTACCGGAACTCCCGCTCGCTTTCGATGTACCTTCTCACGATGATACAGCTTCACGATTCAAGCGGTGAAATGAAGGCGATGCCTAGGGCAACCAGCGTCAATCCAAAATTTAACTTCCTTTGCAGAAGAGTTGATTACTGTATGCATAAAAGGAAATCTTACGCCATGCAAAAGACTCCGTTTCTCGAAATTTTAATGCAGATGGCGTAGCACGAACGCAAACGGTGGCAAGGGAAGAATGAAGAGTCTCTTCGATCGATGCAGTTTGATGCTCTTTAATTCCCCACAGCTCACTGTGAAGTATTTCAGCAGCGCGGCAACGTGGGCAGCAATGTTTCTAAGAGAAACGTTAGCACATTTCCTTTTTTCTCCATGGATAGGCCACACTCAATACATATAATGTATGTTATTAAATCAATACTTAGCTACGCAACACCAGGCCCAAAAATTGCAGGCTACAGTGCTGCTAGTTTTTTACACCAGGGTGAGTAGATCTTCCTTAGAGGAAAACGTTTTACAGCTGAAACTACTTTGCCTCAACTGCAAACTGCACTAAATCTAAATTTAGAGCACCTTCTATCTATATTATATTTAATGTAACAGGCGTATGTTTATTTTTTCGTTATAATATATTCCATTTATGTTATATTTCCACATATAACTTGTAATGGTGTCAAGGTTGTAGAGTCTTTAAATTAATAAGTTGGTTAGGCGACGCTATTGCTATACATCTGTCTTTCTAATTACTATCAATCTTGCACCGTCTTCAGGTGTCCTGATCAGCCGCTTAAAATTAATGAGCAAGGCGCTAAAGGGAATCTGTTTTCAAGTACAAGTCATTTACAAGGATTATTAGCTAAGCTCCTTTTAAACGCTAGATTGATATTTATTACCTTTCCAGTTATTCTGAGACTTAAGGAGCCGACATGGTCAAACTTAAAATCTTCGTTTTCAAAATCTTTTTAGTGGGTTTTATAGAAACGTCGCAATTTTTGTCCTTGGACCCTGCTGTCTATGCGTTGAAACTAAGGAATCAGAGTTTAATTGCAGCCTTTACATATTTTACACACTCAATATACCTGTTCGGACGTCATGTTTACAGACCAGGCATTTAGAGGTCGTTGTAAACCTCTTTGTACTGCCTCAATTTTCGCATCCCTCGAAGAGAAGTTGGCTTCAGGGTCGCATATTCTATTCACTCGCTTTTGTGCCGGCAGTGGTTGCGATTCAGAATATTTTTTTTATTAGAGGCCTGTATGCCTTACGCGAAGGATTAACGTTTTAAAGATTTTGTTACTGTACCTGAGACTGTGATTTCGAAGCCCCACTGGATCAGCTTAATTTCAAAGGAAGATAGAAGGGATAGAAACTCGTGAGCTAAAACTGCAGTTTAAGTCATGTATACCACGTTGTCGCAGTCGATCCTAACCTCGCCCTCTCCTCACTCTTGTCCTAGCGCTCTTTTAATTGCATTGCTAACAATCAGCCTTGTTATCAGGAGTGGAGATCTTTCTTTTTAAAAATTCATCAGACAAACACGGATGACTGTTGGATGAGTGGACACATCGAGCCAAGGCGGTAGAGCACGCCTCAGATAAATCGCTTCATTCATTAAAGGAAAAGTAAACAGAATCGAAATTTCCTCGTTCTCTCTGCAAGTAACTACTTGCGAGGAGTTCACAAAATATTGAGAGAGTTTTATTTTTATCTCAGTATGTTGCTAGGAAGCCATAAAGAAAAAGTATCTGAAAGAGTATGCTAACACGAATGAACAAAAAACTCACCAAAATAAAGCTTGCCTAGGACACTGGCATCTTTCATGACGTGGAGAAATGAGAGGCGAGAAAATTCCTTTTCTTACTCCCTATTTTAACAAAGGGATGTCTGAGTGAGGCGGTTAATCTGCACTCTGTGTCGAAAGGTAGAGTAGAAAGATATGATGCTGGGCTTTGGTTGTTCTAGGATTTTGAACATGAGAAATGTCTTACATTATCTCTTTCTTCCGCAGAAGTCTCTTGCTCTTTAAAAAGTGCTTGAGACGCGATACTCCTTCAGTGTATTAATCCCAATATATGTTCTTATTCGCTAGCATAAGTATCAGCTTAATCAGAATTATTTAAAACATTGTTATCTGGGGTAACATTTTTTTTACAAGAGATGTCGCATTCCTTTCAAGAGGCTTGTGACCATTCGCAGCGTAATCCAGCTAGCCGCCAAAGTAATGCACGTATGCAATACGTGCCTGTGAATTATGCCACTTGTCGCACAGGTACGAAGTAAAAGACGATCGTTTTAAGTGAGTGTCTCGTGAATCAGAGGTGAAAGGAAATTTACGACGCTCATGATTTTTAATAACTACCTGAGACCCTTGCGGACGCTGTTAAGGAAGACCAGGGATCGCAAGGGCAAAGGACGAAGATTTTCATATCAACTTACACATGCGCATATGGTAGTGCACCCGTCATCACTGCCAGGTAGCGGGAGCGATTTATAGCTTGAAACATATAAAGGAAAGGTGGTGCCGCGACCTGGGAAAATGTAACAGTTTGCTTCTGAACTCCTATTACTTTGAAAAGTCAAATATATCATGTAGATATTTACCTGGTATGACCCGTCACATGGCCACTACATGTAAGTTTAAGAATGAGAAGATTGGCCTCTTTTAAGCGGAGAAAAAAATTTGCAGTGAACTTTGCAGAACAAGAAAGCCGTCCGAAACGGGCTAAATTCTGCAAGACACATTTTCAAAACCGTGCAGCGGAACCGACCAAGCGTCTTAGATTACCGGTATTATCTATTGAAACTGGTTATTAGTCATCTGCTAAGAGTCGTAATCCGCCTTTTTCGCAAGAAGTGGCGACCTTTGGGGATTGGCGAAATTTGGTCTCCGATGGATTGAAAACAAACGCATGAGGGAGACGCAGGTGCAATCTGGTTTCACGTGGAGCCAGCTGCGACTGTCAAGTGGCAAGTGTGTGCTTGACAGCTGCCGCCACCTGTCACATGTGCCTGTCACTAACATGAACTGCGCATGCGCCATGGGAGCTGGTGGTTTCATTTTTAAACAGTGGAGGTGGAGGAGAAAACTCGCGCATGCTCAGAGCGGCCTTGTGAAAAATACGGATTCACGATGTTCTTCTACATTAATTTGCACCATTCCCCTGTAGCTGCCAGTCTTTTTCACACTGCTTAACTGCTTAACTCACCTATTGCGCAGAAACATGGAGGCTAAGGAAGAGGGTCCAGCTTAAGTTAAGGACAACGAAGCGAACTATGGGAAGAAAAATGATAGGTGTGACGTTAGAAGATCGAAAACGGCAGAAGCGTGTGAGGGAAGAAACGCGGGTTAATCACATCCTAATCGAAATCAAGCGGACGGAATGGGCTTGGGCAGAACATGTAATGCGAAGGCAATATAACCGCTGGTCCTTAAAGGTGCACTGAAGAGGGAATCTGAACTTGTCTTTTTGCCGCGGGAACTCGATCTACACATTCCTAGCATTCTTAGAAACTGCGACTTATTGCCCTGTATAGCCGATTTCCCAAATTAAATCGAATTAACGGCCGGCTCCCGCCCTTTTTTTTTAATTCTGCCTCGTACGGTGGGCGGAGTCGACCAACGCGTGGAGTGCCTTTCACCCAGTCCCGTGGCGGCTGACCGCTCTGCCATCGGCGGAGTAATACGTAGTAGTCCGTAGTAGCAAATAGTCCGCGCGTATTTTTATTTCTGCGGGCTTATATTGCGGCTATATTATCTACGAATGAAACTATTTATTCATGGAAACCTAAAAAACAAAATAAAGCGAAAGCAAAGCCTCCACGGAGCTGGCTGAAAGGAACTTCACGCGTTGGTCGACTCCGCCCATCATACGAGGCAGAATTAAAAAAAAAAAGGGCGGGAGCCGGACGTTAATTCCATTTAATTAGGGAAATCGGCCATACAGGGGCAAAAGTTGCAGTTTCTAAGAATGCTAGGAACGTGTAGATCGAGTTCCCGCGGCAAAAAGACAAGTTCAGAATCCTCTTCAGTGCACCTTTAAGGGTAACGGAGTGGATTCCAAGAGAAGGCAAACGCAATGTGGGGCGGCAGAAAGATAGGTGGGCGGATGAGATTAAGAAGTTTGCGGGCATATGGTGGTTTCCACTGGAAAAGGACAAGGTTAATTGGAGAGACATGGGAGAGGCCTTTGCCCTGCAGCTGGCATAGTCAGGCTAATGATGATGATGATGAACTGTCAGATTGCATTATTACCAACATGTTCAGCGCAATATTGGTTTTGACAGAGTTCATTAAACTGGCACATGAGAAAATCTTGCTCTTCAAGGGGAGGGCGCTCATGAAATTCGGTTTTAGCCGTTTTTCATCTCTCGTAACAGTTTTGGGCAGGAAAAAAATGCAAAAACTTTCCGGAGACCAGGGGTTGGGCTGATGAGGGGACAATGCTGTAGCCGGGCGGGTGAGAAATAGTGATTTGCAAATAAAGGCTTTAACGGCTCGGCGAGAACTTTTTAATCAAAGCCCCAAGCCGAGGTTAAAGCCTTGGGGGCCATCCTTAAAATTCATAGCTTAGAAGCACTACGTGCGAAGAAAGTTGTGTTGCTGAAGGAAGCAACGACACGACTTGTTCCGAGATATGCTTCTTTTTATTGATACCGGCGGCAACATGACGTGTCAACATTTCTCACATTTTTATTCTTTTAATGCACCGTTGATTTTCGGGTCGGGCTTTGCAGATGAAGGACAGACGCTTCCATTGTTGCACTTGTGGCCCCTCCCCATTTTGCTGGCAAAATCACTGCAAGGTGAAATCTCTCCTACATTACAAAATGAAAGTACCAGAGCTTCCTCGTATTTTGCCCACTTCAGGTGCAACTTCTGCCCAAGGTCACCCTCAAGGTCAATCATCACACAAACCGGTGAGCCGGTTTGACGTCCTGAAGTAGTGCTCGCAATAAAACACAATGGCGAGATGGAGTTTCTTCTCTAACTGCCCAGATCATGGGGCAACTCCAAACTTCGCCAACACACGTTTCCTGCTTTCCACTGCCTCTTCAGAAGGTCGTTGCCCTCCTGTCGTTTGCAAATGCAAAGTCTTTCTTTCGATGGCGACTGTATACAATACTTACAGTTAGGCCGGGAGAGCGACTGGCAAAAGACGACACTAAGCTCCCAGCCGTGTTTGGTTAGTATTCGAAACGTATTGCCACAAACACTGTTCGAGAACTCTCCAGAAAACCCCCTGTATCAGGGCGCTGTATTTGGAGCCTTACTCAGTTATTTATCACGGATCCAGAATTTACTTATTATTATTGCCATTTCTTTTAAATACGGAAAGGTTAAGACATTATGAAAACGTCTAATGAAAACTTAAAGGCCACAAATTAGTTCCGTTCTGCTGTGTTTGAAACTCGAAATGATATTTCCTAAAATTCTTCCTTCTTGGCAGGTGTCGAGTTTCTTTTGATTTTCTTTGTTTCATTTGTGAGGAGGCCAAATACAACAAATAAAACATGGTGCCCGCCACGTTCAATGTTCTCTGTCCTAGGCGCGCGACATAGCCTGAACAAGAGATTAAAAAAAGAGCCACGGGCTCCGCTAACACCGCTTGCTATACGAGCCTAACATAGCTGCTTAAACCCCTAAAAACCGGGCACCGCCGCGAGGGCTGCAAGGCAACAGGGACTTATCGACTGTTCCCTCCGGCGGCAAGTGCTGTCCAAGAGTGCACTGGAAAACATTTACTGGGGCTCAGTCGACGCCGTCATTATGGCGGCTACCTGCAGGGTCAACGACTGTAAAGCTGCTCTACGCATTGTTTTCATTCGTTGTCGGCCGGGCTGCAACAATACCGCCTAGATTTGCCTGGTCCGCTCTTTTGAAACAGCTTGTTAAGCTAGCCTTTCTACATGAGACACGTCTAATTAACCTTACAGTGCGGATGCACTCCAAAGCACGATTCCTACGCGTCTCTGCTGTTTCCTTTTGCGAACTTTTTTTAAATGTTGTGAACGGCTACTTTACGTCTACACGGGAAGCCGGGAAGCGATTAGCTACGTAGTGTTAAAGCGACGGGATGCTTATATTTTGGCCATCAGTAAAGGATGAAGACCAGTCAGATTCTGGTTGCTTAGCTAATGCTTTAGAGCTCTCTTTACGTCTGCAAATGTATTTTCGCCTTTCTGAGCAGGCAAATGTTGATGGTCTCGGAATGTGAGCGGGAATTAATGTAACAGAATGTCGACCAGTTGACTTTGTTATATTTCATTTTATTTTCGGTGCTAATTTCTCATTTTATAATACAGTAATTGACTATGAGCTGTTTATTTTACTGGCCTCACTCTAAATCCTTCACTGTTTTGTACTGGCTGGTAACCTTTCACGAAATTGAGGTCGGCTGTGCTAACCAGAGGTGAAATACCTAAACATGTTCTAGACTGGCATTTTTCCCACAGAAAAACCATTCCACCTTGTAGAACCTCGCCCTAACACTCTCATCAAGCACGGAAAATAGATTTGGGGGAAAAAAAAAACTCAGGCACAATTCTCTCACGCTGGCTGTGCATGACAGAACACTTCTCCCACAGTTGGACCGTCGTGATATGGGCCCTAAGCCTCCCTGCCATAAAGAAGTCGAAGCAAGGCTCTAAACACTCTATGCAAGCGGAGTATCTGTTGCTTTTGAGCCGATGTTTGCGGTTCAAAACCTATAAGTGGTTTTGAGTGATAAGGTGGTTATGCAAGTGTTCCGAATTTAAATGGTCAAGCCGAAAATATTCATTCTTCACTTCTTGGAAATAAGTTTTCTTAAGTGCTTGACTGTCTTCAAAAAACAAGAGCAATATGAATTCAGAACTTGAAAGCTATTGGTGTTTGGGTGTACGAAAAAGGTGCGGATACAGATATGACGGGACACGTTGTCAAGACAGCAAGCAAGCCTTTGTCATTTTAGAGTATGTTGCGACAAGTGGCCACTCCTGATACAATGCACCACCGTACTTAGTCTTCGCCCCCATACAATCATCTTCCTTCACCAGCCTGGCACCATTCCTACAAGCTTCGTGCTGACTATAAACCATAAACGGAAGCATAATAAATAGGTCAAACCATAAATAAATAAACAAACCGCAACTGGGATTCGTAACCACGGTGCCGCTAACAGATCAGCTTCGCTGGCCTGTGCATGAGAGCACTGGGATATCCGATCAAGCCTTGTCTTAAACTGCAACACGCTCTCACGTTGTGCATTACAGATCGTCGTCGTCTTAAAATGATACTGCTATCGGGCAAATATCCACAATATCCCACGCTGTGCCTTGCAAATTTTCATCTTGAACAGCTAGTACTACCGTACTACTTTCGAACTAACACTCTCGCCAGACGTGCCGACAACCCTGCAAAGCAAAACAATGAACCTACACAGGCTGAGGCAAAGACAGAGCTGCGCTCAAATTTCTCTTTAGGGAGGATAGAAATCGTTCTTAGAGTTTTGTTTAGAGCAACGAACCCGTAGACTTTCACCACGTAAAAAGAACCAACTTCACTTAGGTTGTGACTAAACTGTTTTGTACAAATAGCTGGATAAGACGGCGCGCACCACTCCTGTGCGGCATATTTTTATCCCCCTTAACGAGGGATAAAAATATCACACTACCACTTAATATATTTAGTGCGCTTTTAGAATCTGCATACAAAAAACCATGCCTGCGGTGAACAAAGTAGAAGAATGGGGATTTTCTGAAGCCTAGTGAATCACCTAGGCAACTTTTTCAGACACAACAGAAAGCTTCCAGATGCGAACACTTTCTAAAGAGTAAGATCTGACAGAAGCTTTGTATTCTGCAGCTTCGCTTAGTTTTTTTTTTCCCAACGGCAGTTTGCACAGTGCATGCGCTCACAAGACTTCGTCAATATTTCTCCTCCTCGAAAGTGGCTCAGAATAGAATGAACGAAGCAACAAGAGCACGCGAAGTGCGTTTGACGCTTCGATTTTTCTCCTGCTAGGTGCAGTATCGCTGGAATGTATATGCTTTCTTTTTCTTTTTTTTTTGTTCGGCCCTGCACAGTGCGTTGAGATCACGCACTTGACGTCGCGATATATTTTGTAGCCTGGAAAAGGATCTTACGATGAGCGCCAAGTCAGATTTAGAGAAAATCGAAGGGGGGGGGGGGGGGGGGGGGTTCTTAACCTTCCAGAATCTCTTTTTTCAAGTGCGGCAGACGACAGCCAGAGCATCTCGTGCATTCGATCCTAGTGTAGGCCTTTCGCACCTTCTCTGTTTACTAAAGCGGAAAGTGGGAGAATGGTAGCAATCTAAGGCGCTGCTCCCGGATGTAAAAGCCATCTGTGATTTTCATAATAAAAATGCAGAAGCGTGGTGTACTCGCTCCGAGAACCAACGCCGCTGTGCCTATCGCGAAGAAAGGCAATGCTCACACTTCTTTCAGTTCGTGAGTGAAGTAAAGGCGGCTAAAAACTGGGTTTCCTTTTGTCAGCTGAGTGCCGCGGCGAAACTGGGGGCCGGGGCACAAAGATTATGTTCTCGCCATCCTGAGCATACACCAAAATTTCTAATCGACAGAGACTGACAGTAAGATGATTTCGAAATGATCAGCCTTAGACATCAAATGACAGCGAATTATTTCCGTTTTGTTTTCGTTCGGAAGTGAGAATATAGCTAAAGCTTCACCTTCTTGCGCCATTGCCAGTTTCGTCCGTGCTTCCTAGCGGGTAATGAGCGCTTTAATAGAGACACAAGAAAGAAATACAGAAATAGGTACCACCTACGAAAAAATTGTGCCTGGCGGTTTAGCTTTGCTAAGCAAAAAATATTAATCGAAGGCCCGTTTTTCTCCAATGTGGGCACCACTTTTTTTCTCTTATGGTATTTATTTACATTGTTTTGTACAGAAAGGATATATATGCATATGTGTGCGCATGTACACACACAAAAAAAACTATTTACAGACAACCTAGGTAGGCGCTACGTGGCACAAACATGATAGTAAACATATTAGAACTAAAAGGCCGGTAAGGATATACAGCGAATCAGGAGAGGAAACCAATCCGGTAAAAAGTCCAGTTCTTTGTAAATGTCCTTTACCTGCAGCAACGTTCGGCTAAAATGAATTCTGGGCGAAACAACAGGTTCGACGTTACGGTCTTGTATGCGCGTTTCCAAAGGCTATGAAGTCCAATCAGAAGAATCATATCCTAGGGTTTTGAGTCAGGCTGGGCAACAAGGTAGCGCGCACTGTAGGAATTTAGGAGAAAATCTTTCTGTAGCGTCCTCTGCAACACATCCCAAAACAAAATCGCGTCTTTTTCGGATGTGTTGCAGAGGTCGATGCGGGCACCACCGCCACGTACCTTAAAGCGCGATTATGGTGTCCGCTTCCTCGAGATCAACAGAGTCTGCAGCGTTTTCCGCGCCAACAAAGGCCAAGACCGAAACTGTCATTGCAAATTTGCCCAAAGTACGGCGGCTAGCTATTACTCAAATGCCGCAACAATGTTGCCTTCATCAATGCGTTTTCCTCCAGCGCCGCTTTTCTGCCTACGCATGCAGCACACATCTCTTTGTCACTACCTCCACGTCGCTCAAAGCGCGAATGAGGTGTCCACTGATCGAGGGAGATACTTGTGGGCGTTTCCTTTATTGCAGCATTTCAACTCAGAATTTCATGGTGGCTGCAGCCTGTGTGCAAAGATTTCTTGTACGTTTTTCACGTGCTCTGGACCTGCCCTTTCAATCCCCACCTTTCCCAACGCTTCATCTTGCACCCTTCTAGGGAGGCCTGTGAGGACGCTCCACTCAGCTGCCATGACCTTCAGTCCCAACGGACCTTAGTCGCCAGGGCGCAAGCGGCGTTAGACGCCACTGGGGCCCCGGAATAGGAACTCCACCTAGATATGTGAGGACCTGAGCCCAAACACCTTGTTGTAAATAATAGTCAATAAATATTTAACACCATCACCCCCACGCAAAACAGGTGTACCTTTTGCGGCAGCAGATCAGGCTAAGCAGCTCGGCCATATAATGAACTGGTCGATTCAGTTAGACTTTGGGGCGTGCTTTATGCAGGCGTGTTTTCTTCCGTTTCTTTTAATCATGTCATAAGGGCATCTTGAATCTTTGCAGCATTTTCACAGATCTGCAGGTCTTTTCGCACATCTGCGCACACAGTAATGCCTTGCATTTGTTTTACCTTTCCATAACAAGGCCAATCTCCTGCTTGGACTAGACACAGATGAGGAGGAAATAAACAGAACAAAGGGCAAACTCATTCTTCTTGCGAGTAGTCACTGTGGCACAGAAACTCAGGCAGCGACCAGGGAGTGCTTTTTGGTGCCTCGCTTTCGCGATGTTCGCTTTTCCTTTTTTTGGTTGTTCGTTTCCTGACCTAGACGTTGGACTACGCATCTCGTCCAGTGGTGGGGTAATTTTCGACGTGCCGGTGGGACAACACGATGCATCTGGCCTTGTACACCACGCAATGGAAATCAATTCTCGCTCAGTACTCAACGACGACGCCTTCTTTAGGCCTACCCGAAAGCCCCGACGCTACGACACTCCTCGACTGGCCTCGGAGGACACGCAAGGAAGTACTTCGTGCTCTGCGAGCAGCGAGGACTCGGTGCACATTGTGCTCCTGATGAGATGAACGAAGAAGTGTTCTGCACACAGAAACAGCCGGATAATCATTGCGCTGCCTTCAAATCCTTTCCGTGAAGGAATCTGCATGTGCCTTTCTGTGATGACGCGGACAATACCAGTACATATGATGAATAGCGCCGCTTATGAAAAGCAGCAGCAAGCATGAATAAGTGGGTGGCGTGTGTTGACACAAGTTATGGTGGCAGCTGACGACTCAGTGAGGGAGAAGAGCGAGACATTTCGGAAGGGGCCTTTCCTTGTATGGATGTGTGTGAGATATTTTTTTTCCGAAAAATTGCTAATTAAAAAAATAGTGTTTTTGCTGCTTCGAATCTCTTTCACACTTTGTCTCTTTCTTCTCTTTGATCTCTTTAACAAGCGTAATTTGTAAAACATTTGAACATATAATCTACGCAAACCTAATTGATCATCTTCAAAGCAATACCTTTTTTTTGCAGAACTCAACATGGATTCAGATCTGGTTTTTAATGTGACACACAAGTGATAGAATTTGCCCACGATATTGCTGAATCACTAAACTGTGGTAATCAAGTGTATTGCATATGTTTAGACTATAAAAAGCCTTCAATTCGTTATCACATAGTCTCTTAATACAGAAGCTTTCTGCCCTTAAATTTCCGAATTTATTGGTGACAAGGCTTACGGCGCATCTATGCGAACGAAATCAGTGCGTAGTGCTGGATGGAGTGAATTCATCAGAAGCACCAGGGTTATCAGGTGTCCCGCAAGGCTCGGGTTTCGGGCATCTTCTGTTTTTGATTCATATCAGTGAACTGCCAGCACATGTGCCCAGTTGAATAAGATTGTATGCAGACGACTGTTGTGTCTCCCACAGTGTCCTTTGTGAAAAAGATTCAGAACTGCTGCAAAATGATCTTGATTAAATTTTTTCCTGGTCTCTGGATTGGGACATGGCCCTCAATCTGTCGAAATGCAACACAATCCCATTCACAAAGAAAAGGAATCCTAAAATCAATAGCTGTTTCTTGGGCGGTGTACGCGTATCTGCAGTTGCAGATTACAAATATTTGGGAGTAATGTTTGCAAGCGACCTGTCATGGAATACCCGTGTCCACTACTTATCATCCAAAACCAGCCACGCACGCATCTTTATTCGACGAAATTTCTGGCAAGCCCCCCTTCAAGTTAAAGAAATTTTATACTTGGCCAATGCGCGTCCAGTATTAGAATATGGCTGTTCTGCGTGAGATCCTTACACGAAGAAAAACATAAACGAGCTTGAGCGTGTGCAGAAACGTGAATCCCGCTTTGTTTTGGGCAATTATGACTTCAGAAAAACATTCTATAACATATTCCAGGGCAAAACAGGCATTGACAGGGACATATACATAAAACTACCAACTTATGTGTCTCATCGAATCGATCACTCAAAGAAAATCTGGGAATACGGCGGGTGTATGGTCAATGTTTTCAAGCATATATTGTTACTGCTCTTCTTTCATCTTTCTGTACTCAACTGCTGTGTTCCATGTCTAACTTCTCATGATTTTTTTTTGTTCTTTTACAATAGCGTCTGGTGTAGTTTGGCGTTTTCTTGCGCTTTAGTTCTGGTGTATATTATTATGTCGTGCAGAGCCTGCATATTAAATGTATGTAACGGAATCCTATTTTTTTTTTCTTAGATGTTTAAAAGGAAGTGTTGTTGTCCAGTCAGTAACCGCTGTGTCTGTATGAACGTTTCTATGCACGGATTACTCTTGTTTCCCGTTTCTTTTTTCTGTACTCCCCCCTACAGTAATGCCCGTTGGGCGCTGTAGGTATTGTAAATAAATAATTAAATAAATAAAAAGTTGGCGCGAACGTACAGAGGAAAGGTTAAGGCTTGAGAAAATTTCGTGGCCGAAGCATGGTCTTTGGCACCAATGTTTTCCACCTATTCTTATATGTACATTTTTTTTCCGAAGGAAGCGCAAAGTTTCCTGCAAAAGTAATGACCATTGCTTTGCGCCAACACATCTGTCGATAATATACAAGTATTTAATTGAAAAGAAAAGAGTGATGACGAATTTCCTCCGCACATTGACGCTTCTGTTGAAACGGGAAGGGTCTAGCATTAATATTTTTTATATTTCTTATCCTCCGAGACAAAGTTCGGCGGCTCATATTGCCACCAATGATTAATATGCCTCAGGTTATGAGAGCGGGCGCTGAGCACTTGCGGACGGCAGGCTCGCACTGCATAATATTAATATCCCCTTCGGTCTATCTTATGCGGTATCATGCAGTTTACTGTCTTGCATTTTTGCCCTGGCACGATGAAATGACCCGATGTGAATTCAATTTTTTTTTTGTGGTGACAGCTTATTATTTGCTTTGTATTGCGCGCAGTGAAGCATACTTTTCAAGGAGGGAATTGAAAAATATGCAATATCAAGGTGTGGTGTATATCAAGACCAGGACTGCTCCCCTAAAACTCATTCCTGACCGCTCGGCATCTGTGCTTTGTTTTCAGGGGCAGTAAATTAAAATTCAGCTCGCAAAGCAGGATTTTAAATTCTCTCATATCTCCCGTGAGAGTAATTTTGGTGAACACTCTATGGTTTTTATTATACCGTTTCCGTTCATTTATGCGGCCCCTTATCATACGTATTTCTTTCATAGTGTACATGCTGTGTTGTTAGCATTCATTTTTTTAGTCATTTTCGTTCCTTTTTCCTGCCTGCTTTCTATATTCAAGTTTCTATTTAATGTGCTCCATTTTGCTGATTTCCTCACTGTACCTGTAAATTTTCCACTGAGAGCTCAATCTTCTTAGTCGCCCAAAATCGACGTGAATGTTTGTCTGCCATCACGTGACTGTTTTCTGCCAGTGCCTCCCGCTAGTTATCGACACGAACAAATCAGGTCGGCTTATCCTTATTCAGAACTTAACCTCAGTCTAATATCGTTGTCAGATGTGCCGAAGACGAAGCAAACCAAACCCGAATGGCAAACAGCCTAAAAACATGCTTTCGCACGTCTACTCGGTTTGGCTGTGTTAAAAAGCTACCACATTCTTTTTTTTTTATAACGGGAGCAATGACTCATATTTATGCATAGAAAGACTAATATACATTGTATCATGCATCATATGTGCCATGCAAACTCACACAACAAACAGAACACGCTTTGTACAGCACTTCATTAACATAGCAGTAGCATAATTAACAAAGCATAACCACTATAAACAGTGCAAAATCAAGAAAAACAATGCAAAACAGCCTTTTCACAGTTCTAGCTTATCTAATTCGCATTTGGTCTAACTACAGAAATCGACCATCATAATATTTTCTTCGGTTTAAACTAAAAATTCCAATCCTCTAAATATAAAGGTCAGGCAAAAGATACCATTAGATGACCTCGAGCTTGAAAACCTCTCCAGACAGGAGCAACAGGGCTCATAAAGGTTCCAATAATGAGTCCCTGATTTTATGATTCCTGTCGGCGGATGCCTGTCCTCAGTCTAAATTTTACTCCGCTTTCTTGGAATTTATATTTTATATGCATAATATCGTATATGCATGCAGTGAATACTTTGAGTGCCGTACGTTACATTAGTAAACAATGAGTATATTTTCCTTTAATCAAGAAGACATACCAGGAGATGGCCATCAGTTACAGTATGCTCATAATGGGAATTTTATGCATTTTGCATCCCTCTGACGAGAGTGTGGCCAGTTCCCCAGGATATAGCTTATGTCTCAAACCTCTCTAAAAAAAAAAAGAGGTTGTAAATCAGTGCAATCTAAGGAACGAGAGTACACAGAAGCAGAAATAAGCAGTTGTTATCGTTTCTTTTTTGTTTGTTTTGATGTTTATTGGAGTGAATCTATCAATGCTGTTAATTGGCTACTAAGTGCCGCGCCCAGTGATGAGAAAAAAAAGGTGTATGAAATTCATTACTAACTCTTTTTCTTTCCCTCTCGCCACAACTTCGTCAACGTCTAAAAAATGTCTTTGGCAGGAATATCGACCCACACACCTGAACCCTAAGAGCTTTGGCGTCGTAAGCAGGCAAACAAACGCAACGTTCCTCCGAAGCTTCCGTCCTTCTAATCCCGTCAAATTGGACGGAAAACTGGAGCCGAAGTCATCTCGGGCCTAATCCCGACGCCCACCTCTGCTCCAACGACGTGAGTGATTTCGCTAATGACATCGCCCTCGCGCGCCACCTCCCGAAATCTGCGGCCTGAGCATCGTCGCTACTGGTTTAGTCCTGAGAGTTCTCTCGAGAGCTCAGCCCCGAACCTGGCTGTGTCCTGCAATTGCCGCGGCGAGGTATAAGCCTGTTTCCTCCATCCGGATCACGGGCCATCATCTCGGAACGAGTTGCGCGCGCCTTGTGCTTTAGAGAGCAATCACGCCTTTGAGCACTTCCCGCGGAGTTCCGCGCTCCCCTGCTTTGCAGCACGGATTTCCTGGTTGTCCGACAAATGTTGCGCGGTGCCGACAAATTAGGAACTGAAAGAAACCTCCACTGACCTGCCTGCGCGCATATACTCCGTTCCGTCAAGTGCAGGTGTCAATCAATCCCTTTCTTTTTATTTGCTTCTGCCGCCACCGCAGCTTCGGGGTTTTCTCTGAAGGAAAAAAAGGCTGCCTGTTTGCCCTGATGGTACGTGTTGCGATCAGTTTCTCTTAACAAGAATGTTGTCCGCAATAGCTTGAACCGTCAAAAAGCAATGTGATCCAAAGAACGGGTATTAGGAAGAATGCACCGTCTGAGGTTCGCCTCGTATTTAGAGTGGCCGCTGTGACGATAAAAAAAAAGGGGGGGAGGGAGGCAGTAAATCTGAAGTCTTCATTTGCTTTCTTCCAAAAAATGAATAAAACGTCACGAAATGTTTTAGAGGGCTAGCACTAGGGCTTCTACTGACAGCAGTTACCTAGACCGGAAAACCTGAAGCAGTGAAAGCAGTGACCTGAAGTACTAAGTCACTAAGAAAACAACATGCTTAAAAACTCAGATTCGAAAATTATACAGGCGCTAACGCCAGCCATTTTCAATAAATTGTTTCTGTATCTGTTTTTTAAGGCCGCTTGCCTAAAATTTCGAAGTACTGAGAGAAGAATTTCCGCACTGACCCTGTCGCGATATATTACTGATTCATACTCACCATGCAAAGTTTTCAGACAGCAGTCAGTTCACACATGAACGCTCGACCAAATTAATTTTAGATTATGAAACTGGAGATTCCTGTTTATCTTCGTAGTAATTTTTGGCGATAGTATATCTTACTATCACTGCTACACATCTGCTCATTTTATTCAGTGTGTCTTGCTTACGAGTACTGAAATTGTTTTCTTGCCAGCTGGCTCGCAGAGTGCTGCTTCCTTATCTACACAGTGAAGCCCTCTTTAGTGTACGGAGGATCGCCGGATGCACACACTGAAAAAGCTGTAATGAGCTGCGCCGCTAGAAGTGCACAGCTAATCTTCCTCCTGGGCTTCGTTACCTCCCAGAGCCACCAATCTATACTACGGCGTAGATAAACTGAAAAGGGAGAGAAGGAAAAGCACAGGAAGACAAAACCTCAGCGTGGGTGTTATGTTTTAGCTTTTTGTGTTGATGGTTTTCTCTAAACTAAAGGCAGCGACGCCAGTGACCGCCGCCCCAGAGGACGCTCGTTAACAGCGCTCGATCCCCGAGGGCTGTTCGCTTCGGGGTGCAACGTTAATAGCGGCTCATTTACTCCCCAGAATGGCCTTGTATTCACGCTCGCTTCTTCTACTGTATGCCACTCGTGTCTTTCCTGCCACCTTCCTCCCCATCTGCTCTTAGTCTTTCTTTCCGTGAGCCTTAATTTTTTTCCGCACTTTTTTCTTTAAAGCAGAGTTCGAACCATTCACCTAATCAGAGAAACTCGAATATGACTGCAAGCTAGTTGTCGCCTATGGCATACCGCTGCCAGTACTACCATCGTCCGCTGTCTTGATCCTGTACTCCCTAACAGCACAGGTAATCAGCCCAAGGCTGCAAGTGAATAGATTCACTCTTGTCCTTTGTAGGAACGGCCTTTGCCAGTAGTTTTCCAATATTGCACTGATTACCTGTGCTGCTTGCGATAATGAGCGGTGCACTTTGTTTTGAGAACTACCCTCCGTACCTCCGCTCCAATCTTTTAATATGCTTGTATGATAGAGTTCACCATAGTGAAAAAGTCTTTATTTCCAGGTGAAGCCTCTACCTGACAAACGTGGCAGGTGTTAGGTAGTATCTATAGAGATTTCCCTTTCCCTCACCTGCCACCTGCTGAAGCGCAAAATGTGAAATCTCCCTCTCATCTTGTAGCGGAGAGGACGTAGAGGCCCGACTATGAAAGACTCAATACAAATGAAACCGACAGGATGCCTCAGCGCAAGTAAATATTGTGCATCAAATCGTCTTACGTCATGGAGCTCCACAAGTTTTGATTACGGACAGAGGGGCTGCCTTCTCCTCTGAGCTCTTGCACCATATTCTAGGTTTTAGTCACGCCAGTCACCGTAGGACTACTTCCTATCATCCCAAAACTAACGGGCTGAAGGAACGTCTTAACAAGACGCTTACAGACATGCTTTCCATGTACGTGGACGTGGAACATAAAACCTGGGACGACGTCCTGCCATATGTCACGTTCGCGTATAATACAGCCGTACAAGAAACCACCAACATGACGCCCTTTAGCCTCGTTTATGGCCGTCAGGTGACGACAACACTCGATGCCATGCTGCCCCATGACGACGACCACCCAAATGACGACGTTGCATCTTTCTTACAACGCGCCGAAGCTTCCCGCCAACTCGCACGGCTTCGCATTCAAGACAAAAAGGGCCAGGACGCGCAACGCTACAACTTACGGAGGCTGCTTGTTGAATACAACCCGGGTGATCTTGTCTGGGTATGGTCCCCAATCCGACGACGCGGCCTAAGTGAAAAGCTCTTGCGCCGCTATTTCGGTCCTTACCGAATTGTGCGACGCCTTGGAGCCCTGAATTATGAAGTCGTCCCTCACGAGCCTCAACAATCTCGCCGCCACGCCGTCACGACGTGGACCACCCCCGCCCCGAGGTGGTCCACGTCGTTCGCCTGAAGCCCTACTACGCAAGGGCGCACTAACTATTCTCGAGATCACTCCTGCGCTCGTGGCGGCATCGGGTCGATGCCTTCGGAGGAGGGGGGCTAAAGACGCCAGCGCTCGTGCAGACGGAAGCGCCTCTCAAGAAGAAGAGGAAGTGTGTGTGTGTGAAAGTGAAAGTGACCTGGAAGCGCACGTCTGTTGACCCGCTGTTGACCCTCAGCCGCTGATTACCAACGTGAAAATATTACTAAGAATGCCTCAGCAAAAGACCAACTTGCCGAAGTGGAGCTTGTGTACGCGTGAAGTGTTTATGCTTCAACTACGACACAAGATTAAAAAGAACATGACGATGGAAGCTGAACCGTCTACCAGAGACCCAGACTCAGCCCATCGGGCTCGAAAAGCGGAATTTCGTCTCAGAAGAGAGCGTCAAATATTATCCGGTGATCCTACTATTCTGCATATTAGGATACGGAGTAGAGTTACTTTTTGGCAGTCACGTAAAACGTTTTCACTTGGCTTATCTGGAATTACCTGTTACTACCTGCCATAAAAAAGTGGGCATGTAAAAATTATTCTCTTCGAGACTATTGGTTAAGATTTAGACAATGCCATAGTCGCCTTGATAGTCTCTCTGCAGATAGTAGTTGTGTTTTACCTGATAGGCGTGTACGTACTCGGAAACATTTTTTCTCTACGCCTGTCGTGAACGTACTGGAGGCGTCAGATAACGCTTCCACCAAATGTAACGTGGCGGCCAGCCGAAGAATGAGGCGTGATGAACCATGGACAAGAGATGATTTAATGGCCGCTGGCCTAGCGCGAGCGCTCCGTCCCGCGCCACTGCCAGCTTCGTCGTCTTCGTAACAATATTTTTAAACAGCCAGGCTTGCTTCCTAGAGCAGTTCACCGATTGAATTTGCCGTAGTTTCCATTGCGTGGATACAGTGCGCAAGCTTTTACTCGCGTGGCTATTGGCATCATCATCATCAGCCTGACTACGCCGCTGCAGGGAAAACGCCTCGCCCATGTCTCCCCAATCAACCCTGTCCTTTGCCAGCTGCGACCACTATTTCCCCGCAAACTTCTTAATCTCATTCGCCCACCTAACTTTCTGCCGACCCCTGATACGCTTGCCTTCTCTTGGAATCTACTCCGTTACCCTTCAATGCCAGTGGTTATCTTGCCTTCGCTTTACATGTCCTGCCCAAGCCAATTTTGTCCTCTTGATTTCGACTAAGATGTCACTAATCGACATTCGTTCCCTCGCCCACTGCCCGCTTCCGGTCTCTTAACGTTACACGCATCGCTCACAAAAAGAATAAAGCAATGCCCTACTCAGTGAACTTCGATGTAGGCAGTACAAAAATGTGGCCTTTTAAGAACGAAAACTGTAAAGAAAGAGAGCGTGTCCAATAGATAGATAGCAGAAGGTGGCGTGCAAGAGTGGTGTTTTACTGAGAATGCAGAGAAATATTATCTTTGTCAACTAGCTTTTCTTGTAGAGCCTTCACTTATGCATTTTATATGAGCAGAGTGCTGGAAGAGATATTTTAAGTCGTGCGCCAATGAAAACCGACGCGTATGGCGTTCAAAGCGAGTGTGAAACATAAAGCAAGGCGTATTTGCCCAACAGGCAATCTTGTTTTTGAACGCATTTTTTCGGCGTGAACTTAAAAATTTGCAAAAGTTTACCTGAATCGCTCGCCAAAAAGAAGCGATTCACTCGCTAACAACGCCTACTACCTACAGGTGAGGTCTGTAGCATTGCGGGTCTGCTACCGTGAAGCCATTTATGAGGTTGCAATCACTGCAAGTCTGTTCCTTCAAACCTTTCATGCTGTTCCTTTAAACTGGCTACTTCGCACTGCCTCAACGTGTGGGCGAGTTCAGTGCGATAAAGCGAGGTGCAACTCGGAAAGTACGATGAAAAGTCGGTGTTTGCGTGCAGAAGCCTGAACGGAAATCTTATTTAGCTAGAGTGGAAGAGAAAGCCTGCCGTATTCATCCCTTTACATCTTTCGCACCTGTGGAAAGAAGAGAGCATATAATCATGTCGACGACTGCAGACTATCTTTCTTGCCCGCAGTGAACGCCGTCATTGTTCATAGTTAAGCCAGCCAGCCCTGCACATGGCAATCCTTTTACCTCAAACATCGTTCAAATGGCCTGCTCGCGGTTCTCGTCTTCATTCCAGAGTCTGCTTTTTCAGTGGGATTTATCGGCCTTTGACGCAGGAATGCGCAGTCTGGACACGCACGGAATTTGATGCGACCCAATTAGGAAATTCTTGGGGCAGCGGTATGCTGAAATGGAGCGGGCTGAAGAGTGGGATACATGCTTCTGATTTCCCAAACTTCTACCCCTCTGCCTTGCACTGACCCATCATTCTCTACGTCTTGTTTTACGCTCTCCACAATTTCACTTTCTTTCTGCGCTGGCTGCATTCCAGCCGAACCTACTCGGCACAGCCAGATACAGCCTGGGTTTAAACTCAGTTGATGCAAAACCACGCGCCACGAAATTTCTACGCGCACAATGGTGCAGGCTTGTCTTCAACCATTCTGCAGATTTTGCGTTTCAATGGCTCCGCATGTCTTCTCGCTGGGGAGTGCAAACATTTGCATACATTTTAGAAGGCAAGAAACCGCTTCCGGTCTTAAAAGTGTAATGCTCACCTGCGTTTTTTTTTTCACACATGAACAAGTCCAGTCTTAACAGGCCTTCAACTTCCGCTAATAAAGTGTGTGTCATCTAAGCTTATCCTCTAAGTGAAGTTTATGAACCAGCCGCAGCATATGCTAATTTCATAGCTTTAATACAGTTTTACGTAAAGAAATACGTACTTAAGGAATAATAGTACTCTTTACGATGAGAACAAACGGAAAATGGCCAATTGGATTTGAGCTGACAGAAAGTGGAAATCTCATTTGGTTCACCTTCACGTGCTGATGTAAGCATTATCTTAGTTAAAGGAGAAGATTGCTTTTTAGACATCCTTTTGGTGACTTCTTTCCATTTCATTTTTTTTTTAATAATACCAAAGCAAGAAACCTCTGGCTTCAAAAACCTTGCATTTGCGGGCATTTCGTTTTGGTGAGAGAACCAACTGATACGCACACAAGAGGAGCGTGATGAGACGTCCAGAACTGTGTTCACGTGTTTTCAGAGTAGGCATGAGTTAATTGAATCGGGCAGTGGGTTTCAAGTTCTCAGAAATATCTGTACTGCAGCAACACGAAGAGCGCAGACATTCTTAATGTTCTGTAGTGTTCGCAATGTTCAAGGAGAAATAAATCTTTTATTAAGACAATTTAGACTTTTGTAGGCATCAGCATTGTTTTGTTGTTTTTTAGTTTGTGCTTTCGTTGCGGATAGCTTTCGTAGATTCATTTCCTTCGCCGAGGAACATCGCTCGTCTGCTTCGCTAAGTGATAATTTTTTCAGTAGTTAATTTTTTTTATACATAGCGAGTCAGCAAGTCGTCCAACATCGGCGTTGACCAAGACACTGCTATTTGTCCTGTGGTGTAGAGTTTTTTTTTTTTTTGTTCTTTCACTGAAATGTAGCATCTGTGCGTCCCACTGGGTTGAATTGCTGTATTGATTTTTCAAGTTTCAATACTCCCTCCTTTTATTTCTAAACCGATAAACAAAAATAATGACAGCTGAAAGCTTCTTTTACTACGAGTGAGAAAGAACTGAGTAAGATTAGCAATCACATTACGATGCAAACACGAAAAGAAAACGAAATATCAAAAAAGGAAGACATGGTGCGGATTTCTCCGAAAATGTTGCGATTACATTTTGTTACGCTTTAAATGGATATGTACTCAAATGAAGCTTGTGCTAAAAGCGGTGATCTAAGCATGACTTGGGAGTTTTCTTGCTTCGGATGAGCCTCACCGTTCACTCTTTACTGCAGTGTGGCCTCAACTGCATAGAATACTCACTTCGGAAAGGTGGCGTCTGTTTCGCAAGGATGGAGTGTCCCAAAAAGAAAACTGGGCTTTACCTGAGCACCACCGGGAATATTGGTTGGGGGGTGAAGGCTCTTTCAAAAAGGCGCCTTGTGTAACCACTGGATTAAGGCGGGCCTCTCAAGGCTTTGCGCTCTTTGCTCAATGTGTCCTTGCGCTATTAAAAATTTTTCAACATCACCCTACTTTGAGAACGTGGCGCCCTCGGTGGCGAGAGCGCGATACAAACGTGACGGCTAGCGCTCTTTGTTCTCAGTAAAAGTGAACCGGCATGAATCGTATATCTAGGAGGCTGTGTTTGAAGATCGTCATTTGATCGAGCTGTAGACGGAAGAACACTTAATGGACGGAAGGACAGACGGATGGACAAAAAAAATACTGGTATAATCCGTGCTACACTCAGATTACCCCAATGCTGGAAGGCTGTTTCAGATTTTAGCATATTTGCAGATATTTTATAGATGGGATCAGCCAACCGTGCACATCAACATCATCGCACTCGAGGAAAGAAGCGTGGCAGCTAGAAGCGTCTGGGAGCGCTGACAAGAGCACATGCGAAGGCTGCTACGAACTTGCCCTACGCAACAGAAAACGCATGACAGAGACGGCAGCTATCGCTTTGGTCGGACGTGGTTGCTGTGAAGCTCCTGATCTTTGAATCATTTCTTTCGCTCTACTCCTACCAACCCCCGTCTGTCTGCACGCGCCACTGACAGTTGCGTAGTTTGAAATCGTCATTTTCTCGTGGTGTGGACGGATGGACGCCGAAAAATCTCTATACAAAGCGAGGCGAAAACGTTTCTGGTAAATGAATTTCTGCACTGCCACTCTCTTTAAGTAATGTGCTGTTCGTTAGTGGCTGCCGGGAAATGACCTGCTAAACTATAGAGAGCATACGCTGCTCCGCATAATTAGAGATCCGGAATGTGTACTATACTTGATGTAAAATCAGTCACATAAGCGTATGCCTCGTGAATGTTTTATGTGTCATTTCTTTCTGTCCCTTGTCCGTTTTTTGCGCTAAATTCTTTCGAAAAATACATCACCAACTAGCCCGGCAGCTTGCTCTCCGTGTGACTACATTTATCATAAGGACATGTGCCAAGTGCAGGCGAACGAAATTGGTGATTCAATTTCGTGGAGTCCTCGTGCGAGGTGTAATTTCAGTTACTTTTTGCGGGGAGTAAGGAGCCGTCTGAAATAAGAGACAGTATTCTCAGCAAGCCTTGCTCAAACTTCGCATGAAATGTATTAGCGCTGCGTCTGCGCTCTTTGGTGTTAATTCATATAGATAGAAGCATATTTAATGAAACGATATCAACAATTTTTTATAGTTATTTCTCAAATTCGAAGTATTGCCCGGTTTATGCATTGTCAGCATCGTATTACTCGTATTATCAGGGAATCCAAGCACTCACGCAGCAGATTTAGATATTCATTTAATCCAAACAGATAATATATTGCATCAGAATATGTGCTTCATTAAAAAACACAGACATGCCTTTTTTTTCTGGCTAATGCAAAGACTCTGCGTATAGTTGTATTTGTAACAGACTATATGCTTAAAATCTAGCGAAGGTTGATTAGAATACGCGTAGCTGTTTTCTGAAGCCTGACTGAGAAATTAGTTTTATGATTGCGCACCCACAGTAAGCCGGATATCTCTTTTGTCCTTTATTAAAATTTGGCCTCTCAAAAATCATTATATTATGAATAAGGTTGCAGCAGCTTTTTTAAGCGTGCGGTTTCTGTACTCTAAATCTTGGCAGGATACTGGCAAACATAGAGTATTATATACACGATATAAAGGCTTTTCTTCCTGATGAATAGCAATGAAATTCCAAAATCTCTCATCAGGCAACACCACTGTCAAAGCGGACCAAACTTTCGTGCGCTTCTGTACAAGCACATGATGCGAGGACTGGCGAATGCTTCACTTCCTGAAACCGACGGCACGTTGCTGCAGCCTGTGAGCAAGGCCACTGGCAAGCTCGATGTGCAACTAATTTAAATTTTGTCGTGCGAAAGAGAGCTGTACATAGGCTTGTAACCGCAAGTTGGCGGCCCGTTCGTGCCGATGAATGTTTTATAGAGCGTCCGACGCAAGGCTGCTTCTAGGTACGCACGTCACCCACTCGGTAGCGCTGAATATTTTAAGAGGCGTCAACGTAAAAAGGCAGCCTCCTGCTTGCATCCCGTCCGCTACATCTCTTCGCGCGTGTCGTGCCGGCTGGCGGCTTTTGTCTACGGCGATGCTCGTCTCTATTAGGACATGAATGTGTGCTTGTAGACTTCAACGCAAGAGCAAACAGCGAAGTGCAATGATGAGAGATAGTGCACTAGCAAGACAGCCTTATAGTCCACCCAAATGCTGGATATGTAGCAGCTTCATTTAACGTTCTTTGCAACGTGCGCGCAACGATTTAGCTTAGGGGTTATATGGAAGGAGTTGCCGTCTTCAGGCTTGATGCTTTCAGAGCTCCTTTTAGAACAAACATTTGAAAGCGTCCTGAAGTTCGGACAGCTTGACAATTTTAACAGCTTGTTCAAGCAATTTGCCACTGGAGTTGCTCTCCGGAGTTGCTTGAGAGGCTAGTTAGTTGTCGGCCGCAAAAAGCCGGTGCGCAAAAAAGGAGTGCAAAGAAAGGGGAGGGAGAGCACATAGTAAGTAGTGTACTTTCTAATCTGTTTATATCCTTTCCATAGCCCGTCTTCCCCTCCGATCCAATTCACTTTTTTTGGAAGCCAGAACGTCAAAGTCGTTTAACTTCAGGTGTAAAAGAGCTCAATTTGATACTCTTTCCGATCAACTAAAGCCTGCTCGTCAAAAGCTAGAAGTTAAAACTTTTGGGGCACTTCTGATAGCGAGTAACGAACATGACAGCGACAGCTTGTAGCATCTCACCGCAGTCGTGGCTGCAAATTGATGGGAAAGCAAACTATGGCCAAAATGAAGGCATCAGACCGTACAAATGCGGACGAGAATCGAAAGACACCGTAGAAATAATGGAACGAAGCAACAGGCAGACACAAGTGCAGCCTGACAATTCCTTACGATGATACGGGGCGAAGTTTAAAGCTTTCAGACGCAGAGCACAAGACGGGACTCAGGAAACGAAAACAAGTGACGAAAACGAGGCAAGCTGGAGGTTTGAGATTCTAGCCTGCTATGCGCTCTTTATTCCGCGATTTAGTGCTCTCAGTTCTAATGCTCCGTAACTTGTTGTTATTGGCTATTGCACTCATGAAACAGTTTTCAATTCATCCAGGTCCCACCCAAATTACTCTTACTATTTGCCCTTATTATTACTTATTGCTCATTAATTACCCATTGTGAATATATTTTAAACTCTCATTCTCGGCCACAACATCATGCGTTGACTTATGCCCTTGTTATAACACATCGCATGATGTTGTCTGCACTCAGGAGGTTATTATTTCTGTCCTGGAAACAGGGGTAAAAAAAGACAGTAAAGTTATTTTTGGCGCCAGTGATGAAAGAATCGACTTCATGTCATTTTGAAACAAAATCGCCAGCTAATGGCCTCAATATAAGGGGAAATTTCATGCATTTCATTTGCAAATACTAGTGTATCATACGTACAAAACTAGACAACTGGTCGGGAAAACGCTGGTCCTATCAATTACGGCTTTCTACTTCTAGGAATTTACGCGGTGCGAAAGAACACGGATATTAAGAAGCAGCGAACAGGACGAGACAAGAGACGTGTCTTTTCTGTCAGCGTTATCGTTGATCATTCAGTGTTCTTAGAGAAATCCCCCAATGTTGGGTAGACTTGTATTAAGGGAGTAATTACTCATTAGCATCCACCAAAACACAGCCACTAAGCCAGAACAAAAAATTATATAGCTTTCACAGAAACTTCATCGTTAAAAAAAGAAATACGTTGGTGGGAGATGGCAGTGCTGCTCTTCGTTGGACGCGAATGAACGATTTCACTCGTAATACAAAGCTTCTCCACCTAAGGGGATCCTTCAAAAATTATTGCTCCGGTACTGCTTCCACTTCGATTGGTCGATAAATTCGCTTTTGCCGTACCATCTGCTAGTCGTGGCCCTGAGTCCTTTACCCGGATCAGAAAGCATTTTTCTTCGACGGCAAAGTTTCTGTAAAAGCTGTAGCCTTTTCTTTTCTGGCCATGTGGCTGCGCTTCGGTTGATGCTAAACAGGAATTAATTCCTTATTGTAATGGTGATCATAAATCAACTGGCCCTCGAAAAAGTATTCATTGAATTTCATACTATTTGAGCAACTGCCCTCTGTTTACGTCTCATACACTTGGTAAGCGTTCATGCGTATTCAGTGTCTTTTCTATAGTAAGTATATAGATGGCAGATAGGACCGTGCATCGAGGTCACGGCCTCTTGCCGCAAGGTGTGGTGTGCTGTTATTCTTCGCGATTTAAACCGCAGGAGGACGCGGAAACCATTTTAGCCCGAAATGCAGGCTTTTTCTCTCAATCTTTATTTTCGCATTCTTACTTTCTTTTTCTTTTTCTGGCAGTTTTTCTGCCTGCTTTGACAAAGTGACGAAACCCCGTCTTTAGCTCAAAAACTGGCTTACATTCGAAAAGGCTCCCAAGCGAACAAATAAGGGAATATAATTCTGTGCTAAATACTACCGTATGCTAGTATTTTGTGCGCAGTCTACACTTATTCAGTCTGACGCTGTCATCGGCTAGGAAGCTGCTTATCAATTCAAAGTGCAAATATTATTGCAGTTCTTGCTGCTACACCGACTATAACTGAGCGTAACGAGCTTATCAGTGGCCTTCATATCTTATCTATGACGACCAGAGCATCGCGCTGGGGAAGTCTTTCTTTTCTTGAGTTGTGGTATCCGTTTTTTTTTTTTGCTTCTCAATCTTTTCATTTTTTCTTTCCTTGAAGACAGAGTGTTTGGAAGCTGCAGGGCCTATCTTCGACCGCTAATTAGAGAACCCTTCACGACCTATGTTAGCGCTTACTACCGGAGATGCTATCTGCTATCTCAAAAGAAACGCAATGATTTAGTAAACATTTTTTTCTGCTTTCTCTGGCCCAAAGAAGCATGCGCGTGAGGTATCAGCGGTTTTTCGAAATGTTGGGAAAAGTTGTTTTAGTCTTTAAAGTATCAAGTTTTGTTTCGTCCTCTCTCGAAATACTGTTTTCGTGACAGTTTCTTGTGAACCCAATAAATGATCTGGACATAAAGGAAGAACTTGTTACCACACTTGTAACAGCTGGAACGGAACCCACTGCACTCTGTGTGGTTAAAAACAGGACAGCAACTTCATACAGTGGTTACCTTATCAAGGACTTGATTGACGTGGTTTTCCGAACAGCAGAATAATGAACTATTGCCCAGTACTGAGTCGGTGGCCCGATGAGGTGGTTAATGACAGATTAACAGGCGAAGCTTCGGCGGATCACGAGTCCCTGTTACCTTCGAGGAGCATCTTTACTAGGACCATCGAGTAACCTCGGGAAGTTGTTCGCAAACTTTAATCGGGCGTGTATTATGTGACACTTGTCGACAGATAGCAAGAAAAAGGGCCCAGATTGAGATTCGGTAGACAAGCGGGCTCTGATGAATCTTTTTCACAAAACGAAACGAATAATAATGAAACGCAGGGTATTCACGCATAACGAGGGTGAAATTCACAGGCGTTGCTTGTAAATGTGTCCTCGGTCGAGTTCATTTTTGCGCAATAGCAATATCGGGAAGAGAAGAAATTTCTTCGCGCACAAAATAAAAGTAATGCCCGCGTAGTATACTAAAAGATGTCTGAGGCCCCCTTCAGTGCCTCATTCTTGTGCACTGATGTGGCTCCATTAGACGGACGCACAAGACTTATATTACACCTAGCTTAAAGGGATCTTAGCAGGAACGTAAATAAGGCGCAGAAGACGAATGCGGTAGCCATTATGTATGCGCTAATTTGTATGTTTACTGGTGTGAGTGTATCTACGCGTTTCTGAATGTAAGGCCGGGAGGCGCTCGTAAGAGTAGTCTTCTGTTTGTGTACATCGGCTAGGGCAGTCACATGTTTTATTCAGCAGCATTGTTCCGGAGGGGCCCTGTGACCCCGTTGTATTAGAAGGAAGTAAAGTGTACTGCAAGGCTGATAAGAACAGCACAAAGACGCAGACGCTGTAGATCACAGTGCCAACAAAAACCAAACGATGGTTCCTCGCTCCCAAGAGACCCAGAGTGTGCCCCTGTTGCCTCCGCGGATAATAAATGACCTTTGTTTGGACTGCGGATGTGTTCCTCTGTGACAGGTTAACCAAATGACTATAGATTGCTCCTCTTGACCTTTTGTCTACTGCCACCTTGACTGTTGGCTCTCTGCGTACCTTTCTCTTAGGTGCGGCGTTCCTATTTTCTCGGTGAAAACAGAGGCGAACACAACTCCGTGTCTCCTTGAGTCTTGATTCAGCTGCTGCCTAGAAAGTGGCAATGCTAATGCTCTCGGGCATAAACGGAATCTATTTATGTAACAAAGTGCAGTAGGAAAACAAATACTCTTCCTGGGAGGATTAACATGAACTCTAACACTCCTCTGAGACAACCAATTTGACAGTACAGGAACACACATCGAACAACCTTTCTAGGCTGCTCTTCTAAATGAAGTAGGCACCCCGGAGGACGCCGCAAGATCTGTAGAGCCTCGTCAAGGTTTACCCCCGAAAGATCCTATCGTGTTCTAATGGGTACCCGGTGATGGGCGTCGAGCTGACCGCGTCCCGCAGCATGGGCGAAACCACTGGGCATTTTTAAGCAACACTGCTGCAATATACAGTTTTTAGTTGTGTGAAACATAGAATGGCGCTGAACTCTTTTAGCCATGTTACTGGTGGTTTTAACCAGCATTATTATAGCGTCAAATGCCGTATCCTACACCACTGAGTGGCTGGTAAACTTTTATCCCTTTCACTTCTGCGTTACCGCAACCTTCTTCTAAGCCTTCTGTCGTTTGCTCTTTCTGCTTATTGCTCTTCTCTTCACTCACAGTAACTCTTTCGTTAGCCACGTGCCCGACGTGTTAAGTGCATAGTGTGTTCTATGAGAACAAAATTCAGCCGTTTACGAAACCTCATCAGAATGTTGTCAAGAGAAACTTTGGGAATAAAGAGAATTAGTGTACAGACTGGAGAAATGTTTATGTATTTGCTTTGTGCCAAAAGGAAAGTTGTCAAAATTTCAAACGTCAAGAAAAAAAAAAAACTCGCGGCTGAAAAAAATACCTTCACTGAACCCAATCATCTAGAAAATTCTTCCTGTATTAAAACATTGTGAAATTTCTGCGTTGGATGCAATATGAGGAGAATATAAATCGATTTATAAGATATCTTTCTATATTCCATCGAGCACGTGTTGTCGTTCCGCAGAAAACGTGGTGTTTTATTCATTTTGTGCACCGAACGCAAAAAGATCACATATCGAGACGAGCCTTAATTACAACGTTACTGAAAAAAGGGGAGTTTCAGGAAAATAAATACCCTTCTGTTACCGACTTGTCAGCTCACGTGCCCGCTGCTTTTAACCACTTTACTGCTTCAGCTAAACTTCCCCAGTTCGCCAGACTCCTGACGACAGGACAAGTTAGCACGCTACGTCCCAATATCCACTTGATGCGCTGACTGCATATTTGTATGCGTGGACAGGTTCGGTTGGAGCAACGGACCTTCGCAGATTTCATGATATACCTTTCACTCCTGTCTGAAGCCTGCACTAGAAACTGTGTTCTCCCTTCAGAGGTAGAAAAAACGCGATTTTTAAGAGCTAGTGTTATGGGTCCGGGTCAACGCAGAACACGGCGTCCGGGTCGTCGACGTCGTTAGTAAAAAATCTCCAGATAACCAACTTAGGCGGTCCACTTATCCCACGTGACCATGTAACGTCATCACAGCCTGCCTACCAGATTGTGAGCAGACTACCCACCTTGCAGGGGGCAGTTCAATTAATTATTGGTAGCAAGAGGTTGCGCGGGAAGAGTAACCTGGGTCTCACAAGCCCCACCGGTGGCTGTATTTGGAACAGCCACCTGGCGGGTCAGGGACGCATCACTTATCCGCTGCACCACTGCGCCAGGAGTGGTTGGTTGGTTGGCCTGAAAGGTTTGAGGACTTCCAGTGAGGTGTGACGTACAGTAGAGAGTGCTCAGTTTCTCATATAAGGGCATTAGCGCATTAACTCTAACATGCTACACCCTTTAGGCGGAAGTTGAGCGACTCCTCCAGGTTTTACGGGAGATCTTGGATCAGCCTCTGCCAACTGCTCCCTGTCGTATATTATGCCGTTGACACGGTTGACCAAGGTGACACTACTTAGAAAGGAGAGGTTGGCTTGGCCCTAACAGATATACGCCGTCTTCCATGAGTATCAGGTGTATCATTTTCTCTCTTCGTTGGAGATTGGAATAAATTTCGTTGGCGATAGTAAAACGAAAAACAAATTTTCCACACACGTCGGCCAGCTGGGTACCCGCCAGCGGCCGTGTTCTATAAACTGACCATTTTTTGTTGTTCATTGTCCATTTCGGTTACATTAGGTTTGCTGTCAGTGGTCACTCAGATATACCCGCGGCTTTCTAGTGTCTGTGGCATGCGACCCGGTCATTGGTTGGTTGACGACCACACCTTACCATTGGATGAAACTGGATGCAATATGCAGCCTATTGTGAAGTGCATTGCAGCGCTCTGTCAACAGCAGCCGACCGGAGCTGACCACTTTCTACCATTGGCTTCGATATGCAGCCAATGGTGAGGTCGCTTACCCCAAACGCTTGAAAGCCGTTGGTATATCTCAGTGACCACCGAGAGAGGACTGAAAGGACGCGAAATAGACAACAGAAAATGGACAGCGTATAGAGTACGACACAAGAATGGATTCGAACCCAGCCAGTAGACCATGCAACGTAAGAAATTTTGAATCTGCTTTACCATATGCGCGGGCACATGTTCTAATCGTGCATTCGATGTCAACCAGACATTCGATGGAGTCTGGCTCCTGCGATAACGGTAACGCTTGGCACTGTTCTCCCTGGCCACGAGCAAAAAAAATGGAGGGGACACTTAGGCTCCGCCTTAACTGTGGGACCCGATAGCGCAATGGATTAACTCCCATATATGCAGAAGGTCATATTCTGCTTTACATTCATATACCCCTGGGAGTCCATATCTCTCCTGGCACAGTGGCGCACCGGATAAGCGATGCGCCACTGCCCGGCGGTGGCATGTACTCCCAGCGGTGGGCCTTGTGCGGCCCAGGCTACTCTTTCCGAGCGACCATTCATTCAGTTAGCTGCCACCCGCCACGGTGGGTAGTTTTATCTCTACCTGGTGGACAGGCTCTGTTGACGCCGCAAGATCACGGGACCTAGGTGGACCACCTGCCTCCTAGGTTGATCTCTGGTGACCACCTGCTAGTGCCACGCTCGTAATTTTTCACTCAGAACACCAATACCGACGCCGTATTTTCTGGAGAACGGGGCTTTTAACGTTATCGCGTCAAAAAAAAAAATACATTCAGTTTTTATGAGAGGTACTCATTTGCTCTGAACGAACCTTCGAAATGTGTGCCATAATCTTATCGCTGACTTTCCCAGAAAGCACCAGACTTGCTGTTTTTCTACCTGAAACAGTCTTCTTTAGCGGAGATTGCTGGAAATAAAAATACCAGTTTTATGTTAATTCTGATGTACAGTCTTTGTCAAAAGTAACCAGGCTACATGGTTTGGTTCTCGTTTGTATAGTAGAGCCTTTACGGCTTTCCTAAGGTCTAAAAGTTATATGAAGGTCAGGACAGGGGTTCTCCTTACCGTACAGAGATTTAGAGCTTGAGGGCTGGCATAATAGTTTAAATATACGACTGAGAAGCAAAACCATGCTGCCTGGCTACTTTTGGAGAAGACTGTACGTTCGCTGCACGCATTGCAGGTTCAGGCATACGGACACTCCGGGAAGATTTATTGTTTTTTATTGGCTTTGTTTGCTTTGACTGTATTCACATCAAAGGAATAATCCTTGAGAGCGAATCTTGAACAAGAGCCGAAGCTGAAAATTTTTACTACTGCCCTTAGGCTTTGTCAATGTCAAGCCCAATATCCTCAGTTACGTCACTACGTGAGTGCCCTACAAACAAGTGGAGGAGGTGTACGCCTGACACCGAAGCTTCCACCAGGTCGGACGTTCGCGCAATGACGGTTCCTGCCGATCAGCGATCATCCTTGTTACTACACCATTCAGCCACCTGATATAGATCCAAGAACCGACGAAGCGCGTAAATTGAAATGCGCCCAAAGCGGAGAGATTGCTATGTACTAGCTTGTTTGCCGTGTGTATTGCCAGCGAAACATGCGCCCATGAGTTTATGCTCTTTGCCAAGACACCGGCGTCGTTATTTCTTTCTGATGACGATAATGATTTTCTTAAGGTGCGAGGGCATCTTTCACCAAAGAGCGCCACTGCGGAAGGTAATTTTATTTATGCAAGATGGGGTCGCAGGCCCATTTACCAAGCAATTAACATCAGATAAGCCGAGCGCTATGCCAGGGAAAAGCACGTACCCATTATATTAGCGGGTGGCATCCGGCGGCAGTGGGGATCGAACAACGCCCCTCCCGCATAAGAGACGAATGATCACATGACTACGCCACCATTGCGGTATTTCGCAATCCTTTTATTGTAACGTGAACCGTCAGTAATCCCTACACCAAACATATAGACTGCAATACGTGTTATAAACCGTCCCACGGGGAACTAACTAGCTTAGTTTTTTTTTTCTCTTAGGCTGCTTTTCTTGCGTGTGGCCACTTGTGAGTGAATTCAAACACAGACAAAAACTGGAGAGAGAGAGAGAAAAACTTTATCATGGCAAGTGTGTTTAGACCCCCCTTGGGTCCCTGGACCACCGCACGGTCCCACTCTACGTCGTAACGTTCATGCGGTGTTTGTCCATGACGTCGGCACCCCGAAGCACCGCAGCAAGCTGCGATGGCGGGTCCGGAGACGAGAGCACGACCTCCCAGTCCTCCCAACTTGATAACGCGGGCTGTCCCTGCGGGGGAGGATCAGCAGGGCAGCCGAAAAGGATGTGGGAGAGTGTGGCGTGAGGGTCGCCGCACAGGGTGCATGCAGGGGAGGTGCCACAGTAGAGAGATAGCAGCTGAGGGGATGAGAGAGAGCGGGTCTGGAGGCGTCTCCAGAGGATCTGTTGGGAATGGGTAAGGGAGGGGTGTGGAGGAGGGTAAGTCCGACGGTCCAAGCGGGGCATTTGCGTGAGCTCTGCAAAGGTGTGCGCGCGCTCTCTCGAGAAACCTGGACCGAGGCCGTCCTGAGCCCGGCAAATCAAACCTCGGGCCAATTTATCGGCAGCCTCGTTTCCTGGATTCCCAGAGTGAGCCGGCACCCACTGGAGCTCTACCCTGCGTGGTAAGTTTTTGGAGGGGGTGTTCAACAACTTCCAAGCAGGGGCGTGAATCCTGCCTCTCGCGAAGTTGAACAGAGCCGTTTTGGAGTCGCTAAAGATGTAGTTTGCATTGGAATGTACAAGGGCTAGGGCGATGGCGGTTTCCTCTGCCTCCTCAGACGTACAGCCCGAGGGAAGGCGGTATGTGAGGGGCTGTGCTAGGGCTGGATTGTAACCAACTGCTACCGCTTCATGAGTTGTGCATGCGGCGTCTACCCAAATGGCGTCCTGGGCTTGTCCGTAATACTTGTGTAGGGCCTTAGCGCGAGCCATGCGGCGAGGGATGTGGTACTGGGGATGAATGTTCCGGGGAAGGGGTTTCACAACGAGGGGGGTATGAATGTGTCGAGGAATGGCTATAAGGGATGTCTGATTAGCGGGAATGTTGATGCGAAGGGAAGCGAGGATATGCCTGCCAGTTGCGCTCGCGGCAAGTCTTAGATACTGTGTCTGAAGGTGCGCGTCTACTAGTTCCTGAATGGTGTTATGCATGCCTAATTCAAGGAGCTTGGCTGTGCTAGTGCTGCGGGGTAGGTTTAAGGCTGCCTTGGTTGCTAGACGAATCATGGCGTTCACTCGCTCTGTTTCTATGCGGTTCAGCTTAAGATATGGGGTGGCGTATAAAATGCGGCTAAGTGTAAAAGCATGCACTACTTTCATTCTATCCGCTTCGTCTAAACCTTTGTGCAGGGAGGATACGCGGCGTAGAAGCTGCAACACGGATTGCGTGGAGGCCTTTAGTGTTTTAAGGGTATGATCATTGCGTCCGGAATCCTGCAAGTAAAGGCCAAGGATACGGAGGGTGGGGGTGACGGGGATAGGGGTTCCTTGTAAAGTGATTTGAATGGGCGAATTAGCTGCAGATTTCGGTCTTATGAGGAGAAGCGCGGATTTAGAGGGGGAGCATTCGAGCCCAATAGATGACGCATGAGCGGAGATGGTGTCAGCTGCTAATTGAAGAGTTTCCTCAATTTCTCCATCAGATCCGTGAGTGGTCCATGCCGTAATATCTGCCGTAAAAACTGGAGCAGTACCGTTTGAAAGCTTTTTTTCGCCGTCCATTTCAACAAAGTTTTGTTTCGCCAAAACTTCTCAGGAGGTCAGTCTTGAAACTTCATTCCGCGATAAGGTAAGAAATAATGGGATTAGCGCGCAGCTAATCGCGATGAGGGTGGGCTAATAATGATAAGCAATAACACATGATAAACGATATAATCCAGCCTTTGACAACAATGCGGTCTAACAGGAACAAAAACTAAAAAATTCCGGGCTTTCCTTCTCGGCAGACGGCTCATGAAAGGTGCAGTGTGCTCTTTCAAGGTTTTGTTTCCCTTCCCGAGTATGCAGTACTCTCTTCGGGTTGTTGATTGTGGTGCGTTGCTTTCACAGAAAACGATTTTTAAAATGACACCGACGAAGTGCTGCTTGGCTGCTTAGTTCTTTAAGCTCGGCAGGAAGCACGACGTTTTACACCTCCTGTTGAGAAAAAAGCGGAGGAAAAGCTGTCCATACATTCCCAAGCAAAGCCGAAAACCAGCTCATGCTCTTTAGCTTTCGGGACTGTTAGATTACATTAACGCGAAATGGAAAAGCGCGAGTGCAGAAGAAAATGATTTAGTTCTATATTGTTTATTGCGCGACGTATAATCAATAATAAGGTCATATATTTCTCCTCCGGGAGTGATGCGACCTCGAAAGGTGAACTGTCGCTGGTGGTACTCTAGAGCACACTCCCATGCGACCACGAGCAAGAATTTCGGGAATATGAGTACAGTAACCAGTATTTCACCTCTGAACTACGAAAAGCCGACGCGGTGGCTAAGTGGTTACACATTTTGAGTGTTGACTCGAAGGACGCGGGTTCGACCCCGGTCACGGGGGTCGCATTTTAATGGAGGCGAAATGCTAGAGGCCCGTGTACTGTGCGACATTGGTGCAATTAAAGAACCTCATGTGGTTGAAATTACCCGGCGCTTTCCACTACGGCACCGCTCTTTACACGTGTCGCTTGGGGACGTTAAACCCTGTAAACCAAACATAAGCTATACCTCCGAAATATCAGCCCCACGCACTGCGCTTTCATTGTAGAATGCGATTGGAAACAAAGATCGTGCGAAACAGAAGTGCTGCTTTATACTTAGAACAAAGGGCTTTTTAAAACAAAACTATTAGGCACTCTAAATCAAGACACGGCGTTTTATCACACGCAGAGCATCAAGCATTCGCTGTGAGGAGTTCATCACGCGAAGAGGATCCACTGGATTTGCGTTTCCGTTCGCAGCTTCAGTCATGCGCAGCTCTTCCCTCGTTCTTGCGACACGTGAGTGAATCCACTTGTGGATTCGATTTCAGCAGCACGGAGTGTTTTCTTATCGCATTTGTCCAGATCCCTTCAGGACGTAAAGTGATATTCTTTGCGCCGATAGCGCGTGATTTACGGCTGTTAGGGAGCGACAGCGAGCGTCCTTTTTACTGTTTTAAAACACAGTAGGCACTAAAAAGCAGGCAAATCACAGATGAAATAAACACAGGATGTCCCGACAAGCGCTTCTATAAGCGCAGTGGGTAATCGACGAGGTGCGGATTCTTTTATATTCAGAACGGGAAGAATGTAGGCAGAAAGGAGGTTCATGAATGCTCGTTCGAGCACTGTTATTTGTCTTTATTGTTACTCTGCTTACTTTCTTTTCAAATGTTAGTACCATTAGGCGGAAGCTGTGCATTCGAATCTTCCCTTGACAAGAAGATTGAGAACGGGTTGTGCGCACTGTTGGCAAATTTCTGTCTCGGCATATTTCCTGATGTGGTTTTTAGCATGGCTAGCTAGAATTTTTCTGTTTTTAACGTCAAGTGTACTTTTTATTCATTCAACTAGTCTTTATTAAAGAACGGGACCCTACAAAAAGGTACTCTGCGCAAAAAAAAAAAGTAATTTGAATCGGTACCTAAATTCCCCAGGAGCAATAAAACTTTGCTTTTGTTCAAAAAGTTCTGTCTGCCGATTTTTCTCACAAGAGATTACTGTTGTACTCCGGTAGCTTCGCTTCTTAACCTCACTCTGCTGAGTATGGCCGTCATAAAAGGCGAAATCCGGCGGCTGAGCTTACGTTAGTGAAGACTTTCATATGCCGTCGCCACCTCCTTTTATTGCTGCGGCACCGTTATGCCTCACTGGCATGAAATGATAAAGCACTCTTCCCAGGAAGAGAGCATTGTACAGCTCCGCTGAGAGCAATTTGGCCGCGACGAAAAGAACCCCTGTATTATGCAGCAATTTCCTCGTCTCGACCGTCTGGCTTCATTCTACTTTTCTTCTGCGTGAGAACTTACTATCGTCGTTATCACTATATTATTCAGCATGCCCGCACTCACGAGCCCATGTTTCTGTGTTTCGTGCTGAGATTTCGAAACACGGTCTTTGCGATAGATTTGATTTCGAGACCCTTTATTTTGAATCTTTGTACTTTTCCAAAAAAAATAAAATAATCCACTCTTCAAAAAAGAAGGCTCGCAAAGGTGCCCACGTTCTTCTCATACTTACATGTACAGGTCGTATTGTGCCCGGTAATTGTCTGAAATGTAAATATTAAGCGGAGATTTCAAGGAAAGCAGTTTCAGGTTTTGTGCGCACAGAAAAACTAGTGTATAGATATATCCTCATTGAAAAAAATTTCAGTGGCATGAACACCTTGTGTTGATGCCCTTCAACGAAAACATAATCATGTTTTCGCGATGTTTTACTTAATCATAACACTTCTTGAAGTCTAACAGGCATACGGTTTTCTTCGTCGGAATTTTACGACTTCCGCTATGCCATGTAATGGAGTGTTATACCTGGTGTCCAGAATCTCCTCAAAAATGCCATTTAAGACGACCTTCAGGAATGTATACTGCCAGCTATGTCTTCTGTGCGTAACATGAGCCAATTCTCTTTGTAGCAACAACGAAAGGAATCTCAGAGACAGTAAAGATCAGGTTCTTCTTCCTCTTCTTGCACCACAGGTGCACCGCCAGAGACGGTTGGTAACTCGGACTGAAGCTCTTCGCACCAGGGGTGCCCCGTCAGAGACGGTCTCTCGATGAGTACAGACGCAGGGATGAAAAAGGCAATAACTGAAGATTTATATACAAATATACACAGAATATACAAGTTCAGGCACAACGGCAAAAAGACAAACAACCAAAAGGTGGATCTGGCTAATACTAGGGGAGGCCCCTACTCGGCGTGGCCGAAGATGCGTAGCATCTCACATTAGCGCAGAACCCCGCTTCCAGCTCCGGGGCCCGGTTTTAAAGCCCTAAAGGCCCAGCCCACATTCGGTAACTTCCAATCATGTTGCACTATTAACATGATTGGCTCTTCAAGGGCATGGCCAGCACTCCGGCTTTTACAAGGTAGACGACCCTCTCTACCACAAAATAAAATAAAAACGAACACAAATATACATTCGTGCGAGCACGTGCGCGAGTCGGTACCGCGGGGCGGGGTGGACACCCGTACTTCTTGGAGCGTTCGCCAGCGGCCGCGTTCCAAATAAGGAGACGCTCCGCTTTGAGTGCCCCCAGCCGCGTTCCGATGACCCCCGCGAACGCTACCGATACCTTACACGCCCTTCCCAAGATTCTATAAAGGGCTCAAATGGCACTTTTAGAATTACAAACAAAAGGGATCGGTGTCTGACACGAAACTACCCTTCAGGTGACATAACATAAACAAAACGTACACATTCAAATGCGCGTTTCACACCTGTAAAACCAGCGCATTCACCGAAGTCCAAGCTGTCGCGCTGCGACCAGTTGCACCAACAAAACCAAAAACAACAAAATGCACACGGGCACCAACACAACATCACGCAAAATGCACACTTAAATACACAGAGTGGCATGCCTGCCGTGCGCCGTAACACAGCGTCCAAGTTGGTGCGTTGCACCCAGTTCACCAGCATGCACACCCGCGTCCTGCTCGACACACACACCGACACTCGCAACTAGAGCGTTCAGTAGCACTCGCACGACGTCCGTAAGTGGCCACATGAGCCTCCTTAGTCGCACCGAGCGTCCTTGTGTGCGTTCAAGCCACTACGCGTCTCAACACAACGCCTAACTGCCACTCGGCTCATTAGGCTGGTGCCACAGCGGGGCAAGAATTCAAAAATGCTGCCCTCCAGGATCGAAAACAACGTCCTGATTCTCGAAAGGTGAAAATCTCTGACCATGCGACGCACTTGAGAGCACTCTCTTGCCGGCGCACCAGTACGACACGCGTGGTGCGTAAAGAGCATAGCCCCTGGCCCGTCCAATCACATCAGTGCGGCCAGTTTTGCTACACTTGATTGGGCATACTGCAGCACGGAACGTACTGCTGCACACACCGACTTTCAACGTGAACGCCACGCACCTGCCTCCTGCTACTTTGTCTCGCTTGGAGTCGTTTGCCGCGTTCCTGCTCGGGCAAACACTGACGTTGCCGTTCCGTGCTGGATAGGCATTTGCCGGCTTCGTGGCATTGTCTAACTCCGAGGCTCCATGAGCTCCCTCGCAGTCACTTGACCCGAGCTCGCCTTGCGGCAAGTCGCCACTCATTTCCGGGTCCTCAAACGACCTGGCCGGACACACACCGGGTGCGTTCGACAACTGCGCGGCGCTCTGCCCGGTCGGCCCAGCAGGCCCACCTCCGCTCTCTGCCTCGGATGAAAGGCTCTTGCCATCAGCAACGCTACGAAGCCCTTCATGCCCTATGACCGACACAGTGTGCCGTTCCAGCAACGTTAGCCTTTCTCCTGTCACTAGCTCCATGTCAGAGATCACAATCTCATTCATAGAGCCTGCAGGAATTAGATCACTCTCCTGCTTGGTTTCGGACAATTTGGTCTCGATTGGCCCTAGATCATCAGAATTGGGCTGCTCCTCTTCGTTGCTAGCCACTCGCGGTGGTGGAGGAGCTGTGACATTGCCGCGCCCTTCAGGATTCTCATTTGCGCTCTCTGCGGCCTTTCCTAATAAAGAGGCGTCCGCGCATATCGGCTGATTGCTTACAGCGACCTGACTGCTCTTTCCTCCACCTGTGCTTGAGAAGCATAAGCCTTTATCTTCCAGCACAGGCGGCCTCACCTCTCGGTACTCGGAGCAGTTCTCCCTGGCTGATTCACTGGCTCTTCTGCTCTCCTTGATCTTAGAGATCTCGAGCTCTACCTGCTGGCGTCTTGCTTCTATAACCTTCAAGACATACTTTACATCCTGAGGTTCTTCCTCGCGAAGCACCGCCTTTCTGCCATTTACTTTCAAGAGTTGAGCCTGAAGGTCCGCTAAGCGCGCCTTCGCTAACTCAACCTGGTACCTCACATCGAGTGAGGGCCGGCGTGGATAACTCTCCATACCGCCTTTCGTACCCCCCAGCTGTCCTACCGGCTCGAACACAGGGACGTGAACAATGCGACCAAGGAAACTCACGGTTTCGATGCGTCGATCCGCATTGCCAGCTCCTTGGCGTCGGAGTACACCGCCACTTTCCCCGGACGCTGCGATGAGCTGTCGCACGCCGCTGCTCCGCCGCCGGTGACCGTCAAGTTATCGACGCGCTGCTTTTCTGGACCGTATGCAGTCCCGCGTCGCTGGACTTCTGCCGTGGTCCTTGCGTCCTTGCCGCCGTCTCTCCGCAGGTTCTTTCACGAACGCTGCTGTTGCCTGATCGTCGCCTTTCTCCCTGCGTTCAATCTTCTTCCTGCGCCTTCTTCCGATGGCCGCAGGATCCTGTCGACTGCGCCAGTAAAGATCAGGTTCTTCTTCCTCTTCTTGCACCACAGGTGCACCGCCAGAGACGGTTGGTAACCCGGAGATGGAAGCGGGGTTCTGCGCTAATGTGAGATGCTACGCATCTTCGGCCACGCCGAGTAGGGGCCTCCCCTAGTATTAGCCAGATCCACCTTTTGGTTGTTTGTCTTTTTGCCGTTGTGCCTGAACTTGTATATTCTGTGTATATTTGTATATAAATCTTCAGTTATTGTCTTTTTCATCCCTGCGTCTGTACTCATCGAGAGACCGTCTCTGACGGGGCACCCCTGGTGCGAAGAGCTTCAGTCCGAGTTACCAACCGTCTCTGGCGGTGCACCTGTGGTGCAAGAAGAGGAAGAAGAACCTGATCTTTACTGAGACATTTCAGCATTTTTACTTGCATAAAACCAGAGGCGATCTCAGCAGAAAAACTTTTGCCAGCACTGTTTCGGTGGTCTCTCAAACGTACAATAATCTCTATATTATGCATTTTGGAGCTTAACAGGCACTGAGTGGGGCCCTACTTTGGAGACCAGACTCCGTTTTCTACCATTTGTTTTTATTGCTTCCGATGCTTTATAAGTTTGGGGACTTCGGTAGCTACACTCACTCTTAGCCATGCGTTTATGTATAATTATCCACAGTTTACAGCAAAATAACGTGCCTTACGTTGCTTTTAGGGCAGCGTCGAAAATAACCAACCGGTAGTGCTGTTGTTTACTATTCGTGATCGTATTTTGAACTCAGTATAGACGCAAAATGCCTCTGCTAACTTCCAGAGGTCGTGCTGAGGAGCTGACAAGTCATCTGGTGAAAGGAAAACTTATTTCGTAATTTTTTTTTATTGTTTCCTTGTTGTTTTCTTCACTGCAGTCAAATTCATGCGCTGGATGGGCGTCTTAATATAGAGTGCTTGAAGCATCTAGAAGCGACGCCTGGAATTCAGACGAGCAGGTGCCAGCTAAAGGAGCACAATGAAAAAGAAGCAGGTCCTTCTTTGATCCCCGCATAACTTAATGCGCATAGCGAGAGGTGTGAAACAAGGTGCGCTCTTTGTTGTTTTCTTGTGAAACGTGACAGCAAGCTCATTAGCGTCTTCTGTCTTCATGCGGAGGACAAGCGGCTTGGCACAAAAGGGGGAAGTGACGCATTATTTTGCTCCTAAACTAGCGAAAAGAACCTTGGAGATGCTAGGTACAACGCGGTAAATATCTGCGCGTGCGAAAAACAAGGCACGCCCAGCTAAAGCCGGGACAACAAACGCAGTGCATTATGGCTTCCACTAGCACGCGACGTGGGAGTGCCTCGCGCAACTTCCTCGCTAATCCGGTTGTGCGGGACAGGCGGTGTCTGCCGGCTATCTGAAGGGCTAAGAGGGCACGCCCCGCTTCTGGATTGGCCCGTTGCACGCACGACGTGAACGCTTTCTCTAATGACGTGTTGCCTCTAATCACGAAAGCGTGACCGCCGTAACTACCCTTCTAGTATTCGATAACTTTTAGCAGTATTCTCCAAGCACTTCAGTCATTTAATGCTGTTCTTTCGTAACAATATAAAAAAATTCCTGGCTCAAAGAAAAAGAATGATTCATGTTTGGGCTGCACTTTCTAATACGCGCGTTTATGGGCTTAGCTGGTAAAGTGTTTAAACTGCTTCTTAATGAAGACTTGAAATTACAATTTATCATTTACGAGAAATGGAAAGTGTGCACACTAAGAACTTCTCGTTTCATTTGGATTTTTTAGCCAGTTTTTTTATCTATTAAAATAGAAGACAACGGAATATTGGTAAAGAAAGGCGTATCGAATAACTGTGCTACTTTCGGTAGTACATTGGCAGGCGCGCAAATCTCCAAACTGTTTAGTTCATAACCGAAAATTAAATACCTGTGCTAAAACGGGTGATTATTTACCGTTTCATTTCTGGTTTCACAAATAATGAGTATGAGTGCCCTTCATAACGATGAATTTTTATTGCGAAAGGGCAGCTGTGGCGAAAGAGCGCCATAGCAGCCTCCTGTCTTCATACGTCGCGCCGGCGAGCGAAGTAGAGAGGGCAGCATCACACACACGGTTGCGCTCTCTACGGCATTCCTTTCTCTAATATTTCAGAATTCTGTACGACGCGCGCTGGCGAGATTGCTTCCGCGCCGCGCCGGGTTTCAGAATGTGCGCCGAATGTTGTGACAGACGCGTGAAAATTTGTTCCCAATGGGAGACCACTAAGCGCCTCGCAACCAGCAACGAAAACACTACGCAGCCGTTATTCCATTCGTCAACTTCTTTCCACAGTTTTTTTTTTTTGACAGCTCGCGTAGCTGCAACGATAGGAATAACTCGAAAAAGTGCTAAAGCATGACGAATTCCCAGTACAATATACGTGAAAGATTCATCTCGAGCACGCAATTTTTTTTTTGTACCTGTGACTGAGAAGTACGCACTGGCAACATGAAGAGGGAAACAACTACAGTATGTACACTTGGGGTTGGTTTGGGCCCTTGGTGTTGTAAGCAAATCGGGGACAGGGGAGGCACGACCTTCTTTCAGGTGTTTTGTTTCACTCATACGCATTCGAAGCTTCCTTCGGTTTCGTAAAAGAAGTCACTGGTTAGGTTTTCTTCGCATTCATTATTCTACAGATGCCGGAGGTTACATGCATTCATGCGTACGACAGGTGGTAGCTCGCAAACTTTGCCACATAAGCGACCATAATTTTGGTTCTTAACAAAGGCCTAGTTGTTTCCTTGAATGAGGAAAAAGTTGATATTACAAGTAGTGCTGTTGAACCTCTTGAAGCAAATGGTAATATGTGGCAGCCGCTAACAGTTCAGTTTCGTTGTTAAAAAAAAATCAACGAATAGGCTTAGTTAGCACTTGGTTTCATATCTATATTTAGTATTGATAAGCGCACCTTGGCTTCTTGGAATAGACTAGCCGAGGAACAAAGGCTGTGTCACATTGTTTAGAATAACGAACGTGAAATCAAGAATCTGCACAAATTTTATTTTACGCGAAGGCTAGCACAGCAGTTGTTTAATTTCTGCATTTGTTACCACTATTTTAAGCCAGTTGCGTCACTAATCTTCAGAGCGAATCGTGTAGTTGCCCACTGCTTACACCAATTCAACCATCAGCAAGATGGTTGAGAAAAAGTTCAAAATGCTTACACAAGAGCAGCATTTTGACCTACGATAATGCACATCCCTAGGATAATTCATTACACCCTAGGATAATGCACATCCTGGGGCGTCAAATGCTAATCAGCGCTATTAAACGCAATGCCCATGACCATGCATCCTTAGTTTCAAATGTCATCTCAGGGCACAGAACAGTTTTAGGTAGAGTTCCACGGTTGTAGATATGCGCTTTAAGTGTCCACATGTTTGCGTAGCAGTATACCAAAACTGCTGTTAGGCTGGAGTGAGCATGCACCTAGTTCAATGATGACAGATAAGTGCCTCTTGACATTCCAGATGATGCAAAGCATACTCAGTTGAGACAGGCGACGCCTTAAGTCATGGCTGATGCCACCTACCATAGTGCGTCAGGTAGTGATGCAAAACTATTGATGGTAATCAAGACTATCGATAAGTCTATCGATAGCACGCTATCGGTAGTACTATCAATAGTTAGTGCTTTCGATAGTAGTATAGATAGTACTATCGATAGTACTTCTGGTAGCTCTATTACTATCGATAGTACTTTCGATAGTTCTATTGATAGTACTATAGATAGCCGTATCGATACTGGATGCTATATATAGTACTATCGATTCTATAAAATCAACCACGCGTACCCACTGCATCCTAAACTTGGTTTGCCGAGTGTGTAGTGTGGAGGTAATGGCATGAGTAACTGGCAGGACTGGCCCGTTTTCGCGGCATACACGTCACCGAGCTCTGGAGACGTTCCCTACGTAAAGTTGCTGAATAAAATGCTGGCGTGAAAATGTCCCAGTTGCGAACCATGTGTGCGAAAAGAATTACTGCAGCGGTTACGTCAGTAAGACGACGTCTGCAGTGCACGATAGTGTTGTGCAAGCCAGCACAACTTGTGCTGTTTGTTCTTTCATCGGATGCAGTTCTAGGTATTTTTCCGAACTCTCCCAATGCTTGTTCTTTCACCAGATGCAGTTCCAGGTATTTTTCCGAAATTTACCCGCACACCTCCACTACGGCATCCCTTATAGCTTGTCTCTCTTTGGGATGTTAAGCCTCATGATACTGTGAAACCAAACAGGAATCGCAAATCTTTTGGTTATACCGCTGGCCAACAAATGCATAATATGAATATTGTTACTACCACTAGTCTTACCATCCACAGTTTCACTATCGATACTCTTTTTTTTGAATTTTTTCTTTATTTATTCTCAGAAACAGTACACAAACTGTTGTTTGGACCCATAGCCTTTACGGCTAGTGAGGGGTCCAAATACAAAACAAGTACAATATTACTGCAGAACGTGTAAAATAAAAAAAAACTTCAAGATTAACACACACAATTGAATTCACTCCTACATTTCCATGGAAATTAAATAGTGTTTTAAAGATGTCGAAAAGTTATTTTTTTCTTTAACTTCATTAGGGATTTCATTCCACACATGGGCTCCGCTGTATTCTAGGAGTCTCCGGCCGTACATATTGTAACAAGGTGGTAAATTAAATAGATTGTTGGTTGCAGCTCTTGTTTGTTTCATTGGTAATCTAAATAAACTAAGGGGCAGGGGTTGTTAGATTTTATTACATTGTTTACTATTTCAGCTATCTTCAGTTTATATGCCATTGATAGGGGTAAGATACGAAGCTGCTGAAAGAGTGGCCTGCTGGGGTATGTATTATTTGAATAAGTTATCATACGAATAGCTCGTTTTTGAAGGCGAGAAACAGGATCTAGGTATGTTTTATATGTACCACCCCATGCTTCCAGGCAATAAGATAATTGACTGTGCACAAAGGCGAAATACAGAATGCGTAGAATTGGAAGATCAAAGCAGTCCCTGGCCTTTAGTAAAATATGACAACCATAGGCTAATTTGAAGCAAATATTATTAATTTGTTCTTTCCAGTGCATATCAGACGCGAACGGGACACCAAGATACTTGTATTGAGGCACCCTTAGCAGAGTCGTGTTGTCGATAGTTAGAGATATATGTTCGTAGTTCATGTTCTTCCTGCGCGAGTGAAACACGGTGTACTTTATTTTCTCAGTGTTAAGGGTTAGCCGATTACTTTTAAACCACTGCGAAACTTCACTAAGCTCTTCATTAATAATACATTTAAGTGCCTCTAAATTTTCCCCTGTAAAAAGTAATGCAGTGTCATCGGCATATATTACAGCTTTCGAATATTTCAGCATTGATGGAAGGTCATTAATATACAGGGAAAAGAATAGCGGCCCAAGCACGGAGCCCTGAGGCACACCTAGATTAATGCTTTGTGGTAGTGAGGCTAAATTGTTCACGACAACATATTGTTTCCGTCCTGTAAAATAGCTTCTAATTAGATCACAAATTTTCCCTCTTAAACCGTAGGTTTCCAATTTCTGTTGTAGTATTGTGTGATCAACCGTATCGAAAGCTTTTGATATGTCTAAATATACTACTATGGCCAGCTTATTAGTATGCAGTGCAGAATTTATAAGTTGTGAAAGAACAAGAACTGCGGAAGACGTTGACCTTTGGGGCCTGAAGCCATGCTGATTATGACATATAATGTTATATTTATTTAGAAAATTTTGTATACGTTTACAAAGAACCTTTTCAAAAACTGTATTAATTGCATTTAATACCGATATTGGTCTGTAGTTTCGCGGATCAGATCGCTCACCGCCTTTATAAATAGGTACAACCCTTGCAACCTTCAGCTCGTCAGGATATATTCCATTTGCCAATGAATGGTTAAAGATGTGTAGTAGCTGGATCGCTAGTATATCAATGTTGTTTTTTATCAGTCTAACGGGTATTGCATCAGGTCCTGCCGCCTTGCCGGCTGAAAGGCTACCGACTGCAGTGATTATTTCTTCTATGTCTATGTCAGGCAAAGCAAAACTGTTGTTAACACGTTCCGGCATCTTCGCCGTAGGTGCGTCAGCATGAACCTGCGCGGCAACCGTAGGCCCAATGGAGGTAAAATAGGTATTAAATGATTCTGCCGTGTCTTCGTCAACTGTCTCAGGGAGTGTTGCTGTACTGGATACTGGATAGCATTACTATCGCTAGTAATACTATCGATAGCAGCGCTATCGATAGTAACATTGTCGATTCTACTATCGATAGTCTACTATCGATAGTCTATCGCTAGTAACACTATCGCTAAATTTTTTACACTATCGATAGTTTTAAAAAAACTATCGATACTATCGACAGTCAATTTTTCGATAGTTTTGCATCCCTAGCGTCAGGCCACTGATATTCCGGAACGTGATACAAGGAACCACAGAGAAGCGTTTTCTCGCTTTTGTGACTTGCAATGAATTACGTTGTAACAATCTTATACATCAAATACGGCGTGCGCCTTTCTACCAATCCCTGCGGCCGTATATATAACTGTTTTTTCTCCGACTCATACAAAGGTCGTCAAACTGGCTGAAGACGCCGCCAGGAGCCAAAACCTTCCTGCCGTCGTTTAGGCGAGTGGCCTAAAGCTCTTCGAACTATTGGAAACAAAAGTTTTACAATCCAATTCAATCCGCCAGTCGAACTTTTTTTTTTTTCACATCAGTGCCTTAGTTGTTCTTGCTGAGGAATCCATTCCAGTTACTATGCAATAAAGTAAGCAGCATAAAAGAATGAGCAAGAGAGAAAGAGAAGTTTTGGGGCAGGAAAAGTTCCACGCACAATAGGCACAGCACCTGCAAATGCGCAATAAATAGAAAACGAAAAACAACTGACTCTTCTAACCCTTCTTCGCTGTACTTCTGGTTGTGCGGCTTGGAAATGGGTTCCTAACGCTAACGGCACACTTGACAGTGATTTACGGTGTCTTGACAGCGGCAGGAGCAGTGTTTCGTGACAAGGCTAAAGATGCCTTTTGGGTAGATCCGAAGCTGAAAGCATCGTTCCGAAAGCGCCTTATGGGTCGGCAGGCGTAAAATGACTTTGAGCGTTCATGGCACCCCGCATGCGTCGTACAGTGCGTACATGGTTCCACTGTTCACCCGCTCATTGCCGGCTGTGAACTCTGTGGCCGTCTAAGACGCTAACGATCTTGAGCTTCGTGCCTGAACCACTGGCCAACGAGGCGCAGGGAAGGAAACACAATGTTGCGATGAATGGCTTTACGTGTTGCAAAACAAAGACATCCGTAAACCAAAGGAAACGATGCCACATACCTCGTGCGCTCACGAGGCGGACTTCTTGCCATCTACTCAACTGAAACCTCTCAGATGGTATAATAACCATATACATGTATATATATTACCACATGGTTCAGAAATTCCAGAACGCTAAGCATGAACAAACGCGTAATAGGGATTAGTCTAGCATTGTTCGTAGTTGCTGGTTCATCCTGCTTTACAAGTGTAATGGGAGTCAAAGTGCTTATAACTCTTCCAACACTTCAGACGTGTTTGGTCGTAGCCGAAAGCAGTATAAACACTCAGAAACTACCTCTTTATGCATCTTAAGGACCCGATATCACCAACAAGCTGCATCTCCTTGTAGAGAACGCAGCGCTTTCTAGAGCCCCCAAACCGCAGGAAAAAGCATTAGTGAAAATGAAGTTTTCCTTTCCTATGCTGTAAATGTCATGAACTTATGAATATCCCTAGTACATAAAAGTAAGGAGAATAAACTAGTCAATAAACAAATGAATGTTTTCTGGTATTAGCGGCTTATTCCAATAGTAAAGGCTCTGGTCATCCACTGCGGGTGTGATCGAAAATGTTTTAAACATGAGTTGCCCGTACCCATGACGCAACTAGGACTCTTCCTGGAGTTACTCTCTTAACAAATTCAAGCAAAACATATATGGGTCTTTTGTGAAGTTTTCATAAACTCATTGTCGGGGCCATTAATAGCTATTGTTTCAATAAGTGCCCCTGCGCTTTCTACCTGGCTGGAAGATAGAAATATGCCTTTATTCAGCGTTTGGCGTCACGGTCGTTTGGAAGGCACTTAGGTACAAACAGGCCAACATGAAAGGAAACACGTAGCCCGCATTCAAAAAAAGGATTATTAAGCTATTGTGAATGAGGAGCACCCTTTTTTTCTCTACTGTCCTCGTCTGGGCAGATAATTTCGATGAAATTTACAACATCGCTGCAGAAGTAACAGCATAATTCATTCTCTTTAGGAAACGACTGTTCTTGTTCATACTGCTGCTATTTGAACATATGACTTTGTTGTGTTGTGTTGTGTTGGGTTTAATGGCACATGGGCATCTAAGGCCATCATGCGCCAAACAAAAGGTAATAGGGAATGTTTTCTGTGTGATTTAATAAAAATGTGGTGTAAAGGGCCTAAAAATTTTAACTAGCTAGTAATAACTGACAAAACGAGATTTGAGAATGGCTAATGGTAAAAGCTTTAAAAAAAAGGTCAGGCAACCTCAGCGGCCATCATTGGCTGACCAACGATGTCGAGGATCCCAACCAATAAAATAAAAGCCTCAGCCTTCTTCTCAGGAATGAGAAAGCGGCTGAGGTGTATCATGCAATAAAGCGAGCCAGTGGTTCAATGTTTACAGTTTTTCGAATAAGCCTGCTTCTTTTAAAAAGTTAAAAATAGAAGGTATGTTAACAATGGCATTATCATTAAGAGCAGTGTTGGATGGAAAGGAATGCATTCTTTATAAAATTGACTGAAGTATTTTTGTCTTAGTTTTTCAAGTTTAACACAAGAGATTAAAATATGGTTAACCGTAAGTTCGTCTCCGCATTCTTCGCAAACAGGTTTTTCTTGTTTGGTTAGTAGAAAGTTGTGGGTAAGTGTGTGTGTTCAATACGTAAACGACATAAAATAACCTCAAAGAAGCGTTCCTGATGAGTGCATGATTTCCATTCTCCTAATATTGGTTTTATTAAGTGTAGCTTGTTATTTATCTGACTATTCCATATGCTCTGCCATTTGTTTCTCAGTCTGCTCTGAACTAGCTTCATACAATCATTATGTGGCATGCTTATTTCTGTATTTCCTTGTGGGCTTCAGAGGCGCATGCGTCCGCTCTCTCGTTGCCATCAATTCCAACATGGCTTGGAACCCAACATAATTTTATGTTATGTCCTTGTGTTATGATCCTTGTTATGTTGTGTAAGACAGTACGTATTGATGGCATGACTGCATTTCTGGACTGTAGTGCTTTCAGTACACTGAGGGAGTCTGTGTAGATAATACTGTTTTCGATGTTCTTGCTTATTATTTTCTCCGTAGCAAGAAACACAGCATAACACTCGGCTGTAAAAACTGATGCACACTGAGGAAGCCTTACTATTTTTTCCCAGTTCCCTTCCACAACTGCACTTCCAACATGACCTGCAGTTTTCGATCCGTCTGTGTAGAACTCGGTCGAGCTATCATATTTTTTCTTTAGTGTAAGGAACTCTTGTATGATGTGTTCTGCTGGAGTTTGTCTCTTGTCGAACTGTGTAAGACTTATATCACAGACCGATGGAAAACTGTACCAAGGGGCAAATGCGTCGCAGCGTTCTGCAACATTTGGTAATGTTTCTGATAAGTTAAGTTCTCGGCAGATCTCCTCAAACCGCATTAGCAAGGCCTGGTTGCTTGGGGCTTATTTGTAAATATTATTCGAGAAGGGCATGTTGTGACGATTGAATAACACACGTGTTTTGTTCGCGACCTAATTCTAAGAATGTATGAGCATGTAAGTGTTTTTCTTCTATCTTCTGAACATATGACTTTATTCATGGCCATCAATGCATGAGGTAGTCTGAAATTTTTCATTGGAGATGAATACGTTGCAAACATAATGACGCAGGAACGTAGCTTTTTGCATACGTATGAACATTGTGTTTTATTTACGTAGTTGTTACAGCTGCAGAGTAGGTACAATTAAGAAAGTCGTAACATTCTCTCCGGGAGTATAAGAGTTGAGGAGAAAGGACACGTTTTTTTTTAAATCAGCATCTTCTCAAAGCAGTGTTCTGTGCACTGAAGCTACTAGTTCTTCTAGCACATCACCGATCCTCATGAAAATAGAAGTCAAACTCCAGCTTGCCTTTCTATATGAAAGCGTTTCTTACAAGAACTTTCAGTTACTAATGCACGTCTATATCAACAAATTTATATCTTTATTGCACTTCTCAATGTTACAGGATTTTACATGTGCAAGAAACGAATTCATTCCACTGCCAATCATTAGGAAATGCTCAAGTAATGAGTGACACCAACATCATAAAAAGTTAAATCTGAGAAATCAGCCTTAAATATCCCCCCCCCCCCCCCCCCAGGCTTTGCCTCATTTGCGCATTATTTGGTTATTTGCTTTTGGTGATAAAAATGCGGCATTGTGGCCTGCGAAAACTCTGATCACTCGTCTTCCACGATAATCATCAGTGATCATGAGATGTCGGTGCTTCTTCGACGAGAAGCCGCGGAATCCGCGTTGTGCCGGGACCATGAAAAATTGAGGGGAAACCTCAAGATCCGCCTTAAGAGTATGCCGCGATAGCTTAGTGGGTTAATTTCCAGATATGAAGAAGAAGAAGAAGAAGAATTTATTTCCACCATGTACAGTACACAGATGGAGGACGACGGAAAAAAGCCGTCAATAGGCGGCTTGACGAGTCCGTCGCCCCACTTAATGAGCAGCGTTTGGTCAACAGCAATCAATTCATACAGTCAAACAAAAGACAATGAAAACACTTGATCAGTGCAGAACAGAAGCAAAACAGAGTGGTTCATTCTGTACTTTACATTCATCGTTCCCTGTGAGCCCTCATAACCCTCCTGGCGCAGTGGTGCAACTGTTAAGCAATGCGCCACTGCAAGCGATGGCAGGTGCACCCCGTCTTGAGCCTTGTGGAGCCCATGTTGCTCTTTCCAAGCGACCGACCATGAACTGCCACCTGCCGCGGTAGGCAGTTTGCTTTCTATCTGGTGGGCAGGTTGTGATGACGCTGTTAGGTCGCTTGACCTAAGTGTCCCACCTGCCTCATAGGTTGCTCTCTGGGCAGCACCTGTCAGGTGAAATGTCATGATCTTTGCGATCACAATGCCGACACCACATTTTCTGGACAACGGGGCGTTCAACACTCTCGCGTTAAAACTTCGATTCGTTCATAGTTTTCTAGAAGCACATTTAACAAACACCTTTTTCTGCAAATTCCCACTCAGTGTCTTGCCGTAATTTTTTGCTCAAGAGAGATAAAGACCCTGAAAATTGCGAAAAAATTATCGAAGTATCCAAAAATTGCGAACAAATTGGCGATTTTATTTGACCCTCCTTCCTTACCTGATCTCGTCCCTCTTAACATATGGTATTAATATATTATGAATATTTACTCTTTTTCCAGTCATATTCATATCTACAATTCGTCTACAATGACAACAAATTGAATTCATGAAAGTACGATCAATGCTTTTAAATTTTGTTGTTCCGAAAGTTACAACAGAGCGCAGAAGGGCTGCGTGCTTTAGCTCCAGCCCTGGCCTAGACGAACCCGGTAAAGAGCGGATTGCAAGAAGCTTAGAAGGGAAAATTTTATCAAGCCTGATAAGCGAAAAGACGGCATCATGGTAAGGCTGAGGCTTGCTGAACTTATTTTTGACCTTCAGTTGTGATTTGCGGATGACGAGGAAAGGAGAAAAACCCCACCAAATTATTCGGGAAGGGGGAGTCAAGTTTTGGACGCAAAAATTGAAGTGTACCGCCATTTTTAAACTAACTTTAGCGAATGTAGGTGAATAAATAAGCATCGTGCTATGAGTTGCATAGCGATTGCTGGATTCGAACAGCAGTTTAAGGCATTCTTTACGGTTTAGTTTTGTTTAAGAAATTATCATACAGCCTTTATTCTCGAATCTTTCCTGGCGATCGCAGCATACGATTTCTGGTGGGCCATAAGTTTATTCAATGATTTGCTTCCGATTAAGTTAGACGTAGTAAAACCCATCACCTTTTCAGCTGATGAAAATCGAATATGCAGTAGCAGCGGCTGGTGGTAAATCATAGCGTTGCATGCCACCCTGCCTGTCTTCCTGATTAAGTTCCTGCACCATATATAATATGTTCACCTGCAACTATTTTGGTTTCAAAAGAAAAGTGCCGCCTACATTTTGGGAAATATTGCTATATGTGGCTGCGTTCCGTTCAGCAAGATTGCAAGAATCCCAGAAGCAAGAGCTGAATTGGACATGACTGCCAAAGTTTCGTGTGCAATACGCTTAGCTCTTCCAATAATCGGCCTCATAATTGGTGATCAGATCACGTTTGCCCATCCTCACGTGCCCTAATTTTCAACTGATCGCAACGTCGTGCTTTTCTGCAAAAGGTCATTTCTTTTCAAATAATTGCAAAGGTGAGCAGAGCATTTATGAATTTACCTAAGATTACATCAGCCGGAGAGGGTAATTTCTGTCGACATTGATTTTGGCGAGTTGCAACATTCTTTAAAGTACATGCAGTCGGGAGAAATATGACAGGAAAGAAACTTTATAAAAAAAAGAATTTTCTGGTTATTTCTTCATTAAGTCTAGAACAAATTTTGGATAAGCCGAGAATAGAACTACTTGTAAAAAATAAAAAGTGCGCTTGTTTTACATAATTGAGGAGTTATCAATTAACGAATGTGCAAATTTCGTTCCCGAACTTGTTGCTCATGGTTATATTTGCGCGATGAATGGACGAAATAACCAGGAACACGAGAAGGAATTGTACCTGTCCGATATATCCCTTATTCGTCTCTGTCTACATTGAGCAAATAAGCGATTTTAACGGTGTTTTCTGGCGTAGAAACAAGGTCGTTTAGTGACATTAGCGTTACAAATAACAGATCAACCAGGCATGAAATAGAAGTCGATTCAGCACATTCATTTATATAGTAATCGTTCACTAAGCCTTGCTTCCGTGCGCCCTCCGCCCTCCTCTCTCTTGAATGCGCTGTTGTGAGATGCTTTCCTAGAAGCACGTGCGCTCAGCCAAGCGCGTGTTTCATCGGACCCAGACAAAGAACGTCCAGCAGCAAGAAAGAGCGCCAGACAGAATCGACAGCGCTTCAAAGACAATGGATCCTCTTCCGACTGGGAGGTGTACAAAGACGGGGCAAGAGTCGCCTGCACGCGGAAGATTTGCTATCAGTGCAAGAAAGTTCCTCTTCTTGGAGGTGAAGCGTATGCACTGAAACAGTGACTGTTAGGAAAACCACCGCAGGGAGCTCGTACCATGGGAGGTGAAGGCAGGTCTTTCCGGTTTTGGATAGCGTGGATTAGATTTTCGCCTTTTACTTCAACAACAAAAAAGAAGCGGACAATAATCAATGAGAGGTTTTCCTTTGTCTTTCAGGGTCTTTAAAGCAAGATCCACTATTTGTAAAGTTCTTGCTGTTTCGAATGCATGGGGGCCATTCGTTCATGCCGTTATCGTATATGGTCAAGTGAGGTTGTATGCAGCCTCAGTGGGACCTCAATAAAATACTGCTCAGATGTTTTACTTCGAAAGACAAATTGATTGTATTTGGGTGTCCCTGCGTGTTCCCTACCTGCTTTCTGTCGAGTGCGGGGGAAATAACATGCATTTCCTCATTGAATTCAAATGTTTAGACCAAAATGCATTGAACACAAGGCATCCCACAGGGTAAATTATATAATTTCGTTCTCGTATACTACCACCTAACGGGCAATGTTTTATCCCCGCCGAGAAAAGCCGGTTCGGCAAGTGAAGGACGCTCAGTATTTTCGCTCAGAGTCAATAAACAGCCTTATATGCGACCATGCTGGTTTGGTTTATGTGTGTTTACCGTCCCAAAGCGACTGAAACTATGAGGGACGCCGTAGTGAAGGGCTCCGGAGGATTTCGGCCACCTGTGGTTCTTTAAAGCGCACTGCTATGGCACAGCACTTGGGCATCTTGGATTTCGTCTCCATCGAAATGCGACTGCCGCGGCCGGGATCGAACCCACATCTTTCGGGTCAGCAGCCGAGCTCCAAAACCACTGAGACACCGCGGCGGTGATGTGAGATCATGCTAACTGTCATGAATTTAGTAAATAAATCCTGATTCCAAGTCTTGAAATGAATTATAATCGCATTCAATTTGTCCAATTGGGAATAAAGGCTAAAGGAAACATTCGTATTGTAAAGGAAACAGATAAGGGCATAGTGTTCTCCTAGTTCAGTCGGTTCCTGTTCAAGGCTATCGTTTTCAAAAAAAATAATTGTACTCAGTATTTTGTTACGATAACCAAACATATTTGTACTCTGTATTGCATTACGATAACCTAATGCGTATGTTTGCCAAGCAAAAAAGATAACAAGGAAATCCTTACGCAGCAATGTTCTTTTTTTTCCCTCACGATGTTCTCAGGTTTCAGTTACCTCCTACTTACGCAGTGATGACAGCGTAACGAGTGACCTATATTACAACCTATGAAGCAGGAGTGAGTACTCGGCGGGTTACCTAATGCGCTTTGCAGGCCTGCGCCAGTCACTATGAGCCCCTAGCCAACAAGCAACTGCTAGGGAAGAGGCACGTTGCTAAGAGGAGGCAAAAGGCACAACGAGGCTTGTTGCCTCGGGCGAATGAAAAGACGCAGTACGAACAACGAGCCATGGTTTGCCCGGTCATGCCAGGACAAAAGCATTGCTTGGCCCCATCGCGGCTCGTCAATTACCGGCTGGGCAGGCAAGGTTCCCTCGCTTCCAGCCGGAAAGGCTGAAAAGGACAGCAGCATTAAGTTACTTGTTATGCCCTGGCTCTTGGCTTGATCATCTTTCCTCTCGTCCGTGCCTCTATTTGGGGTATGTAAGAAAAGTGGCACATGGCGTGCTCTGTAGTATCTCTGTTCCCAAACCTCCTCTCAGAGGGCACGTGGCGCGAGGTGTAGTGATTAGGCTAGCGATAAGGAAAAGCAATGGTATTTGCCGTTATTTGGCGGCTATTTGTTATTTGCAGCTACTGTGACGCAAAAGCTGACAATAGCGTCAGAACGGCCGGCTATTTTTGCTTCTAATGCTGCATTTCTAGGTATATAACTGGAGCTTTGTTCTTCATTTGCTGCGTAGCGGGCGTATTTGCGCGAACTTCTATCATTATTACCCTTTCTGAAGTTAGCCTAATAAAAAAAAAATGTAATTGCGCTAACAGTCTTCTCTTAAATAGATCTCCTAGTTTTTATCATTTCTTCAATGAATTAACCAATAGTGCTGAAATTCAAGAAGTGTATAAATATTACACGGTGTTTTCAATGTCTAGTCATTACAGGTTTAAAGTCAGACCAGTTGCTAATATGTACGTACACGCGGGGCGTGCTTTAGAAGTTGCTCGACGGCAGTTGGAACATTTGTACGGCCACACTTAGGAACTCTAGCGGCACTTTCATGACAACTAGGCTTTATACTGTTGCAAATAACCAGAAAGGCCAAGAGATCTAACGTAGTCTCAGTACAAGCGCTCCAATGGCTTTTTAATTGTGGAAAGCTGCTTGGTCGATGGTGGCGCTGGTGAACTATCTCGAGTAGGTTACACACAACTTAAATACGCTCAAAAGTAGAGCGTTGGGTGGCCGCCTCTTTAGTTCAAAGGGTATGGCACGACACTCGACATGGGAACGTCGTGGGTTTACATCCAACCAGTGGCATGTATTATCTTTTCCTCCATTTTTCAATCAAGTACCTTTCGGGTAACAATTACTGCATTACTAATTTGCCCCGTCTCAACAGCACTACTTTACAGAGAATTGCTTTCCTTGGATTTATTGAATGCTGGCTTTCTTCTTTTCAACGTATGAGCTCTAGATGGAGGGAAATTAGGAAAGTAGAATGAGATCAGGTGGAGGGGCGATTTTCACGAGTGTAAATCACTACAGTTTCCAAATGCAAGTACTTAAAACTGCGCATACACCAAAAAAAAAAGGTATGGGCAATATACGCTCAATTTGAAGACTACGTTCATGTATTAAAACCCTAAAAATTAGGAGGGACTCCATGGCTTACGAATGCGATGAAAGCAGGCAGTCATTGACACCTGTGGGGTGTTTATTGCACTAGTGGAGCGGCAGCTTCTCTGCTGAACATGAGTACAGCCACTGGTTTCGTTACTGCGTGCGGCTGCGTGTCTCGCAAACTCTAATAACTCCCATAATAATAGGGGGCTTTGTAAGCATAAATATAATCATATATATAAATATAGTTGTCGACAATGCGCTTCATCTTTCCTAGTTTAAAGAAAGACGTGCGGAGGGCCCCCAAAAAATGTGCCCAGTCGAGCTTACGGCTTCGAGACCACGTTAAACACACTCTTCTGAGTCTGAGGGAAACAGTTTTCAAAAGTTTTCTACGACACCGTGTGCAAGCTAAGGCACGTACCGAAATCCAAGGGCGCGTTAGAGAACGAAAGCCGAGGCGGCTTAACAGGAATTGCCTCACGCGGCAAGCGCTTGCAACTATAGTTCGTACGTGCCAGCTTCCTTTCGCGTGCTCTCTGCTCGAAAGCTGCCCGGCGCGATCACTCTCTAAGTCTCTTTCACGGTACCTTGGGGCCTTGGCTTTTCTGCGCGAGTGTGTTGGACCAAAGGTGCAAGCACTACGGCGAGAAAGGTCGCCAGAGATTAATGTTGCAAGCTGTTGCAACTCGAGCGCTGTCTCCCGCCGCAGGCGGATATTTCTAATTAAGAACTTAGATCACAAGAAAGGAGTCACTCGCAATCCTATTTCCACCTGGATGGCAGCTGCGGATGGCTCGATGACTAATGATGCCAGAGATTATTCTGCGCAAAGGAAGTTCTCTTATGGACTATCGCGATCAGAAGTTTAGGTGACGCATGTTCTCGTAGATATGTTGATTTTAGCTCTGCCTGGCAAAGCAGTTGCTTGGTATATTTACCAGCGGACAAAGCATCCACGTTTCCTGATACCTTGATAGATTTCGGGCGACTTGATTATGTGAGCGGGCTGAGATTAATTTTTTTCCTCACATTCGCGTCCCGTAAAGTTTCGATCGCAACAGTACATGCGGCTGAACTAGCACGCTTTGTTCTAATACGTGAGAGAGATCAGCCGCGAGGACTCATAAGCGCTGGGTGGGCCGGGCTACAAAGGGCTAAATTGTTTTCATTGGCCGATAAGAAGCAAGTACAGAACATTATATATTTTTGCTAGGCCAAAATTCTCGATCTCGACGGAGGTGGCTTTCCTTTCAAAGGCCAAAACACGCAAGGTGCGGCCATTTCTGAAGTGAAATGTCAAATGGCACTGAAAGGGTGAACAACCTTCCAGGCCGGAGCCCAAGTGGCATAGTAAAAAAAATAAACTAAAGAAATTTTCAAGCAAAGAAGAATGTGACACACAACAGTAACAACCGAAACTGAAACCGGCCTTCCTTCTTGAGAAAGCGAAACCCAGAATGCCATGAAGAAAGAAAATCGTAGAAACCATTGCACTGACATGGCTGGATGAACCTTTCTGCGCTAAAAAGACAAACACAAAAAGAAAAGAGCAGGACATGCGCGTGCAGCAGGATCCGAATGGGTTGGGTTCTTCCTCTGGGAATTGCACCTTTGTACGAAGAGGACGCGCTTGGCAGGCAATGTGCATAAAGAAGTACGATACCAAACCTTTAGGCCTGTTTTTTTTTTTTTTTTTTTTTTACACTCAGCATGACGGGAACACCGGGTAGGAAAGCCCCCACTGCGTCCACAGGCTATGTTTTACGGGCTGTGCGGCTGACATTCAGTTTTCTGAGCACACTTCGCTGCATCCGCACTTCGCCTCCGCTGGGTCGACAGTAGCACAAGACTGAAATTGCGTTCCTCTCACTGGCTTGTCCCGAGCAGATACTTATGGGTATAATTCATTCTCTTTTACGTTTTTTTTTTAATGATAGTGGGAAAATGAACAAAAGCCATTATGAAGCTGTATCACGGACCCAATCTGTAATATCGCTTCCTACCGTGACTCACCAGCCCACAAGCATTGCACAATCTTGGCACAATCAGGTATGTGCAAGTGTGTGGAAAAGACTTTAAAACCTTGCGACTTGAGGGCTATCCTTTAAGCTCAAGGTCCCCCTCATTTCTGACCTGCTGAGGTCTTTCTCAGAGTCTCTGTTTTCATGCACGCTTGCGCATTTTTATAAAATCAGAAATACTGGTAGGTCATCTTCTAGGCCTAATGTCGATAATCACTTACAAACACCTCCGGTTGCTATGCTATGCTATGGCTTTCCGCCTAGACAACAGCCAGGAGTCTTTGGTCCATAGAGCGGCTTCGGCCAGTCGGGCAGTCTTCAGGTGAACCTTCGGATCGGAGCTGAGGAGTAAGGTTTTTCACTGGTCTAAAGACCTTATGTTTCTTCCCTGAGAGGAAGCCTGGGGGCATTCCCAGAGGATGTGATTTAGATGAGCTATGGAATAAGAAACGGCAAAAGTTAAACTCGTAGTGAGTTAATAAAAATCGCAGCTTACCAAACCTTCCTCTTTGCATTTTCGTATCCACTTTATGACAGTAGAGTCATAACTTTCTGCTGTACTTCTCCTCACTTTGACCCTTACACATGCCTGCCAGCCGCTGATAAAACCAGCGTGAGTCGCAACTGCTTTGCACTAGAGACTTTGAAGGCGTTCAGCTGTGTGGCGAGTTTGTTGGTTTGGAGCTATTCATCCATTCAGGAAGGTAGCAGTGAGGCATGCGTCGTACTAGAAGCGTCGGGTGCGAGTAGCGAGCAGTACATATGCTACACACAGAGTCTGTTGCATTTCTATGCCTCGGATATAAGGAGACACCTGTTTGCGTTTGACTGAATAGAAAAATACTACGCCGGCTCTCGTTCAATTCATGCTGTTGAACACAACAGAGCATCCAGAAGCACGGGTGCTTGAACTAAACATGTTTAAGCGGCGCCAAATGTGTAGACAGATGCGAATTGCTTCAGCGTGGCGTCTTCGTAGAAAGAAGAAATAGCCTACTTGACGTAGAGTAATAGAGTTTACTCTAATTCATGCGAGGGATTTTCTTGTTTATGTGACCTAAAAAAAAACTAATCTGTCTTTGAGGGCTGTCTTCTTTCACAGTTTTCTTTTTTAATTTAAACTTCTCGCACGAGTGAAGCACAGTGAAGAACGATTAGCCTGGTTACCGGCCGTTTCGTGCAAAGGCATTGGTAACGCGTTTATGCAGAGGGCCGCCAATTATTATTTTTTTATTGTTGAAATAGTGACTGTAGATCGCACAGATCTCTACAGGGCAATCACGTTTCACAGCTATTTTTTCCTTATTTGTTTTGCCCTTCTGGTGCTGGCTTTCATTGCATAGATTTCAGAGGTCACGGCAGGGTTTTCGCATCTTGATCTCGTTCCTACAGCTTTGACAATCTTAGAATGCTGAAGTTGGAGGCGTCACTCATCGACTGTCAAAAATAAAGAAGTCGGTAGCTGAGCCTCCTTGCCATCCATGTTTATTTGAACAGTCGTCATCCATATGCCTTGTTTTTTTTTTTTTTAAAGAAACAGCGACAGAGTCGTTACATTACTTGAATTCACGTATCCGGCACCTAAATATTGATGTGTTATTGGCTCAAACAATGCCATACTTATGTGTAATCAAGTAGAGCCCAGTCAAACGTATACAGCCCGAGGGGTTTGTTTGCAAGGTCCGCGGCATGCCTCGTTATACATCCTCAGCGACCGTAATCTCTCGAAAGAGGAATGGCTTCGCGTCCTCAATCCTTCCAACCTTTTGGCTGCTATATGTGCTAGAGAGCCGTGCTATATAGCCGAGAACCTATCCACTTGGGCAGTACACTTTTGAGAGGGGCTGTACGCATGATATTCCACATCGAAAGTGAACTGCTGTTGCTGCGTTAGCAATAAAAATGTTATTGCTGAAAACCGCTTGGATTTTATAACGCCGAGGATGTGACGCCGCGAGGTGTGAATTCCACCACCCACTCATCCAATTCTACACTCAGCCAACCGACCTCTGGAATCCTGAAAGCCACCTCTCACAATCTAACCACCGACCCACATTCACGGAAGGCGATCAGTGTGAATACAAAATGTACAACCAATACTGCCAACGCAGATCAGCCCCATCTCACCATGTGATCGCCCGCTAGTTTTGTGTGTCTAGGGCCCAACGCCAGCTATACAAAGGCAGTAGAAAGCTCATAGTATGTTCCTGCATTATATGTTGTGTGCCGATAGAAAGAACGAAATCATAATTCCCATCGGACATGCGTTGTTATAAGTTAAGCCATTTTTGTTCCCGTACGCTGACTGCAGTTACCCAACGTCAGGTTCATGTGCGTCGGTGAAATTTCGAAAGCAACATGTTGCTTTAATTTACACATTAGTAGGAACAGTGAGATAAAAAAGTACCTCAAAATTTCTCAAAATTTGTTGCACACATCAACCAAGTACGGCGTAACGAATCGCGCAAGTTGCCAGCCTTGATTTCAGTGCTCATCCTTCTCTTCTTAGCCGGCTAAACTAGGCCGGATTGTTGTGTGTGGCTTACGCACCGCCCGCCGTGTTTCCAAGAGACCGCTCCGACGCTGCTTTTCCTCGCCGCCGAAGATTGGAAATCAATCTTCGTGAGGCGACTGTGATTGCGGCAGCCGCGACGACTGCTGGCGCTTACAGCCGCCAATTCCACTTCCCCAGATTTTGCCAACTAGGCTGTAGGCTGTATTGTAGCGTATTCAAGCATTTGTTCTTGGTTGTCGCAACATCCTCGCTTCGTAACTGCATGCCTTTGGGAAACCGAGCGCATCGTATCGAGTACTCACAGAAGAGCCGAGGATTCTCTGTCTAGTGCAGGCTTCTCGCGTGGGTAGCTTTGCTACCGTAAAGCTCCTCTCATGTGTCTTTCTTCACAAAGGTTTGCGCAATAGTACGTTTCTTTTCATGCAAATTGGATTGCATTTATAGTGCTTGCAGAATGCGTGCAGCGAAGAGGCAGTTTCTTAGCCATGTTAGTGGGGAACTTACTTCCCCACTTAAGCTCCAATAATGTTTAAGTTAACGAGAACCCTTGTCGTCACCTTTTGAGTCCTTTGTCTGAAGGTGCCGTACGGTGTACACTATGAGAATGAGAAACAATCTCTGTTGTCTAGTAATGTATGAAAAGATGGTATGTGTCCTTTTCTCTTACAAATCTACTGTAACGAGTGTACAGGGCAGACATATATTCTAATACTGTTCATGTGGTTTGTGAATGGACAGCAATTCAATGAATATTCGATTTCCTTAAACGCATAACCTGTATTCTCTACCTGAACAAAAGAAAAGGGCTGGCTCTAACTGGAACCTCGGTGCTCTACCAGTCCTTTTAATACCCATTCGTGACAACAGACAATTAAACACAACCAATACTCAGCCAAAACAACAGTTTACTTTCAGTGGAAAACGAAAGGCGACCATAGCTCATTATCAGCCAGGAAAATAAAGTCCGATAACACAGAGAATAACCTCTTTGAAGAAGAGCTCATACGCTGCACTGCTACGATAATATCGCACAACTGTTGTCTTATGCTTAACCCTCAGAAATTGTACTTTGCGCAAACTGAACTACTAAACACCATATGTAATTTCTTTCCCCAGTAGTTGAATGAAACAGCGTCGTATGTCCTGGCATAGGCGGTTCGCATAAGCTAGTGGCAGTATTCATTTTATTGCGCTTGCTGCAGACGCCGTTGGTAAATCTGGAGAGATGTAAGAGGTGTTTGCGAACTACGTAGTTGGTGAAAAAGCCCAACTCCTGCTTTTTCTTTCAATGAGACCACTTGCCTGGCAGTGCATTGCACAGAGCACAAATAACATTTCTAATTATGTTGCAAACACTTTTGCGGTACTCTGAAACCATGAAGTATTAGCTGGTTGAAACATAAATGAGTCAATCCCCGAAATACACCATTCCATCCATTCCATATATATTGGATTTTTGACAACATTTAAACGGCGCTTGTCTACCGTTATATCCAGTGCAGCTTGGGTTGTAGAAAGCGGTATGCATCATCAGCCCATGAATTCGTATCGCTAGTTAATGTGGTGCTCCCTAACATTTTCCTATTACTGATTGTACTGGTTTGCCCCAACCGCCATCTACTTTAAACGGCTGCAGTGAGAGCAAGCGCAATCGTTAGGTCACATTATTTTAAACCGTTTCTATTCACCAAGTTAATGCGCGCTGTCATCAATTGATGAAGTAGGGCAGTTGCAAAACGCATTTCCAACACAAACATCCAGGTGGAAGAACAACACGATACGAGCACTGCCTCGCGCCTAACTACTGTCTAGCGTGTGTGTTGTAAATGCACACTGTTACTTCCTCAAACTGCGAACCATCTAGCCCGTCTAGAAGTGCCACTGACTTGGAATGAACGAGAGCTTCAGAAAGATTCAGAAAGAGGGAAAGTGCAGAAAAGAATGTTCATCAAGTTTGAGTTTTTTGTTTGGCTTACCTGACTGTGTCTGGTCCGAAATTTCGTCGCCACATTACGAAGATGAAATGCAAATGTGACACTGAGAACATTGCGCAAGAGGCGATGTGCGCGTCTGAAAGCATTTGGCGTCGACCGCAGGAAACTATCCCATTATGCATCACTCCGCTCATGCCTCATGTCTTTGCGTGAATGGCCCTCGCGCTATTAAGAATAGCAATAATAAGCAGCGACCATACAGTCACAGCAATCGCGTAAAGCCCCAGATTGTTAAACCTTCTGTCTTCAACTTTTTTTTTGACTAGGCTTGATGAAGCGAGGTATTTTTGCCTCCGCAAAGGCAGAGTTCCTTTTTTTTCTTTTAGTATTTTGATTTCTTCACATCGCCTGCCATCAGAAAGGCAATTACAAGACGGAAAAAAGTAATACAAAAGTATGCACAGTAAGCCAATTGAAGAGAGAATGTAGCCTTTCTGAGTAGCATTTCTGCCTGTAAGCGCAAAAAGCGAAAATCATTCTACTATTTGCTTGTATGTATCGAAAATAACTTCCAATTAAAAATAAAAATGAAATATTTGAGAAAATTGGACAAGAAGTGAAGTAAATTGCAGATGTCGGTAAATAGCACAGACGAAGGAAAGGGAGCTTGTGTTGTATTGAGCTGTGCTTTATGGTACTTAAGCAGCCAAGGCTTTCATGCTCCAAACACGAGGTTACAACATGTCTGTATGTTGGGTTATAGACTTTATTCCTTCCACATTTCCGCCCTGTTTACAAAGTAAGAAGGGGTAACAAACGACCACCCGAATTCGTTGGGGCCAGGTTAGGTATGTTTAAGGTGCGCTTAGAGCCATCCCTTTACAGGCCCTTAGGGCGCTTACAAACCTTCCTTCCTGATCTTTGACCTTTGTCAAAGCGCAACCATTGGACCCGTCCGGCTACGATCACCAGTAGTTCCTAAAACCTCTCGAAAGCTTCTAGACACTTTTTCGGCACCTTTCGTTGAGCCTTACTGTTCTGCAGGAGCTGAAAGCGTTTTTTTTTAACCTATATGCTTGTGACGTCGGCCAAAAAGAAATAAACCAGCAATAACTGTAAAATCTCAGCAGAATTTCTGAGAGAGCCGGAAAAAGTTTTGGCATAGCTGTCTCTCCGCAGGCTTAAGAACACTTTTCTTTATTACCATGGTACCCACATATTTTAGGGGTAGTTGTGCCCTAGCCATATTTTCTGTTTTGCTCGCAGCTCGACGAATATGCAGGCAAACATAAAAATAATGCAGCATAAACTATTAAAACAGAGATCGCGTTTTATCTGGCCTTAATCTGGCGTGAAAGCCCTTTCAAAAAGAGGTCGGTAGCAATTTCACTCAGTATGCCAATGTTTCAAGCATGCAGCCAATGAAATGTTTGACTTTAAGCCCCATTTATTGCTTTTAAGCTATGAGCGTAATCGGCGCGATTGTTGGATCATGAAGAGGTTTCTTGAAGATGGGGCTATATCCCAATTCTACCGGAAAACGCGCCTTGAGAACGCAGCTTTATAATGCACAAACCTGAAGATATCGGAAGAAAATAGGCGGGTAGCTTACGTTTATTTTATAGAGTTATTTTCTGCTAACTTCTGATGTTAAGCATACTCCCACGTTAGTTATGAAGGACACGGTTAAATTTCCGGTAAAGTTTTAAGCGTGTGTTCCGAAACAGGCGAGTACCGGTACTAGCCAGACGTCTTATTTGCATCACTGCTTCAAGCGCTACCCACGCTAATGACAGCCTCCTCCAAGGCTCTTGTGCGCTTGAATAGATCGCAGTGGTGAATTGTTTTTCCCGCAGCGCACAAATTTATTTCACGAACACTAAAGTGCTGCGCAGCAGGTGGCAATATGTGCGACAAAATAATAAAAACAAATTAGGAGAAAATTACTGATCTGGTAAAAAAAAATTACAGTGAACCGTCCACTTCTATATTGTTCATGAAAATAAGCAAGAAAAATAGGCCATTTTATTTCTCGCCAAAAAATGTAGGCTAATAGCAAACCATGGTTTACAACAACAGATGCAGCGAAAAAGATCCCAATTGTCGAGACCTCAGTTCTTAAAATGCCGTCCAATTTCTAGTGCTTGTATTGCGGAAAAAATAAGACTAAAAATTTCTGTATGCTCATCCTGCGTGCCTTGTTAGTCAAACTGTGACACTTATTGTCGCTATAAACACCCAAAAGCCTAACATACCACTCCAAAAAAAATGAAAATCAATTTGCTAACCCAATACGCGAACCGCTCTCAGCAGCTACCTTCGCTTTGTTAGAAAGCGGCTGTTCAAACTTTTACGCAGACTGAACGACGTTAAGTTGATCAGCGATATGAACATCCAAAACTATCAAATAATAAGAAAAATCGCGTCACATGAACATAAAAGGTTCGTTCGCAGGAGAAAATTCGCGCTTTTTCATGGGCCCCATAAAAAAACTACGTCGTAAAAAGACCGAGAAAAGTAAAATGACCCTAAGCTCCCTTTGTGCGTATCTTTACGTTAGAAAGCGTAGTGAAAAATGGCCAATATTGTGGCAGGAGACTTTTTATAAATACGGCGGGCAGACAGCTACGGAAGGTGGTTTCCTAAAGAAAAGCAGGAAATCTTTAGGTACAAAGGATCTTCTCACGGCAGAGAGGTGAGAAAGAAAAAAAAGAGCACTGGTGGTGCTTCACGTAATTCAAAAGCAATCAGGGGGAAAGGAAGAGGAGAACAGAACGAAAGAGAGGATCGGGTCTTCGTTTTTGCTGGCCAATCCAGGGGCTGTCTCCCCCGTGTATGTAACCTTTTGCACAGCGGGTCTCGGGATCATTACTTCTGGAGCCCGAAGAACGCAGGGACGTGGAAAATTGGCGGCGCTTCCTGGATATGCTACGGAAAGAAACAAACACATTCCGCAGCTAAGGAGGATTGAATGATGTCCCGCATTCGAAAGAAACGATAAAGAAAATCGCACCGTCTAAAGAGAGTAAAAGCAGTTTGAAGGAACTGAAGCTTTTTGTTTTCTCTCTAGTGAAATAGGCTGGTGTGTTGTGTGTCCAGTGTTAAGCATGAATTGCTTTTACCTCCCGTTTTTGGCACAACCAGGGTGACCTTGGCACCAGAACATAAGGAGAACACGGGTGTGAACCTGAACTAACGTTTTCTAAACCTACAGTTCACCCGCCCCTGGTGGCTACGTGCTACACTGCCGCCGGAGCAGCCCATGCGTCAACAGTATGGTCCCATTGTTGCGTAAGGTAGCGTGCGGCCCGAAGAGGCCTAACTTAATTCTGCCCTTCAGCCCCAGAGGCGCGTACGCAGTCCTGGTGGCATTTTATAAGCGAGGCGACAGCTCTGCGTAAGCTACCGTTATTACGTAATGCGCGCGAACCCTAGAACAAAGGTCTCGTGGTGCCATTCATCAGCACGGCCAGTAACAAGCTCTAATGTGTTCTTCGACGTTGGTGGACGGTGGAAGTTGCGACGGCGGCGACCGGCAAGTCTCAGCGTACTGTGTAGCCCCTCCGCCGTCACCATCCCCTCTTATACAGCACGTGGCTAGCACTGGTAGCACAGGTCGCCATACATCTAAAGCTGCAAGAATAGCAGGGCAGGCTGTCGCTTTGAACGGAAAACTAAGGAAATAAAACCGGTTGATGAGGGACGCTCCCCGCGACTTGCGTGCAGCTATCAGTACCTTACAGACCGTCCTACAATATGGTACACCTTTCTTCCAGTGCAATCCGTGCATCTACTGTCGACAGCGCGGCATAGACCATCAGTTTTTTTTTTTCCTGATAATGCCGAGTCTAGAGATTGTGACGTTTGAGAAAAATCACAGCACTCTCGATTATTGTATAAAAGGTGGCACAAAATTTAAGCAGTCTGTATCCTTAGTGACAAAAACAGACAGTGTTATGAATGTGATCACTTTATGCCCGAAACAAAAGGGATGCAAGGCACTACAAAATTCACCGGCGAATATCCTTCTTGGTAAAGCCATTTTCGAGTGCAGCTCAAAATCAGTTAGTATATCTCAATTAGTTTGTATATTATAAGAAAGTAACTTAATCCTAATTGATCAAATTCTCACGGCTCTTTAAGAAATTTTTTTTCTATTTATCTTTGTTTCGACTGAAGCGGGGCACAGCCAAACACCTTTCATATGGAGCTGTGCTAAATATACTGTTTTTGAATTATATATCATCATATGAAAATGATAAATTTTGTTCAAGCACCATAGTTATGAAGTATGAAGTGAACGTTATGGTTCAGAAAATGTGAATTGTTTGGCTCAGTCAAATAAAAATAGCATAACTCCATAGTTTTTTCTGAATTGAACGGTTTTTAGAATAATTGAAATTTCACTATAAAAACTGTGTAAAAACTTCCGTAAGGCTAGTCATGCTGACAAAAAACACGAAACTGAGAAACTCGCATTTCAACTGCGCGCAGGCCATTCGCACCTCGTTGTAGAGGCCTCAAAAACTGCGGAACGCGGATGTTCCACAGATATTTCGCAGTAAGTAATACCAGGTAGTTCACACAAAACCAAGATGGCGTCTATCGGGGCCGTGGTAGTGGGAGGCGACGGGCCCGAAGTCCTGCCGTATTTCACTCCCAAATCATTTCCAGGCTTCCTTGGTGCAAAATATTGTGATATTTTAGTACTTGAAGGTCGAATAGATCCTTAAAAATTTTTAAAGGGACCTTTCGAGTCGTCAATGTGTGATTTTTGAAAAATCTATTTTTTCACTTTTTTATCATTTCAACACCCGCATCTCTCTTTAAATTTATCTATCTATTAGCGATATAGGTTTAGGCAGTAGCAGGAAGAGGAAAGTCAGATAGAAAGGTTCTTCTTGCAATGGGGAAAGACAGACGAAAGACACAACAGGATAGGGTATGAAGCAAGCACAGGCACGCTGCAAAGTACAGGCAGGCTGTGACCTGCGTAGCAAGCGCGAAAAATGACAGAAAATTTAGCGTGCTTCGGCCAAATAGGAATTCGATCCCCCGGCACTTCGGTTTTCACTACGGTTTCGGTTTCGGGTCGCGGCTCGGTTTCCAACGCCAAGCACGCATCACACAATTGTCATAAATATCGTGGAATGAAGGCATTTGTGCTAGTGCTCTATACCTGGAGGTGACAGTTAAGCTCCAACCTAAGGCCGATAGCTTTAATGTGATAATGCCCGTTGTTGTATCGGCGCAGCGCTCATCAAGTGTGGTGCACTTTGCTACTGTGCGCCGTGTATCTGATGTTCGCGATTACTGTTCACGAGTGCAGTTGTACCGCTGGCCAATGGCATGCCTCGGTTGCACCCAGGCTGTCTTTATAAGGCGAAGCCACTGAATTGTTTCTGTCTGTTGTTTTCGTGTTTGCTGCCCGAATAACTACTTGACTTCACGGCGTCCGAGTGCAACATGGCGACGAAGATGGGATGATTCGTGCAGAAGCATTGATCCAGCCTGCAGAACCGACGAAGACGCCACGGCAAGCGAGGACATCAGAGATGACCACCACCCTGGGATGTTTGGTAGAGTTCTGCGCAGACTCTGGCAATATCAACGTCTACCTGGAAAGGTTCCACCTGTCCGCAACCGCCAACGGAATAGACGCAAGTAAGAAGTTGCAAGTCTTCCTAACAATCCTGGGTGAAAAGGCTTACGTGACTCTGCGCAGCCAGCTGCTGCCGAAGACGCCAACAGAGGTCAAGTACGAAGAAGCTGCAGAAGTTCTTCAAAAGGACTATGCTCCAAAACGGTCTGTTGTTACCGAACGGTATCGCTTCTACCAGCGAAAGCAAAAGCCGAACGAAAGCCTGAAATAGTTTATCGTCGAGCTCAAAAGGCTGGTTGCTACGTGCTCGTTTGGAACATTCTTGGAAGAAGCGCTCCGAGATCGACTGATTGCTGTAATCCGTACGGATTCGATTCGATGCCGCCTTCTTGTCCTCTCGGATGACGAAGTCACCTGGGAGCGAGTCTGCAAAATCGCCACCGCCTTGGAAACGGCCCAGAAGGACACCCGGGAAATGCCACCGGAGGGGTCAACCTCCAGTACTGCCGACGTCTACTGGCATCAGAAACCTGCCCCGCAAGGCAGAAGACACTCGACTAAGGAGAAGACCGCGAGCAACGTGCAACGTGCCCCCCAAAACGGTCCAAGGAAGCAACGTGGGAAAGGCACTGTTCCCGGCTGTCATAGGTGTGGCGGAGTGCACGAGCCAGTGAGTTGTCCTTTTCTCAAAAGTACATGCTTCAAATGTTCCAAGCCTGGTCATGTAGCAAAACAAAGGTCGTTCACAAAGTTGGGGAAACCTTTTCGGCGACTCCTGAGTTGCTTCGGTTTGCACTACAAACCAGGTTCGTAGCTCTCCGCCCATCGAGCTTAATGTAAAGGTAAACGGCATGAATATCCCAATGGAATTAGACACGGGAGCCGCTGTGAACATAATGTCTCAAAGAGACTTCGATGCAACTTTCCAAAACTACTCATGTTCCAAAGACGACGTACGTCTAGGAGTGTATATTCACTCAAAGTAAAGGGTGTAGCGAACGTGAGTGTGCCTTATCAGAACCGAAGCTACGATCTGCCTCTGATAATTGCAAAGCAAGAAACTCAAGCTCGCATGCCGACGCTTTTAGGTCGCGATTGGATAACGACACTAAAAGTTGACTTGCAGAATGCTGTGCAGCAGTTGCAGTATGACATAGATAACGTACAGTACGGTAGGCAGATGGTAGCAGCGGAATCCGAGAAGAGGTTAAAACAGCTGTACGGTGATGTGTTTGAGCCAGGCTATGGTTCTATCAAGAGATTCACTGGTAGCATCCAAATAAAATTTTCGGTCGCTTTTTTGTTGAGATTTATATAACACGGGCAGTCCTCATACCACTCCTGCTGGCGTGGTGCAGTGGTTAGGAGGTGCGCCACTGGCCTTCGATGGCAGGTGCTGCCACTGGTGGAGTTTGTGAGACCCAGGTTGGTCTTCCCTAGCAGTCTATCACGACTAATCTTTAATGGGACCACCACCTGCCACGGTTGGCGGGTTGCGATGACGTCACAAGGTCACAAGACCTAGGAGGCCCACCTGCCATGCAGGTAACACACAGACAACGGCTTAGTGGTTGAGTGGAAGCTATACTGCTAGAGCATTAAAAAAAGTGGGACCACTTTCCTCCATCCTCCTCCGCGTGCTCATCATCCTTTCCCCTGACAACCACCGCCGACCGGACAGTGGCCCGGGTTTCGGCCGGCAGACGCCAGCTGCGGCCCACCGGGGTCGCACTGCTAAGCGCCCGTCCGACTTCAACGCGAATCCCACCGGCGGGGGCCTGTGTTCCCCAGGGGAAGGGGGGGCAGCCTTGAGGGGGACACCCTCATGTTTGCCGACCACCTATTTCCGGAGAACATAACCCGCCACCTACCGAAGCATGAACGCGCGTCTCGAGACACATCGCCAATCACCTCGGTGATTCTACTAGGGTTCAAGTGTCTTATTAATGTGCAAGGTGTTGTCAATGCCGCAGCTCGTCAACACACTTTAAGTCCCAGCACGCGAAACGCTCTTGATAATCATATTGCTAAACCTAAGTCACATCTGATTTGCTGATTACATTACTCCCTTACTGAAGGCAGGTGAAAACTGCAGCGCTCGTTTGAAGACCCACAAGCAGGAACCTTAAGAATAGTAATAAATTAAGGTATCCTACAATGACGTTCAATACTGTGAAAAAGGAACAATACCTTACGAAAGAAAGTTAGGTATTGCAAGTGGTAAAGGTGTACATTTTATAATCTAAGTATGCACATACAGAGTGACCATAAATCCGGGCAATAAGACTGCAATTGATATTTCTAGAATAATTGGAGGCCGTGAATATCGCAGCTACCCTGCGGCCACGAATAATTTCTTTTTAATGTCCCTGAAGAGGAAAGTATTGCACTGCTGAGTATTGCCAGTATTCACCTTATTCACCTACGACGTAGAAACTTAGGCTCAAGTTAAAGGGTTGGGAACTAAATACAGTACAACGCAATGTGTTGTGCGCTGTTTTTAAAAGTAATAAAAAAAAGCAAACCGACCCAACTAGCTGTGACTGGATCCACAAATACCTTTCCCGTGCGAACGAGCCATGACATAGGGAGCAACCACATGTCGCAGAAAGCCTAGTACTTTGTTTCTGAAACGCAACTCCACTGCGGAGGAAATGTTGCGCTCATGAAGAGCATGTTTCGCCCTGGGGCAAGGCCGGCATTTAGGAAGTTTTCTCCTTCGCTTGCACGCCACTATACTCAAACACGGCTGTCAAGGAAACACCCTCTTCCTTGATTTTAAAATCCCACAATACTAAACTTATATAAAGATGGTCTTCGGACACTGAAGTCTCAGCAGTTGCAAGAAAAAAAAAGTAACCACCACAGTATCTCCAAGTCTCAATTTTTAAACACTGAAAACAGACAACATACATGTTGAATTACGGAGCAATTACAATCTCACTCAGGATTCATGTGCACAAGTACGAGGTATGTCGAATTGGAAAGGGCGGAAAATGGGAGTCATTCTTTATTGCCTTAGATCCCGCCGTTTGAACACCAGAGATATGTTTCCTACATATTGTCCATGCGTGAACCGTGACATCTGGCAAGGCATTGGTGGAGCCGCGAATTGCTCTTCAGCGACCTGCTGTTTGTCTTTTTTCGGCATATAATATAGTTTTCTGCCCCTATGTTATAGCCTTCACATAATTAAAGACTATTCCAAGGCTTGAAACTAAGCGTTGTGCGGATCAATATTAAAACGACTTCTGGATCAGACGCAACCCTAGAATGTAAATTCTGCTTCTCAGTTCCAGACACAACCACTTGGTAGATTCAATCCTTGAAATCTCTACAGACTGCAGTGCCTCTCTTGATACGAAGCTAATCTCAGTGCGGACATCCATTTTTCTTCTCGATGCCTCCCTCCTACTTACGCAAACTTGACGCACCGTCGATATCAATTGTTTAACTGCATTAAAAAAATAGCTGTTTTTATGTTTGCGAATATGCATGCCGGTTGTAAAGGCTAAACCACAACATCAAAGCTACTCAGGACTCGAAGTTCTTGGCAGCTGCAAAGCTATACTAGAACAGCCTATAATGCAGCCAGGCCACGGAAAGCCGCGCGGACGGGTGGAGTTCACGCTGATGTGGATGATTCATTTTTTTTACACGTAACCAGAATTCCACGCTTTGCCTCTTTTTCTTCTTGCTTCTTCAACCCCTGACTACCGGTAAGGCGTTCGTCAAATAGTAGACTCCACTGGGGTCGCTCGCAGTTATGACCTTGCCTAGCGGCCACATCGGCACAGAAAGTCTGCAGCCCATGCTCGTAGAGTGCTCAGTGGGCCGTCTTTTGAATCAAGACAGTAGGAAGCTCCTGCTGAAGGGGCTGTCTGCGTCGTAGCCTGCCTAACAAGAATAGATTGCTCGCCGTAAAGGAGGATCCGCATACGAGAAGCTAGTGCTTGGAAAGTGTTCCCCTCAGCAGCACAATCCTGTACGGGCCCATCCACTTTTACTGGTGTAAAAAGCAGGCGCCAGGCTTACGCCTCGGAGGAGACATAGTGATGCTCAGGAATGGTACAAGCGTTAGTTGTTTTACCGTGGTCTCCGTAGCAGTAAGCCTTGAGAATCTGGAAAGAGAAGCAGGCTTGGCTCGTGCGTTATTCATCGAAAATACCTGATTCGGTTGTAGTTTTATGTCGCGATTTTCGTGTGACGCTCTTCTCGCATATTTTGGGCTCTTCTTTCCAAGCAATAACCTCGAATATCGCTATGAGAAGCGCCACATTGCAAGAAAGAGTACATTTAGTGTCGGGAAGTACGGTGCTATCGGCAGAAAGGCACTCGAAGTTGGTAAATGAGGTGAAAACGAAAGAAGCGCGACGAGAGCTCGGATGTCTTACAAGTAGGCGAAATGGTATAGATAGAAAGGAAACTGAGAATGTCGTAGACGTCCGTTACAATAGTCAGCGGATCTGTCTTCTAACGTTACAGGCTGCGCGATGTCTTCTTTCGCTTCATTTATGACCAAGAGGCTGTTAAAATTGAACAATGAGTCTTGCTTGTTTCATGGCGTAGTCGTGTCCTCTCAAGAAGAGAATAACGGCATATGAGTCTGCAAAACGACGTCGGTTACACGTAAGGAAATATTGTCATGAATATTTGTAACGAATAATATTACCATGAATATTCCCATGAAAAAGTGAAGGAACTCGTGGTGGGATCCACACTCCAAACCACGTTGGTAAAAGTAACTGCTAGATAATAAAATTGGTTCATTTCAGTTTACTCACTATCACTGACCGTTCCATTTGCAGGAGCCCAACTGGAGTATGCTACTGCTACTTATGACCCACACCGCAACAACGCCCTCAAGTCGCTTGAGAACTGAGCAAGACGATTCAGTTTATATAGCTTAGCAGCCATTCTCGCTCACTGTGGTGACCTGTGTGTGTTGAAAGAAGACACGATTCAAACGTGTGAAGCTCGCTCGCAGCCGGAACGCTTGGCCTGAACATTTGTAGCGCGTTGCAAAGTGATCTAGGTACTCCTGAGCCGCAACTCCTTCGTGATCCTACGATTCAAGCATCTCAGCAGTAAAAGCTCAAATATTCTTACCACCCTAGCCTCACGGCGTACTATAGCGCGTCTTAACCTTTTGTAACTTTTTCCATTTCTTACCTTCTGATAACCAGTACAGGAAAAGAGCCCACGGCGTCGCCTTCTACAGCACTGTAATGCATTGTATGCGCCACAAGACGATACTGCGACTTTTTCCAGCAGTCATATTTTAGGAGAACAACACGGTACTCGAATGGGCAGCCCGCCGAAGTTGCCACCATCATCGATCCATTAGGATTCAAGTGGCTAAGGGAAAACATTTCATCGTGATTTTATTATATTTGCTTGCCGTGTAGCACCCACTCCCTCATATAATGTCTTATCACCAGATTCTTGAGGAATCTAATAAATAAACAAAGTGAGCAGCTTGCTTTTCGGACTTGAAATTGGCTTCGGGAGTCCGCGGAATACTGAAATCGCCAAGGTGCAAGTACTATTCAGAACCATAGTGGCGAGAGAGATAATTATAAATGGATTATTATGACTCTTTCCCGCGTCATCGAAGCGAAATAATCTTGTATGCGCTGGCGTGGGCAAGGTCATGTCAAGCAGTTATCTTGGGACTGCATTCAAAGCAGGAACATCTGATTTATGCAAAATAGAAATTTCAGCAACCGCACCTTAGTACGTTGAGATTCCAACAGCGGCTCTTGAGGTCCGCGCCGTCGCTTTGGAGTGCAAGTTTGAGTGAGCCCACGCTGAGGGAACTACACTTTTGCATTAGATGCATCGTCCAGTGTTACAAAGTAGTAGTGAGGAACATTCGTGGCAGTAATAAGTAAGTGCAGATCCGCTACCTCGATAGGCAGAACCACAATCGAGACAAGCTGGGCAGCGAGTAGCTCCTACCTTGCTCTGCCGAGTTCGAACAAGGCTCTTGCATAACAATGACCATAGCGCGAAGGCAACTACGCTGCTATAGGAAACGGCCTCTCTGCACCCCTATTACGTCTTTCAGAGAACCTGCTAGACTTGTCGGTTCTCTGTTCGAGGCTTTCGCTAAGTTTTTCTGTTCTGCATCCGGATTGGAAAAATAAGGGATAAAAAGACAGTACCACCCACCACGCCAGAAGAGGCATAATGCATGTGCAAAGAACCTGCATACGCAAGTAAGTGCACGTGGCTGTTTCCTGTAAAAAAGACGACCGTATGCAGGTGAGAAAGCCATCGCTTGCTGGCGCACCCTCTATAAATAAGCTATGACACGGCCCCGTAGGTCTCCTTCTAGCAGCTGTAGTAAACGCCAAAGCACCGCGACAAACTACTCTTTCGGCGTACCTACCATGGTGGAGAAAAGACGGGAGCTCTGCTCTCCTTCTTCCATACTTCCCACTTCCGCCACGAAGTGTCATTAAAAAAAAAAAAGAAACCATAATGAGTATTCCGTACGCGAATAACATTATCTCCTCTCTCGGTAAAAATAAGTAGTGCTCTTCGGTAGGGATCAAATAAGAATGCTTAGCTTCTGGGATCAATTAAGGTGCATTTATTCATACGGCATAAGTTGCACATGGGGCAACAGTTTACTGCTCAGAAAACTTAATTAGCCAGCTTTAACGATGATCACGTGGTCCAGATCATTAAAATGATTGTCTGTGGGAGACGAGTAACAAAATATTGCCATATACATCCACTAGTAGGTGTTGCTACTTGGCAGTAGAAAGCAGTGATAAGTACTGATTGGTTTGTCAATAAGTGTAACTTAAAATTCAGAGAAAAAGCGAAGTCTAACAAGATGGTGGTTTCGTGCTGTAGTCGAACATTGTCCCTGTGAGGAAATGCGAGCTACTTCGCTTGGCTGGCCACATTCTTTAGTACACATTCTTCGCTGCATTACCCCCAAGAATGCGGCCAGGTCATCGAGTTGTCGTCCGGTAGGTGGCTAGATGCGGGTTGTCTGAAACCATTGGTTGACTTCCTAGCTTCGTCGATCTTGTGTTTCTTTCGTTTTTATTCTGACAACGAGAAGTTTTCCTTTGTGCTTCCTGGGCCAATACACGCAGAAAAGTGTAGAAAAACTGTAACCTGGCTACGATGAAGATAAATGTGGTAAAAAACTGTATTCCAGTAAAGACGTCAACATCAGCCGTCTGGGGAATGGAGTCAAGGATGCATAGGAGTAAAGTGTGCAACTTTTGTTTCAGTAAAAACACATAAACTTGGTTTGCCGTTACGTTCCATTCTATCTAAATTATTAGCACGTTCTTATGTCACATTATTCAGAAGTCACGGTATGTGCCCAGTGTGTTTGCAGTTTTGTAGGAGTTCCCCGTATTATGTGGGAAGGTTTATGTTGAACAGACGGGCCGTTGTATGCATATGCGCCGGATGGAACGTTTAGGGGCCTTATCGTCCGACCCATTTTCACATGCGGTGGCAGATCGCAGGGAGTGCAAAGAAGGAAAGAAATAAAAGAAATAAAAACATGTGTGCCGTCCGTTTTCAGAGACTAACTCTGTGAACAAGCAAACAGAACCCTTGTATGCACTGTTCAAATCCTATGACATATTCAAGTGTATAGAATATGTAAGTCTGCAAGCTACCAGAAATGTTTTTTTATTATTCTATTTCTATTAGTAATTTTCGAATATTCACACAGATGTAGTAAGAACATTTTGGAGACAAAAGGTTCATCGCTGGTGGTTCCACCATTGCACCTCTACTACAAGCTTGCGGTACTTAGTGACTTATTCTGCTCAATGTACGTCAGCAAGAGACTAATTATGCTTCAAATTTCATAGAAAAAACAGCTGAGGATACGATACCTTACCTGGTCACTGCTATATATATGGCTTGGTTTAGAATACAAAAATTCAAGTTTGCAGTGCATTTCCTCCAGCTACCTTCACCTCAGGCGGTGAGTATCGTCAACTTTTTTCTCTTTGGCTTCCAGAATAAAAACGCAGGCAAAAGTGTTGAATACTTTGTTACGAAACTGTGCAATTTACAGGCTCAGGCTGTTTGGCAAGGGAGGAAGGTGTCATTTCAGGTGCCTAGTCAGAAAAGCATTTAAATTAAGGACTGATAACTAAACAAAATCCTCATCCGGACTAAAAGACGCCCAGAAAGCGTACACTTTCTTCCCTTAGGCTGGTGAAACGCGTTTGAGAACTAAAGTAGGCTAGAAAACTTTGAGCGACCTTTGTGGCAATCAGGAGCGGTTGAATATTTTCCTCATGGCTTTGTACCTTGCTTTTATCGCACTGTGTGTTTTACTTGTGCGTCATTTTTTGTGACTATAAAGTTTCTGAACTTTGTTTTCACTATAATTTTGCATACTACTGTACTGTAATTTCTTTCCCTCTATTCTGTATGGCCTCATGGCTTTCAGTGCATAATAAATTTATTTAAATACGAAGGCAGGCGTTGATAATCCATTTGTAAACTTGCTGCAGAGATAACAGTCTGAAGCAAAGTAAAAGAAATGTGAGGCTGAAATGTGCGTCTTTAATATACATGTTTATACCACCGAAACAAACTCATTTTCTTTAATGTTACCGGCTGCTAATGAATTAGCCTGTCAACACAGTTACTTTTCTTGGTGCTATGTGTGGTCTTTACTCAAGTCACTTAATTAGGTTTCATTACGCTCTCTCGAAGCGGGAAGTCATGAAGTACAGTGCCCCGCAAGTACCAAGAGCGCAACAAAAAGCAATAAAACTTGGCTTGTATATTAGAAAGCACACAAATTAAGAGAGCATGAGGCAGCTGCACGATTTCCTGGAGCCTCTGCAGCGCTCTTTTGAAATTTTTGATTAAAGCCATAAGAAAATTCCAGTCCGTGCTTTCCTCGCCGCTCACGCATTTTTCTTTCTTCTAGCTGCTCGGTGGTTTCTCAAACCGAAAGCATTGTTTCTATAAAACGCACTGAAAGCAGGGATAAGAATGAGCGGTAAAGTCTTAATGACAGGCCATATGTTTCCTTTCGCTGCCAAGCAGCGGCAGTAAGGGTTCCATCGAGAAGGCATGTTTTTATGGCTAGCAATAGCACGTAGTACTGAGGTTGTTTTTTTTTTTTGTAGCGTTGGTGCTGCAGTGACGCTAGTCATGAGCATTCTTTTGGGTTCAGACATGTTTTGTTTCTACATGTGGGTTACTGCGCCGTTGCGGATGTCAACCAAAAGAAAAGACATATTTCAGCAGCAAACCTAGGCAGAAATTCCCTCCGAGAAACTACCTGTAATAAATTTTTTAACCGCTAAAGTACACTTCTCAAGGTTCGTATTTCAAAAAAAGCGGCCTGTTTTTTGTGCCCTCAGGTGACATGAAGTCTGACTGCTGAAGAGTACGACCGCGGTCGAGTTGCTCATGTTGCTACAGTTTTCATATACGCTCTTATCACACACTTCATCCTTGCCTCCCTGGTATGTATAATTCAGTGATAAAGGTCGCAACGTTTCACACATAGCGGTAAGACAATGACTTGATTGGTTATGGTCTCTAGAGCATCCATGACACTCGTTCTGCGCTGCAGAGCTCAACGAACAATACAGATCGAAGACACATAAGCGCTGAAAGATCATTGTTCTGTTTCTTTCGTCCTTTCAGTATTGGGTTGTGGAACCCAAATAACGTTTTTCATCGTTGAAACAAATATTACTTAGGACTAGCAAGAACATGTTAATGGGTGCCTTCTTATATCATAGCCCTCGTTCAGGGCCAGAAATAGACATCCAAAACTTTGCGTCTGTAATCCTTTTAAGCTCTCCCATTGGAATCAAAGTGCTCATTCAGCTGCTCTATGCTGGGAGTTTCAAACAAAGCAGATGAGCCCCTATCGGTTCTGGAATGCCTCAGCGGCGCGTAATATGTGCTGCCTGCGTCCACCGAAAGTGTACTCCAATATTGTGCCAGCCTGTATAGAAAAATGAAACCATCATGAAGTCGCATACAGCCTTGTCTACATCTGCTCTGAGTATACAGAATGTCCTTTTACGCGTTTTGTACCGCTGCCGACATAATGCTCAATGTGCATGCCATAAAGGCAGGATCCTTCCAAACCCAGAGCGAAAAGTGCTTTGATAATTTATCTACAGACTGGCAGAATATGCTCGGCAGGCCTTCTTCTGTAGTAACATGAATTCTTACTCGTTTTTTTTCACAGCCTTTTGACTACCTTGTTTCCTGACACTAATTTAACGATTTCAGCTCATCTGGTTAAGCGCTTATTTGGCAGCTCTTTAGGCGCCTCAACATTAGAGACGTGGTCGCTGCCTAAGGCGATTCCCGCTAGCAAACTGGGCGCGCCCAATGCCCGGCTCGTGCTGCCACAGTCTAGCCTGCAATGCCATGGCGACCCAACGCCATATGCTGTTCGATCACGACAGTGCCCCAAGGTTGCGCTGTGGGCTCACAGACTGCTGTGGGCCACCTGAACTTCGCACTACAGGTTTAGAACAATTTTTCTAGGCACCCCCTAACTTTACACTTTGCTGTTCATTCGGATATCTTGCATTCGTTTAATTTTACGAAGAGGAATTCTCTACGCAATAACAAAATATGAGCTCCTGAGCACTGGTTTTGGTTGCTTCGAAACAGACTTCAGCACCACACCTTAACAACGCAGTGAGTAAAGTTTACGTAGTGTCAACAATATTGTGCGCCAATCAGACCTACCCTGATTTTCGATAGAATAACATCTGCAACGAACGCATGCACTGTACGAGAACGCATTGCTTTCTGTTCACAAAGCGTGTCATGAGCGACGAGGGAGATAAAGAAGACATTGTTAAGTTGCTGCGTGCGCCACCTCTTCCTACGGCATTTTGTTCGTAATAAATTTTCTCGTTAAATTTACTTTCTTGTTGCCATAACCGAGACATAAAAGCAACTACCACAATGCTGCAGCGTTAGACTGAGGCGCCATTTTTCTTCGTCAGTGAACCTCCGGCACCGGCTCCGGGTGACGGTGCCTGTGAGGTAGCTGCTAGTCACACGACACACTAAAGCAGGGGTTTTTTCTTTTTCTCGCCTAATGCGCAAGCCCCGTAGTTCTTAAGGTCATCTACACTCACTCGCCGCTTTGTGCCTGTGCCCCCTTTCGCGGTTTTTCTTCTCATTTTTTTATCTCCATTCTTCTAGCTTTCTTTGAGCTAACTTTCTTCCAGCCTGTCTGTAGGCGTTCGCCACGAATACATTGAAACAAAGAGTCTGTGAGTGGCGGTAGCAGGTTTGTTGAAAACCGAATAGACGAGCCTCAGAGTAACAGTGCCTCACCAATCATTCTCTTGTAAGCGCTGCTGAAGTCCAGGATTCTTGGACATCTATTTTAATTGTTAGGAAGCTGCGCTAGAGCGTAAGGTACTGTTATGAAAATAATAAAACTAATGGTCCATTCTTTCGATGCGTGCCAAAATTTTTGTTTGAAAGTTGGTCCTTTGCTCGCATCGAGTAGTCAAACTGCTTTATAAAAACAATGCGGAAGGTTTTGGCGATAGCAAGAATGTTGGCAGCAAAAGTCCGCAAATCTTCTAATCTTCGGATATATTGACTGGTATAGGGTAATATTACGACATATTAAACCATTGCATTCATAAAAATTTTCCGTTGAATTATGCGCTCGTCCACAGTTTCTGGGTACGATATGCTGCAAGACGATGACGAAGGAAGATAAAAGGAAAATAAAAATCATTCAAAAGCCCACTTTTTCTTTCCCCGAGCTCATGTAATGAATCCGACTCGGTGTACAGCGCAAGCGTTCCTTTCGTTCTGGTATCAAAGAGAGATAAGGCTCCCTAAGTCGTCAATAACTGCCGTTGTCTCCTTTCTGCTGACAGCGACTGTAGAATAGAAGCGAAGTCCTGCGGAAACGGAGCTTTGGAAAGCACTACCAAGACTCATAAAAGTACAGAAAATTACCGCAGTCAAACATCAGTTCTAATACCTTAAGGTAAAACTGCATGATCGCTCAATAAGAATGGCTCACGAAAACTTTCTTCAGACTTAGAGTTCCGCCTTCGTTTTGATGATTAGGAACAGCATCGATCGCCTGTAGAGGGCGTTACATTTTCGGCTTGGAAAGAGTAGCGACACGTTCTTGCGGCAAAAGAATGAACTGGGATGACTAAAGCCTACAACAGTCTACAGGACATGTGAAGGAAACTAAACATGGGCAAGAGCCCATGGCGACAAAAAAAAAAACATAGCTTCTGCCAACTGCATATTTATGCTTACACTTTGTAGGGTCGATCACAGGGAAGATCTATGTTTATGAAAAGTGTGCAAGTATTAGGAAACTGGTATATTTCATTAGAGTTAGGTCTCAAAAGTCCTATAGAATAGCGTATTACATAAGACAACTTGGGCACACTGAACACACTGTAAAAAATAATTTAGCACAACTATAAAACACCAAGAAGTTTAATACGAACGAATAAATACCCCAAAGCACCATTAGTTTCATTACACCAGTATTCTAGGTAAGAACGCAATCGGAAGAAAGTTGAACACTTGAAGAAAACTAAAAACTCAAAGCAGTGCCAGAAATTCAAAATATAAACACAGAACAAAAATTTATTAGCAAACACAGAGTACTGAAGAGGCCAGAGAGGTGTGCAATATTAAGGAGGTCGAACGAAGTCTCCACGGTGCCTCGCAAAACTATGAAAGAAAGGCAGAGAGTCATAGCTAAGTTTTGAATGCTTCGGTCACCAGTTTTAGATAGTGCTCAGGTCAAACCACTAAGGATTAGAAGAAACAAGGTTTTTTCATACATTTTATATTTGTTAACTCTCACGATAGACCGCCATTCTAGAGGGTAGCGGGTAAAAGACAATTATTAATATCCGGTCTTGCGTATGCGACCCTTCACCTCTAGGGTAACCAATGCATACCTTTCTTTCTTTCTTTCTTTCTTTCTTTCTTTCTTTCTTTCTTTCTTTCTTTCTTTCTTTCTTTCTTTCTTTCTTTCTTTCTTTCTTTCTTTCTTTCTTTCTTTCTTTCTTTCTTTCTTTCTTTCTTTCTTTCTTTCTTTCTTTCTTTCTTTCTTTCTCTCTCTCTTTCTTTCTTTCTTTCTTTCTTTCTTTCTTTCTTTCTTTCTTTCTTTCCTTCTTTCTTCTTTTCTTTCTTTCTTTCTTTCTTTCTTTCTTTCTTCCTTTCTTCCTTTCTTTCTTCCTTTCCTTCTTTCTTCTTTTCTTTCTTTCTTTCTTTCTTCCTTTCTTCCTTTCTTCCTTTATTTCTTTCTTTCTTTCCCGCTTTCTTTCTTTCTCTCTTCTTTTCTTTCCTTCTTTCTTTTCTTCGTTCTTTCTTTCCTCCTTTCTATCTCTCTTCCCTTCTTTTCTTAGTTCTTTCTTTCTTTTTTCTTGCTTTCTTTCTTCGTTCTTCCTTATTTCTTTTTCTCTTTCATATTCCTCTTTCATATTTCTTTTTTCCTTTTTCTTCGTTTCATTCTTTTCTTCTAACCTATTATACTTTGCTTGTCCAAACTTTCTAAGCCCACTAGTCCCACATGAAGGATGAATGCACAGGCATGGTGCTGGGTTTTCAATTAACCTTGCATTACTCACTAAAAAAAAGATTAACCAGAATGAAAACTCGGAATTTCTCGCGAAATCGACTCCGCCAGAAAAATAACCTATCAACAAAGTAAACAAAACATCGCGTATTTTGTTTTGAAAAAACAAATGAGTATAAGCAGTCTAGCCGGAGGCCTCTGGAATGCCGTGAGGCAGACAAACCGTGATGTGGACTTTAAAGTGCCCGGACCAGCCTCCTTACACGATCGCGTCGAAGCCGAGAATGCCGTTCCTGACTTGTTTATACAAGACGAACCATAAGTTCGGCGCCAAAAAGAGAGTTTTGACGTGACCGGGGCCAACCGTCCGTACGATGGGCGGTCTTTGCGAACAAGATGTCGAGAAACGCTGGAAAAATTTACTCGCTTCGAAATCACGATGATATAAACTTCGCGAAAAGAGAACCAAACAGGGAGAAGGTTTGCAGTCCGGAGGCGAAAGTTTTCCATCGGAGGTCAGGCTTGCTTTGGAAGCTGTGCTGTATGACCGGATTTCTTAAGCAGCTGCCAAAAGTTTCCTAGAATCTTTCTTTTCCCAGGGAAAGAGTCGCTGGGCGCAGCGCTAGTTTCAAGAAATCGGAATAATTTTCACAGATCAGTAGACATTTCATACTTGGTAATGAGATTCATTCAGATCCAAGTATGTCAGAGTTACTGCCTATATATATGTTCACATTAAATGGGGCTTCATTTTTTCTCATCATCATAAGCAATCAGTCAAGGCTAGAACTGCTCAGAACCAAGTAATCTCTCAATAGATACTGTTACTAATCAATGTTCCTTCACAGTATTCCCTCTACAATAACTTCTGCTCACACTTGCTTATGGGTAATTTCTGGAGCAAAGCTTAGTGTTTGTAATGCAAAATAAATTTTATTCGTCCCAGTCACAGACAAAAACACATTGCTGTTTTACAATGAATATTTTCTCAGGTGTAATGGGTTTTCCGGGCACAGAACACAAAGAACACGGCACAGAGCACAAAGCGCTGAACGGCGTCCACCGGCAGTCAGTCGTTCCAATCGCACCAACAGGAAGCGCGCGCTCGCCGAGCGCAGTCCCGCTGCCACGCGGGCACTTCTTCGTCATCACAATGGCCCCCGGCGAAGGAGGAGCCATCCTGGCGACTCACGGCGTAGTGCACATGACGGGTTCGTGATAGGGCTTGAGGCGGCTGATGTGAACGGTTTCACGGCCACGGCGGCGGTGGTCAGATGAGGGTGTCAAAGGTTCCACAACGTAGTTCACGGGGGAACTCTGACAGACAACACGGTAGGGGCCGTGATATTTGGTGAGGAACTTGGACGACAGGCCAGGAGGTCCAGAAGGGACCCAGAGCCAAACAAGGGAGCCGGCAGGTAGGTGGGCAAAAGGTTGACCAGAATCACGCCGTTCTTTCTGACGATGTTGATCGTCACACGTGAGCGATCGGGCTAGTTGGCGGCATTCTTCGGCGTACTTGGCGATTTCAGAAGCAGGCGAGCAGTCAGATGCGTCAGGATGGTAAGGGAGGATGGTGTCAATCAAGCAGGTAGGTTCGCGTCCATAAAGGAGGAAGAATGGCGAAAACCCTGTAGTAGACTGAACGGCGGTATTATAGGCGTACGTCACAAATGGGAGTACGAGGTCCCAGTTAGAGTGGTCGGGAGTGACATACATAGTGAGCATGTCACCGAGCGTCCGATTAAACCTTTCGGTCAACCCGTTCGTCTGAGGATGATACGCCGTGCTTGTTCTGTGAACTACGCGACATTCTTGTAGAAGCGCCTGAACAACGTCTGATAAAAACACGCGGCCGCGATCGCTGAGAAGCTCGCGGGGAGCACCGTGGCGAAGAACGAGGTTGCGAAGAATGAAGAAAGCGACTTCTCTGGCTGTAGCCGCCGAAAGAGCGGACGTCTCGGCATAGCGCGTAAGATGGTCGACGGCGACGACAATCCAGCGGTGACCAGAAGTAGAAGGCGGCAGAGGCCCATAAAGGTCGATGCCCACACGATCAAACGGACGGGCAGGGCAAGGTAAAGGCTGCAATGGCCCGGAAAGGCGCTGTGGTGGTGACTTGCGGCGTTGGCAGTCAAGGCATGAGCGAATATACTTTCGTAGAAAGGTATACATTCCGCGCCAGTAGTACCGGTGCCGAAGGCGCGTGTATGTTTTTAAGAGACCAGCATGAGCGTTCTGGGGTTCGGCATGAAAAGATGCGCAGACTTCAGCGCGTAAGTGGCGAGGTATGACAAGCAGCCATTTTCGACCATCTGGCATGTAATTCCGGCGATAAAGAATACCATCTTGCAGAGTGAAGTGGCGGGCTTGACGACGAAGCGAGCGAGAGGGCGCTGACGTAGTGCGGCCGGAGAGAAGGTGCACGAGAGAGGTTATCCAGGCGTCTTTGCGCTGCTCCAGATGCATGTTTGGAGGGCGTAACGAAGAGAGCACGGGGTCAATGCTAGAGAGGGTCGCATCGTTGGCAAGTAGCGGTGAGCGGGAGAGGGCGTCGGCGTCAGAGTGCTTGCGTCCGGAACGGTAGATGACTCGAATGTCGTACTCCTGAAGTCGCAGTGCCCAACGACCAAGTCGGCCGGATGGATCCTTCAAGGACGACAGCCAGCATAAAGCATGGTGGTCGGTGACTACGTCGAAGGGGCGGCCGTTGAGATATGGTCGAAATTTGGTTATTGCCCACAAAATGGCCAAACATTCTTTTTCGGACACGGAGTAATTGATCTCGGCTTTAGACAGGGTGCGGCTGGCATAGGCGACGACATATTCATGAAACCCAGGCTTCCGTTGTGCAAGCACAGCACCAATGTCAATGCCACTAGCATCCGTGTGGATCTCGGTGGGAGCGTTCGGGTCGTAATGGCGAAGTATGGGTGGTGAAGTAAGGAGCCGGCGCATTGTAGCGAAAGCATCATCACATTTGGAGCACCATGACGACAAGGAATTTTGGACTTGAAGTCGTGTCAAAGGTGAAATGATAGTGGCGAAATTCCGGATGAAGCGCCGAAAATATGAGCATAGGCCGATGAAACTCCGCAGTTCTTTGGGCGTGGACGGCTTCGGAAATTCGGCGACTGCACGAAGTTTTGCGGGATCCGGAAGGATGCCGTGTTTAGAGACGACGTGACCGAGGATGGTCAGTTGGCGAGCTCCGAAATGGCATTTTTTCAAATTTAATTGCAGCCCAGCGGTGGTGAGGCAAGTGAGCACTTGGCGCAGGCGAGTCAGGTGTGTCGGAAAGTCGGCCGAAAACACGACGACGTCGTCAAGGTAGCAGAGGCACGTCTTCCAGCGTAGGCCCCGCAGGACATTGTCCATCATCCTTTCGAATGTAGCAGGGGCATTGCAAAGCCCAAATGGCATTACGTTAAACTCATATAACCCATCAGGCGTGACGAATGCTGTTTTTGCGCGATCATCTTCGGCCATGGGTATTTGCCAATAACCAGATCGCAGATCGAGGGACGAAAAAAATTCTGCTCCTTGTAGGCAATCGAGGGCGTCATCTATGCGTGGCAGAGGATAAACGTCTTTCCGGGTAACAGTGTTCAGACGTCGATAATCCACGCAAAATCGGATAGAGCCGTCTTTCTTCCGAACGAGAACGACCGGGGAAGACCATGGGCTCTTCGAGGGCTGTATAATCCCGCGCTCTAGCATGTCGTCCACTTGCTCGGTGATGACGCGACGCTCCGGAGCGGACACGCGATATGGTCGCTGGCGCAGAGGAGGGTGGGTGGCAGTATCGATGGTATGTGTGACAGCGGCAGCACGGCCGAGGGGAGTTTGGCACGCATCAAAAGACGAACGAAATTCGCACAAAAGGGTGAACAGCTAGTCACGGCACGCCGAATGAAGGTCGCCATCGATAGCACTGTACAGGACATCAGAGGATGGTTGGTGTGACAGGGGAGCCGGAGTGAGAGCATCGAGCGACGGTGTAGGAGCGGCCTCGGCGTCGTTAACTACTTGTAGGAGTTCAGCCGATGCCACGTACCCAATGCATTCCCCACGAAGCAGAGTCAAAGGAGAGGGAAGATGATTGCTGATGAGCATGGTTGCGGTTCCGGAAGTCATCGTGAGGACAGCGAAGGGAAGCGGTAGGTTCTTGCGGCGAACGAACAATTCCGAGGGAGAAAAGAGTACAGGTGTGTCGGGTGGGTCGGCTCGAGAGACGCAGGACAGGGAGACTACAACGGACGAGAAAGCAGGAAGTTCTACATCATGGGAAAGGAGAAGTTTGTCCGGATACTCAGCGGTTTCGGCAGCGGAGTCGTCGGGTAGGACAGAGAGTGTGACTTCAGCCCGAGCGCAGTCGACGACAGCAGAGTGGTCCGACAGAAAGTCCCACCCAAGAATGACGTCATGCGAGCAGGAGGAGAGTACTACGAACTCAATGGCGTAGATGGCGTCTTGGATAGCAACTCGTGCAGTGCAAGCGGCGAGCGGCTGAATTTGCTGGGCGTCAGCAGTACGCAGTAAAATACCAGAGAATGGCGTCAGAACTTTCTTGATGCGGCGGCAAAATTTCGCGTCTATAACTGATACGGCTGCTCCGGTGTCAATCAAGGCACAGGTCGCAACACCGTCTACGACTACATCAACGACATTGGCAGGGGACGTCAGAAGCCTTGTAAAGTTCGCCGAAGGCGCAGCTCTTGCCTCGGGAACTGCGCTCACTAGTTTTCCGCTTCACTGGGGCTGACGCGGCGGCGCATCGGGGAGATGGAACGGCGCCGCGGAGAATGGGAGCGGTGCGGCGTTGCGGACTGGTTGTCGGTTGTGAACGAAGATGGTGGCGAACTAGGCTGCATGCGGTAGTGCTGCGTGTAAGGTCCGTATGCTGATGGCGTCATGACGTCAGTACGCGGATAATAGGAGTGATTGCGGCAGTAGCGAGCGACATGTCCGGCAATGCCACAGGCAAAACAAATGGGCCTGTTGTCGCGAGTGCGCCATGGGCGACCGTAGGGAAGGGGGGCCGACGCCATGTGCGGCGACGATGGTGGGGCAGAAACCCGATACGACCGGACGGGTCGTGGTGCCAAAGATGGCGGAGCTGCTGTGGCGTCGGAGAAATTGCCCGTGGTATGAGGAGCCGGGCGGGACAGGACGGCGGCGCAGGTAAGCGGGCCAGCCACTGCCTGCTGAGGGACGGGTGGCACGGCATCCGCGATCTGCAGTGCGTCTGCGACCTGTGCCTGGATGGTCTGTTGAAAGGCCGGCGGAAGTGCTGGTGACGGTGCTGTGGGCGCATGCACGAGCGCGAGTTGGCGTGCAACTTCTTCACGGATAAACCGCTTCACCTCCTGCATGAACTGGGGCTCTTCAGCGACCACGGCATCCGCCGATAGTACCTCGGCCTGCCGCACAGGGCGACGAGCGAGGACGCGTTGCTTGCGGAGCTCCTCGTAGCTCTGGCACAAGCTGATGACGGAGGCAACGGTGTCCGGCTGCCTGGCAAGTAGCATTTGAAAGGCGTCCTCGTCGATGCCTTTCATAATGTGCCGGATCTTATCGGCTTCAGTCATCTCAGAATTGACACGCTTGCACAGGTCTACTACGTCTTCCACGTAGCTGGTGAACGTCTCACCTGGCTGCTGCGCCCGCTCACGCAAGCGCTGTTCAGCGCGAAGCTTGCGCACACCAGGACGGCCAAATACCTCAGCAAAGCTCGTTTTGAAAGCCGACCAGGTGGTTATGTCCGCTTCATGGTTGCGGAACCAGAGGTTGGCGACGTCAGCGAGGTAGAAAATTACGTTGGTAAGCTTCATGTTATCGTCCCAGCGGTTGTGTGCGCTTACCCGCTCGTAGGACGCCAGCCAATCTTCGACATCACTGTCACCGGTGCCGCTGAAGACAGCTGGGTCTCGCTGCCGAAGCATGCCAGCGCAGATAACAGGTGCTGGCGGTGCCGATGGCGGCGGCGTTGGCACCGGGGCTGTGTCTCTCGGCATCGGGGTGGTAACGGTGCCGTTCCTCAGCTCCAGGACGGGATCAGAGTTCACCTCCACCACTTGTAATGGGTTTTCCGGGCACAGAACACAAAGAACACGGCACAGAGCACAAAGCGCTGAACGGCGTCCACCGGCAGTCAGTCGTTCCAATCGCACCAACAGGAAGCGCGCGCTCGCCGAGCGCAGTCCCGCTGCCACGCGGGCACTTCTTCGTCATCACACAGGGAATATATTTGTAAGCATAAACGTCCTGTGAAATGAAAACTCGAATTCAGCTTACTGCAAGTAGATTATTGATCTTTTTGATGAAGACAATGTAACAAATAGTGTGATTGGCACTTTTTCTTGGTCGCTCAAAACTTCTTACTTCGAATGCAGTCCTGCTTTGCAAACGCGTGCGCCGTATATAAATCTCTTTCATTTGGTTTCTGCTGAACGCAGTTCTTTTACAGGCAACTTGTCTGAATCATATGCGTTATTTAGAAATTCAAAGGTCGATCCATAACACCATGTGGTTCATCACTTCTTTTCCATTTAAAGACACAATATGGACTGTTCATCCACTTCACTTCAGCATCCTCTTGCGCTGATGCCAACTCTGTCTAAATTTCGTTTTTAGTTCAAGTCCATTCTGTGGCTCTTTCTGCACAGTTCTAAATCTGCGCGCAGCAAAGGATTCATTTATCGCTAGCAAAGTTGCTTTCAAAATTTCCTGCCCTCGATTCAAACATATGATCTCTACACCAAAGAAGACCCCCATACCATATTTTTTTTTGTCGTGAATAGAGGTATAGACCAGCTCTGGCATCTGCTTTCTGTAATATACGATGACGAACCACAAGGTATTTACAAAATAAATGAGCAAAAGCAACACCTTTATTTAACATGTCGACCTTCTCTAGCTGCTGAAATAACCATCTTCGGTGAAAGCAGTGCCTTTATAATTAAATTTTATTAATATACTATGAATGTTGACTTCAATTTGTCTACAGTGACTGTTTGTCCCTTTGAAGTGGCAAATTTTTGTCACACAAGTTTAGCACAATATATGTGAAAACAAACTTTATTTTAACCTTCAAAATAGTTATTTTGAAACAAATTTTCGCGCCAAATTTATTCACGCAAGGGCGACGCACAGTGGCTCATCTTTGAATTTTAACCCCTGAGGGAAGGCCAGGACAGAAGTGCGGTGGCAACCGAGAACAGCGAGAAACATCGAAGACTAATTTGGCCCCCAAACGAAATCGAATACAGGTCAAAGTGGAAGCTCACAAATTGGCCTGGGCTTCATTTGCATAAAACCTCCAGAAACCGAGGGGAGAGTCCACCCTGTCCGAGGACGTTGCGCATGCAAATGATGGGTTCGCCTGGCAGTGTACTCTGGATTGGCATTCTAGATATATAAAGGCTTTATGCATCAGCAAGTAGTGGTCGAAAATAAGAGCATTGAGAGTGCGTTTTCTTCCAACAAACTGAAATAAGTTTTGAGATTAAATCAAAAGAAAAAAACAAAAAATCAATGTTTTCTAAATTCAATCCTCAAAAACCAGAACAAGTCCCCCTAACTGAAACTGCCGCCAAACTCATAAAATTAAATATTTTTGAGTGGTATTCATAAATTTGTTATAAGTTGTTCGAGCGGTTGTACAATATGGGGTTGCGCAATTTCAAAAGCAGTTCAATATATGTAACGTGGGCGCTGAATTTCCTTTGTATGAGTAAGGCAACCGCAGTATTTAAACTGTTCTTAGAAGCGTACTTATGATTTTGCAATTGTAAGTGAACGAATAACGATATTTAGCACGAAACACCGATAGATCTACAATGCGTGAACACAGTTTGATTACTGCCTGCTGTCAGAAATGAAATCTGCATCTGACAGATCACAAAAGAAAGTGCTGGAACAATTGAGGCATTGCTGGCTAGCCTCCCAAGCAACCTAGAAGGTGTGTTTTAAAATTGCCTTCGTTGTACATCGCAGTTTTGGTACATTAATCTTTAAAGCAGTTTTTTGAGGCAATGAACGGTGGAAACACCTGTCCGACGTACGTCTTCTGTGATCAGAAATCGTGGCCTAGATATCCTTTTTTGCTGATAATCCAAATCTGCAGTATTAGAAACCGAATTCTGCGCCCTGTCATAAGGCTAACGCTGAGTTTACATCGCATATTACTTATGCTGTATTTAGACCACTTGCTTCAAAATAATTCCACAGGACTATCGGGAAACTTTTTCAGATAGTGTCTGCCCGAAAAAATTTTAAAGCATGATTATTGCGCAAAACATCGATCACAATCAATCTTAGTGAAACGCATCTGATGAATTCGGCTGCGAGTACCATATAGCTCACCTCTGAGTGCCTTCTCAAGGCAGATCACAGAAGTAGGTCACATCCTTTACAGTTATTCATTAGTTATTCTTTTTAGGGCTATTAATAAAGGCGTGGCACTCTCACTAGCAAAGGTCTGAGCACTACCATACTTAAAATAAAATCAAATTAGAGTAGAACGAGTTGTTAGAGCGGTGGTTGTACAGCGGTGGCGGGTTACACCTGCAACAAAATATTTGTGCTGCACATATTACGAAATACAGGGCTCCAAACTAAGCTTTAATGAATATGAAAAGTACCAAGAGAGAGGTGAAGTCGCGAAACAAATTACATTCATTATAGATTAATTGTTTGCTCTGTGAAATGTGGCCCGTCCAAATAGCTGTCGTCCTTTTATTATCCTCGCTGCATTGTTTCTAGAGTTCTGCAGAACAATGTGTTTTGTAAATAAATGTTTCACCCAGTAAAAAAGGAAAAGGTGTCATTTTATATCGCAGCTGTGGGCACATTTCTTGCGTGTATCAAAGTATTTTACTTTCACCCTGCATAAACACTATTTTCCAGAACCAAAGAGTGCGATATTAGAGCGTTTATTTTACAACACAAAAAATGCAGTACTCATACTACTGCAGCCTTCAGTGTTTGAAAAGTTGAACTAAGGTCTGGAATTGACGAAAAGTCTAGACATACCTGCATCATTTCTTTTTTCTTATTCCTTAAAGCCGCCACTTCCGCCTTACGGGAGCCAGCAAGTTCTTCTCGAGGATCGCGAGAAAAGAGAAACGCGTTGGAAAAGAAAGAAGAAAAGTTCAGAGCGCAAAACGACACACGGCAAAATCTTCGATGCGAGCCAGATGCTCAGAAAGAGTTCGAAGGTTGTCGGATGGCTAGACTGAAATATGAGCCCCACCGCAAAAGAACGACTAAGCTCGCAACCAGCACAGAAACCTTCGCACAAACTACGTCGGTCGCCTTTGGCAGAGACTGCAGTTTCCAATATGGAAGCTACCAGAGTTTCCCCCCAAAACGTGCCCTCTTACCCTCGTCCCCTCCGAAAACACCAGCGCCAAGCTCACTACGACGGAGAGCATGCACTGGTTCCGACAGTTCAGCCACAAACTTGGAGTCGAGCGCATCGATAAGTTCCGCTGCAGCTGGCTCAGTGAGGTCGTGGGACTTTGTAAAGGAGCGTTCTGTCGCCAGGTTTTTGGAGTTACCACTGCCGCGCAGAACTGCCTGTCGGCGTGGCGTTGCGTATTTATCATATTCTGCATGAAAATGAACAAATACAAATGTTAAAACCTTCCACGGATTGGTTTCTTTTCAAAAGCAACTTCAAAATCGAAGTTCTTTTTCGTGCTTTTTTCTGCATGGAAAGCCCAATAAAAAGTAGTCCTTGACTGAAACTTCCCAAGTATTGCTTTAATATACGAGTTATCTTTGGAAGAATTTTTAGCCGCATAAAACGTAATTATGCGTGAAAACTGCTTGTTTTGGTTTAATTCCTTTCCTGTGAAAGTCCGATACTCAGGATTACAATGACTTGAATCGAGTACAAGAATTAATAAGCCTAAGCTGTTTTAGCGTCAAACTTGTGAGTTGCAATTTATTTTATCTCATAGAGGTTTCTTGCCTTCTTCTGCTGATATTCGATCAAAGGCAAGATTCATTGGAAGATATTAAACTTGTTTAATTTTAACCACCATTAACCTAAACCATGAAAATGTGCCTGCTGGCGACTAAAGTAGAATAAAAGTCTTGGAGAAAAAAGAATATGATATCAAGAAAAACATATCAACATCTCAATTTTTGTGATCTCGGCGACTTGTTATAACAGTTACCTATCAATGCAGTGTCTTGGTAAGCCTGGATTGCATAGATGCGTAAGATTAAGTGCGCATAGATACAACACCACAAAGCAATGCGCGATTATTCTATTTCTGGCGAACTGTAGGCGACGCGCAGCGCAGCGTGACATCGTCCATACAGCAAACAATGTTTGCTGCGCTCTTCGACAATGCCCGACGCTACGATACCGAGCGTATTCAAAACAAAGAATGCAAGTCGTTTCCTACTGGCTCTTCGAAGAGTGAGACTCTGCTACCACCTTTGCCTAACCCATTCGCGAGTACTTAAAAGTGAGCAAAACGCCTGTCTGCTTTGTATTGATGGAACTGTTTTACCTATTCTGTGAATCTCAGATTTGATCTGCGTAATGACAACTATTGTAGTAGCCTTCATTGGAGGAGTGACTGTGTATCGAAAGCGCGAGGAAAGATGCTTCAGAACTACGCATTCAGTGCCGAGTTGGCAGTTTCTTGAGGATAAATGTTTACTCCAAACTGCGAAGAATCCATGGGGGGAAATCAGCGTAACAACGCCTGCGCTATGAACGTTATATTTGTCGCGTTGATCATGGATTTTGAGAAAAACAGCTGTTATGTAATTTAGAGCAATCTTAAGCAATTCTCGGTGATATCCATTTTGGAATTGGAAATGTCAGTGAGCATGCGATGGGTACTATATTCCGGTCACTTCCATCCAAACGCAGTCAATACATTTCTGCAAAAGCTTAAAGCTCCCATCACAACAACACGAATATTTCAGGCGTGTTTTTTACTCGCTTCCTAAAAGCCTCTTTCGGGTGAGCTGCGGATATCAGAAACTGCGTATCCTATCGCTTCCAGCGATATTGCTGCCAGCTTCTCAGATTCCTTAGGCAATCAATATATTTTTCCTAATGACGCTTAGAACACTATTGGTTCATTTTTAGTGTGTATTTTACACTTATTCAGTGAGTATAATAAGAACGATGTTATTCCCTTCTTGTTGGAGCTTCTCAAATTAAACTAACATGCCTCATAACAGTAGGTCGTTTTACGGATGAAAGGAAAGCACTGCTAGAAGTAAAGAGCTCTCTCAGACAGACTTCAAATACTTCGCGCAGTGAAGTAAAACAGTTTTGTAACCGTAGCACGTGTCGCTGCCATTATGCTCAGCGCCTTCAAAAACAATTCCTTTGACAACGAAGCTCTCTTTCTGTTTTTTGGCCACGACGTTATGTTTTCAGTAAAATTTACCTGCTGATTACTTAATGAGCTAGACCGAGCAGAGAAGTGAACGCGCTTCCAATTCGCTACTGCGCCGGCTGACTTCAGGAGTGGCCTCTTTGGGGAATATACTTTCATGCCCTAAAAACCGATGTAATGCCAGCCGTATCTTAGAGAGATAGGAGTAAGGGGAGGTGGAGGGGGAGGGTGAGAGAGAGAGAGGCAGGGAATTTTAACGAGAGAAAAAGGAGGAGATGTCGGCGGGTGGTAACACGGCCCTAGCCACAAGGTGAGGGTGAGCGCTGAAAGACCTCAGTCATTGTGCTGAAATAGTTGCTATGGTTAGAAGTTCATTGTTGGTACAGTAACACAAGAAATTTGATGCAATATTGACACGAGGATTGGACGTAGAAGAGGAAAAAGATCGCAGCCGCAAGAAGTAGACGACGCTGAAGTGGAGGTCCGTTTCTCTTGTGCCCTCGTTCAGCCGCTGCAGTTACTTTTCAGTGTAGCAACTGTTACACATCTGGTGGAGCAGTGCGGGGTACGCTTCCCGACCTGCGTACGCCTACGAGATAAAGACGGAACTCACACCGGTCCATCAGCGCCCAAGCCGCCGCCTCCGCGGTGAGTCGCCTGAGTTCGGGCCTCTTGCCAACCCGACGAGGATGACGCAGCCTCGACCGGCGGTCCCCCCGGAAATGGCCACAGACAGTAGGTCCCCGGCGCCCATCCTCTACCACACGCCGCGAACACCGCCATGTTTTCACGGTGACGTGTACGAAGATGCGGAAGACTGGCTAGACACCTTCGAGCGGGTCGCCCGCTACAACGGCTGGAGCGACGACCGTAAGCTGCATAACGTGTATTTTGCGCTCGAGGACTCCGCTAGGACATGGTACGAGAACCACGAGAGCAACCTGTCCACCTGGGAGGCATTTCGCCAAAATCTCCTAGCTACATTCCCCAACGCAGACCGCCGGGAGAAAGCTGAAGCTGCGCTTCGCTCCCGTAACCAGCGGACTAACGAAAGCGTCCGCATGCATGTGGAGGACATGACACGCCTCTTCAAGCGTGCTGACCCATCCATGGCGGAGGAGACGAAGCTTCGCCACCTCATGCGCGGGGTCAAGCAGGAGCTTTTCGCCGGTCTTGTGCGCAGTCCACCGCGTACTGTTGCCGAATTCCTCACGGAAGCGACTACAATGGAGACGACGCTCCTGCAACGAGCCCGGCAGTACAATCGGGATGTAAGCACGCTTGGGCCCGCTTTTTCGTCGATGCCGCTAGGGAGTGATGCGGCCGTTTTACGGGACCTAATCAGGTCGATCGTCAGGGAGGAATTACAAGCCCTCCAGCTGCCTCCCAGCGCGCCGTCTGTTACATCGCTGTCTGAAGTCGTCCGGGACGAGGTGCGCCTAGCAGCACAGCAGCAACAACTGCCTGAGATCCCAAGACAGACTGAGGTCAGACCTACCTATGCGTCTGTCCTCTGCCGGGCCCCAACGTCAGGCTACGACGTGAATACCGCGACTCACGCCGCGCGGCCGTCTGGTCTTTCCCGTGTGCCTGATCGACCAGCTTACCAGCGGCCACGGAAGTGTGATGTGTGGCGTGCACCGGACCGGCGGCCCCTTTGCTACCACTGTGGTGAGGCGGGACATCTTTACAGGGCCTGCCCGTACCGCCGAGTGGGTCTGCGTGGTTTCGCGCCCGACGACCCTTGCCCCCGGAATGGCGAACGACCATTCGAAATTGAAGCTCATCTGTCGGCCCGTCAGAGGCCTGGGACATACGGTCGCTACGATCCTAGGTCGTCATCTCCGCTGCGTTACCGTTCCCCAAGCCCTCGCCGAGACGCCGGCTACCCTGAGCGGCGTTCTCCCAGTCCACATCGGGAAAACTAATTCCAGCGGTCTCCGGAGGCAAGGCCGCTGCTGTCGGGAAAACTGAAGATCCTCCGCCGCCGATATACCGATACGCTGATTCCTCACCGGGGCAGGGTAGCGACAGCATCCGACGCGCTACTTCTGATTTGTGTGTGACGATTGACGGAACTGACACCATCGCTTTACTTGACACTGGTGCTGACTATTCAGTGATGAGCCACACCCTCGCCCAGGAATTGAGCAAAGTTTTGACACCATGGTTGGGCCCTAGCATTCGCACAGCTGGAGGTCACCTCATTAGCCCGGCCGGAAGGTGCACAGCCCGAGTCTGCATCCGCGGTTTCGTCTACGTGGGTGAATTCGTCGTCTTGAGCGAGTGTTCGAGAGATTTGATTCTGGGCCTCGACTTTCTACAGGCAAACGGTGCTGTGATCGATCTACACGAGGCGCGAGTCAGATTTTCGACGAAGCAAGCCGTGGCGCAGAGTGACACAGAAGGCCCAGGAGTCAACGCTCTGCGTATAGTCGAAGTCGGCGTAATGCTGCCACCACGGTCCAGTGTACTGGTGTTAGTGAGGAACGACTCGTTTCACGACTACGAAGGTATTGCGGACAGTCACCCTTCGCTGTTGCTCGAGAAGGGTGTGGCTATCGCGCGCGGTCTTGTCGAACTGAATGACGGCTGTGCGACAGTTTTTCTGACGAATTTCACGAATGAAATTCAGCACCTCGCCAAGGGAACGGCCGTCGCCTTTCTCGACGACGTGGATAGGTTGCCGAATCTGTGCCCCGTACAGGTGAATCTTCACGACGATGCCGCACCAAGTAACGCCCTTCAGAAGGTTAAAATAAACCCGGAGTTGTCACCTCATCAGAAGAACCTTCTGTCGTCGCTGCTACTTGATTTTAAAGATTGCTTCGCGGCGAGCTCCAAGGTCGGACGTACGCCGGTAGCCAAGCATCGCATTGTCACCGATTCGACCACGCCACCAGTTTGTCAGCGTCCATACCGCGTTTCGCCTAAAGAGCGCGAAGCTATTAGAACGCAAGTCGATGAAATGCTTGCAGACGATGTTATACAGCCGTCAACAAGTCCGTGGGCGTCGGCGGTGGTCCTGGTGAAAAAGAAAGACAACACGTTGCGATTCTGTGTTGATTATAGGAAACTGAATAATGTTACCAAAAAGGACGTATACCCACTCCCGAGGATCGATGATGCCCTCGACCGACTCCGGGACGCCAGGTTCTTCTCTTCCTTAGATCTGAAAAGCGGATATTGGCAGATCGAGGTGGACGAGCGAGACCGCGAGAAAACGGCTTTCGTGACACCCGACGGTCTGTACGAATTTAAGGTGCTCCCATTTGGACTTTGCTCCGCTCCGGCCACATTTCAACGCATGATGGACACTGTTTTAGCTGGTTTGAAGTGGCAGTCGTGCCTTGTGTACCTGGACGACGTGGTCATCTTTTCGTCTAGCTTCGAACAACACTTGCAGCGATTGCGCATTGTCCTTCAAGCCCTCCAGTCTGCACAACTAACTATCAAGCCAGAGAAATGCCATTTCGCCTTCGAGGAGCTCCGTTTCTTAGGACATGTTGTTAGCGCACAAGGTGTTCTTCCAGACCCCGACAAGACTTCCGCCGTCTCCCGTTTCCCACGCCCAACCGACAAGAAGGCCCTCCGACGTTTTTTGGGCCTCTGCTCGTATTACCGCCGCTTTGTTAAAGATTTTTCTCGCCTAGCTGAGCCATTGACTGCCTTGACTCGAGATGACACACCCTTCGTATGGGGAAGTGCCCAAGACGCAGCCTTCGAGGAACTCCGCTGCCGCCTTCAAAGTCCACCAATACTAGCTCATTTCGACGAGAATGCAGAGACTGATGTCCACACTGACGCCAGCAATGTCGGCCTCGGAGCGATCCTCGTACAGTGGCAGGACGGCGCAGAGCGAGTAATCGCTTATGCGAGCCGCACACTTTCTCGATCGGAACGGAACTATTCGACGACAGAAAAGGAGTGCCTTGCCGTCATCTGGGCTCTGAGTAAGTTTCGACCTTACATCTACGGCCGACCGTTTCGTGTTGTCAGCGATCATCACTCGCTATGCTGGCTAGCCAGCATTCAAGACCCTTCCGGCCGGTTGGCTAGATGGAGCCTCCGTTTACAGGAGTACGACGTTACGGTCGTCTATAAATCGGGTCGGCAGCACCAAGACGCGGACTGTTTATCACGAGCGCCCGTGGAACCGGCTACGCAAGATATCACCGAAGATTGCCCTACTCTTTGTGCCATTACCATCTCCCGTATGGCGCAGCTTCAACGAGCAGATTCTGAGTTGGCGCCACTCGTTAAGTATCTGGAGGGTTTGAATGCTCATGTACCTCGTGTGTTTCGCCGTGGACTACAGTCCTTCATTCTGCGGCGTGGAGTCCTCTACAAGCGCAACTTCGACAGCAACAAGGAGACGTTTCTGCTTGTTGTGCCATCCCAGTTACGCTCCGAAATCTTAAGCGCTTGTCATGATGAACCATCCGCCGGCCACTTGGGGGTCAGTCGCACACTGGCAAAGATTCGGCTTAAGTATTACTGGCCCAATTTACTACAATCCGTGCGTAGATACGTAACAACATGCCGGGATTGCCAACGGCGCAAATCTCCTCCTCTAAAGCCAGCAGGCTTTCTGCAGCCCATAGCACCACCAAAGACCCCTTTTCAGCAAATTGGCATAGACCTCCTCGGCCCTTTTCCGAAGTCGTCCAGAGGAAAACGGTGGATTGCGGTCGCGACAGATTATTTGACCCGATACGCTGAGACCGCGTCACTTGCAAACGGTACTGCTGCTGAAGTCACCGAATTCTTCGTCCACAACATCGTCCTGCGTCATGGCGCTCCTGCAGCTATCATTACTGACCGTGGAGCTGCATTTACGGCCCGCTTCACTCAGGCTGTACTCAAGCTCACGCACACCAGCCATAGACGTACAACGGCCTACCACCCGCAGACAAACGGCTTGGTGGAACGCCTCAACAGGACCTTGACCGACATGCTTTCCATGTATATTGATATCGAGCACAAGACATGGGACGAAATTCTTCCATACGCAACATTCGCGTATAATACCGCGCAGCAAGAGACGACGCAGTTCACTCCGTTCGAATTAGTCTTCGGTCGACAGGTTACCACCCCCCTGGATGCTATGCTACCCGTGGACCCCCCTGACAGTGAGAGTGAACTTGATGTCGACGTCGCCACCTATGTTCAGCGTGCGGAAGAAGCGCGGCAACTGGCCAGACACCGCATTCATCGTCAGCAGCAGATCGATGCTGACCGCTACAACCTTGGACGCCGCCACGTTACCTACAACCCAGGCGACTATGTGTGGGTTTGGACGCCCGTTCGTCGCCGCGGGCTGTCCGAAAAGTTACTGCGCCGCTACTTCGGCCCTTACCTTGTCCGCCGCCTCAGCGACGTAACGTACGCAGTTGCACCAGCCTCGCCAGATCGTTCATCGCACAACGGCAAGCGCAGCGACGTTGTGCATGTGGTGCGAATGAAGCCGTACTACGAGCGACCCCCCGAGTGACTTTCCGGCTGCATGTAGTCATATTCCGTGATGTCAGACTCGTGGTGCAACTCTTGAACACTTTTTCTTCGGTCTGACGGTAACGCCGCATCGGGGCGATGCTCCTGAAGAGGGGGCAGTGACACGAGGATTGGACGTAGAAGAGGAAAAAGATCGCAGCCGCAAGAAGTAGACGACGCTGAAGTGGAGGTCCGTTTCTCTTGTGCCCTCGTTCAGCCGCTGCAGTTACTTTTCAGTGTAGCAACTGTTACAATATAAACATTATTCTGAAATCTTCACCTTCTTAAATCGTGAATACCTGATATTAAAGTAAATATGTAAAAGGGCCCAGTTAGTTCATATTTAACTTCATCAGTGCGCTACTGACGGCAACGGACAATACTGAATGCAAAAACCACACACACAGCAGGGCGCAAATAATTAATTAAATATGTAACGGCCTTTATTGGCAAGAGATGACTGATTGTGAAGGCCGGTTAGAGCGGGCAAGGACAGGTCCGGTCGCAGAACAGTTGATGCTCCCACCACGCGCCGCGCGTCGGTTCTGCTGCCTCAGCTGCCGATCGTCGTCTTCTCGCCTCGCCCCGCGCATCGGTTCTGTTGCTCCGTCTGCTAGGCGTCTTCCTCTTTACATTTGGCCCCGGGGGAAAAAGAGCCATCCTGGCGATTTAGGGGGTCAACAGGACGCAGGGGTCGTAGTATGGCTTCAAACGCGAAATGTGGACGGTCTCACGCCCACGTCGTCGGAGATCGGATGATGGCGTCACGGGCTCAACGACGTAATTGACGGGAGAAGTGCGCTCAAGGACACGGTAGGGTCCGTGGTAGTTGGGCAGCAATTTGGTAGAGAGACCTGGTGCAGCAGAAGGCACACGGAGCCAAACAAGAGATTGCGGCTGAAAAGTGTCTGTGCCATGGGAGTGGTCGAAGCGGTATTTTTGGCGCCCTTGGTCGTCGGACGTGAATGACCGGGCGAGCTGGCGGCACTCTTCAGCGTGTCGGGAAGCTTCAGATACGGTTGTGGTTTCCGACGAATCAGGATGGTACGGAAGAATAGTGTCGAGCGGCGAGGATGGTTCACGGCCGTATAGAAGGAAGAATGGTGAGAAACCAGTAGTGCTCTGCGTAGCGGTGTTGTAGGCATATGTGACGAAGGGGAGGATGACGTCCCAGTTAGAATGGTCTGCCGCCACGTACACTGACAACATGTCACCTAATGTTCGATTGAAACGTTCTGTCAAGCCGTTCGTCTGGGGATGATAGGCAGTAGTGGTGCGGCGAGTAATGTTGCATTGCTGCAGAAGAGATGAAACGACGTCTGAGAGAAACACCCGCCCACGGTCGCTCAACAGTTCACGCGGGGCTCCGTGCCGAAGGATGAAATGGTGCAAAAGGAAGGCTGCAACATCCCGCGCCGTAGCAGCTGGGAGGGCAGCTGTTTCGTCGTACCGGGTCAGGTGGTCTACAGCGACGATGACCCAGCGGTTTCCTGCAGCAGTGTAGGGAAGTGGGCCATACAGGTCAATGCCAACTCTTTCAAATGGCCTGGATGGGCAAGGCAAAGGCTGCATAGCGCCGGTCGAATGGTGATGACCCGGCTTGCGGCGCTGGCAATCGGGGCAGGACCGGACGAATTTTCGAACGTAGTTATACATGCCGCGCCAGTAATAGCGGAGGCGAAGCCGGTTGTAGGTCTTGAAAGCACCGCCGTGACCAGCTTGCGGGTCGCTATGAAAGGCTGCGCATATTTCTGAGCGTAAATGTCCAGGGATCACTAGGAGCCACTTGCGGCCATCAGAGAGATAATTTCGGCGGTACAAAATCCCATCATGAATAGTGAAGTGGGCAGCCTGACGGCGGATTGCGCGCGGTACCGACACGGCAGAACGGTCTGAAAGATAGCGTACAAGAGAAGTGATCCAAGGGTCCTTAGACTGCTCGCTGAGCATATCGTCCAATGACAAGGAGGCGCAGTCGATGGCGGGAGGAGAGGCACTTTCATTGGCTAGAGGTGAACGAGACAAAGCGTCGGCGTCGTTATGCTTCCTGCCAGAGCGATAGATGACACGAATATCGTACTCTTGAAGGCGTAAGGCCCATCGGGCGAGGCGGCCATTTGGGTCTTTTAGGGAGGACAGCCAACATAGGGCATGGTGGTCCGTGACGACCTCGAAAGGCCGGCCGTATACGTAAGGCCGAAATTTCCCGATCGCCCAAACGATCGCCAAGCACTCTTTTTCGGTGACTGAGTAGTTTTGCTCTGCCTTCGTCAGGGTGCGGCTCGCGTATGCAACAACATACTCCGCATACCCCGGTTTGCGTTGAGCAAGAACAGCACCGATACCAACGCCACTGGCATCTGTGTGGATTTCAGTTGGAGAAGCAGGGTCAAAGTGGCGCAGTATGGGCGGAGAGGTAAGTAGACGGCGCAACGTGATGAACGCTTCGTCACAGGCAGGACTCCAGCTTGATAGGTCGCTACTGCCACGAAGAAGGGCAGTCAGAGGCGCGATGATAGAAGCGAAATTTCGGATAAAGCGTCGGAAGTAAGAACATAAGCCGATAAAACTGCGAAGTTCCTTCATTGTAGAGGGCTTTGGGAACTCAGAGACAGCACGAAGCTTTGCTGTGTCAGGAAGGACACCCTGTTTCGACACGACGTGGCCCAAAATAGTCAGCTGGCGAGCGGCGAAGCGACATTTCTTTAAATTGAGTTGAAGCCCGGCAGTCGCGAGGCATTCCAAAACTTGCCCGAGGCGAACGAGGTGTGTCTCGAAATCGGGGGAGAAAACAACGATATCGTCCAAGTAACATAAGCATGTTTTCCATTTCAGGCCGCGCAGTATTGTGTCCATCATCCGCTCAAAAGTGGCAGGGGCATTGCAGAGTCCGAAGGGCATGACGTTGAATTCATACAGCCCGTCAGGCGTCACAAAGGCTGTCTTAGAGCGGTCAGCGTCGGCCATCGGGACTTGCCAATAACCCGAACGTAGATCTAAAGAAGAAAAGAATTCAGCTCCCTGCAAGCAGTCAAGTGCGTCATCAATGCGAGGCAGCGGATAGACGTCTTTGCGGGTGATTTTGTTCAGGCGCCGGTAGTCAACGCAAAAGCGTATAGAGCCATCTTTCTTGGTAACAAGGACGACGGGGGAAGCCCAAGGACTGTGCGATGGCTGTATGACGCCACGCTGCAGCATGTCATTTACCTGGGCGTCGATAACCTGGCGTTCGGTGGACGAGACGCGATATGGGCGTTGGCGCAACGGCGAGTGGGCACCAGTGTCGATCCGATGGGTAACAGCTGAGGTGCGGCCCAAACGGTGGTGAGAGAAGTCAAACGATGACCGAAACTTATCGAGCAGGGCCGCAAGCTGGGTCTTCTCCGGTGGCGAAAGATTCGAGTCGATTGAGCGCGCAAAGACGGCTTCGGGAGCGGAATCAGGAGACGGTGGGGAAGAAGTAAGTGAGGACACTTGCATGCGGCAGGAGTCATCCTCATAAGGTTCCCAGGCGACGACAGAGGCGAAAGGCTGGACACGTCCCAGGCATTCACCGCTAAGAAGAGTAGAGGGGCACATGAATGGATTCGTCAGGGGCATGGCGCTGCAGCCGGCTGAGACGGTAAGCACGGCGAATGGCAGGGGTAGACAGTGACGAGAAGCGAAGGAGTCGGACGGGATGAAGATGACAGGGCCGTTGGATGCAGCGTAGCAATGAACAGACACGAGGACAGCAGAGCACGGCGGGATCACGACGTCATCAGCCACAGTCAACTTGGAGCACGGATTAATGGAAGCGTTCACAGAGGCGTCGCCGAAGGGAAGAAGGGTGACTTCGGAACGAGTGCAGTCGATGACAGCTTCATGTTGGGAGAGAAAGTCCCAGCCTAAGATGACGTCGTGAGACGGCGATGCGAAGACGATGAATTCAACAATGTACACAACGTCCTGAATAGCAACTCGGGCTGTACAGGCCCCCAAAGGCGCGATAATTTGCGAATTAGCGGCGCGAAGCATAAAACCAGATAGCGGAGTCATCACTTTTCGTAACTGGCGGCATAATTTTGCACTGAGTACAGATACAGCAGCACCGGTGTCAACAAGCGCAAAAGCATCGGTGCCCTCCACAGAAACGGTGATCAAATTGGCCGGAGAAAGTCGAGGTCTTGAGCTTGGCGACGAGCACGCAGTTCTTGCCTCCGGAACTGCGGGCACTAGTTTTCCGAAGGGGAAGAGGGACGACGGCGCATCGGGGAAACCGAGCGGCGACGCGGAGATGGAGAGCGGCGGCGAATAGAGGGGCCGTGATCGGAGGAACCAGTGGTCTCAGAAGGCGAAGTGCGATGAAAATGCTGGGGAGGGGCGTAGGCGTAACCGCGAGGGTCGGTATCGGCAGCAGGGGACAAAACATGGCGGCGGCAGTGACGCATCACGTGGCCAGGAATGCCGCAGGCATAACAGATGGGTAGGTTGTCCGGCGTCCGCCATGGACGGAAACGTTGCGGTGGTGGCCGGGCAGGACGAAATGGTGTCGACTGCGGTGGATGCTGGTACAAAACTAACGCGTCTCGGCGGGGACGCCTGACTGCTTCGGCGTAGGTAAGTGGCGCAGCGACAGGAGGCTGGGAGGAAACCGGTGGCAGGGCTTCGGACACTTGCTCCCGGATCACGTGCTGAAGTGTCGGAGTCAGGGTAGATGAACCCGAAACAGTAGGAAGAAGCGACAGCTGCCGCGCAACCTCCTCACGGACAAACTGCTTGATCTGGAGCAGTAGCGAGCTGTCCTCTGTCGTCATGCTGAGGCTAGTTACTGTGTCTGTCTGTGCAGAGGGCTGCCGAGTGAAAACGCGCTGTCGGCGGAGCTCATCGTAGCTTTGGCAGTGGTCGAAGATTTCGGTGACAGATGTAACGTTCTTGCCCACAAGCATACTGAAAGCGTCATCTTCGATTCCTTTCAGAATGTGTTTAACTTTATCGGCCTCCGCCATGGACGCATTGACGCGCTTGCAGAGATTGACGACATCTTCTATGTAGCTGGTGTATGATTCACCACTCTGCTGTGCGCGAACGCGAAGACGCTGCTCGGCGCGAAGTTTGCGTACTGCAGGACGGCCGAAGATGTCGGAGAAGCTGGTTTTAAATGCGGTCCAGGTGGTAAAGTCCGATTCGTGGTTCTGGTACCAAAGGTGGGCAACGCCGGTTAGGTAGAAGATTACATTGGTGAGTTTCATAGTGTCGTCCCATCGGTTATGTGCGCTCACCCTGTCGTAAGAGGGCAACCAGTCTTCCACGTCGTGATCGTCCGTGCCGCTGAAGACGGCAGGGTCGCGCTGGCGGAGCGCACCATGGCAAGCGACAGGTGCCGGTGAGGAGCTGGCTGGCTGGTTGGCGTTGGCAGGCATAGGGGTAGTGATAGTCCGGTTACGTAGCTCCAGGACGGGATTCCGCAACCTCCACCAAGATGTAACGGCCTTTATTGGCAAGAGATGACTGATTGTGAAGGCCGGTTAGAGCGGGCAAGGACAGGTCCGGTCGCAGAACAGTTGATGCTCCCACCACGCGCCGCGCGTCGGTTCTGCTGCCTCAGCTGCCGATCGTCGTCTTCTCGCCTCGCCCCGCGCATCGGTTCTGTTGCTCCGTCTGCTAAGCGTCTTCCTCTTTACAAATAATAAATAATTATTTTTAATATTGAAGGTTATGAAATGAAAGGCAGTTCTTTTAATTGAAACAAGACATCGGTTGTCACAGTTTACTTTTGCTCGTTTATTATATGTGTACTTTGAGTCATTTCTCCTTTTTATGGCGGCGCATTTGATTTATCTTTCTGGCTCTCACTTTTCAGTTGTCACGCCTAGGTACAGGCCACCACAAAACCACTTAAACTACTTAAACAACAAGCCACTTAAACAACTACAAATAGGAAGACGAAATTTTCCTTTAGATTTTCTTTCATTACTTCTTAACAATAAACTCAGACTTAACCCTTCTGCTTATCTTTCCCCAATGCCAACACGGAGTACACGGCACTATCAGAAACCTCTTTTAAAACCACATTTTGCCCGGACCAATTCGTACAAATTTTCCTTTTTCCCACGCGCCATATCCGACTGGAACTCATTAACCGAACCTAATCAACCCTGAAAAATTAGACGCGTTCCTAAGCCATGTTTCATATTGCATGTTATGTACTTTTCTCTGCATTTGTCTTGAACTGCTGTATTGTTGCATTACTACATTATTGTTGCTGTATTGTTGTATTTTTGTTGCTATAATTTTGCTTTTTATGAACCTGCCCTTCCTGCTTGGACATAACTATGGTCTGCAGTATTAAGGGAGTAATTACTCATTGACATCCACCCAAGCGAAGCCATACGGCTACAAAGGAAAGCTACTCAGAAACTTCGCAGTTAAAGAAAAATTCGTCCTGGTCCGGGGTTCGAACCCGGGACCACCGCTACACCGGAGCAGTCGCTATACCAATTGAGCTAACCGGGACGGAAAGCTTATGGTAGGGCGAGAGAGAATGGATCAATAAGCCGCCGCGGTGGCTCAGTGGTTATGGTGCTCTGCTGCTGACCCGAAAGACGCGGGTTCGATCCAGGCCGCGGCGATTGAATTTCTTTGGGGGAGAAATTCTAGACGCCTGTGTATTGTGCGATGTCAGTGCACGTAAAAGAACCCCAGGTGGTCGAAATTTCCGGAGCCCTCCAATACGGCGTCTCTCATAGCCTTAGTCGCTTTTGGACGTTAAACCCTATAAACCAAACCAAACCAGAATTGATTAATAACTCGAAATGGGAACAGTGTTGGTATGTACATTCCAAGTGTGTACTGCAGTATGTACATAAAAAATAAATAAAGAAAAAGTAAAGAAGTCTACAGCTGAAGCCTGGCAGTGTTCTTTCCAATTCTACAGATATTCTGTTAGGTAATCATTGGCTGTTCGTGCCTGTCGTTAACGTATCGAAATTTCCTCCTTGAAGTGAAAATGCTTTTGTGATCGAATCATGCTCGTGTGAACAAACACTTATTTCTGAACTTTACATTTTTTCGTATTAACAAAGCACTCCATTGAGCCGCAGACCTGAAGCGACACGTCTGTCTGCGCAAAAAAAAGCCATCAATTCATACATTTGTTATAGATGTCAATCAACAATCCTTTCAGGTAGTTACACTGAGGGCAGAGTTGACACTTGCCTGATTTTTTACATCCAAAGCACAACTGTAATATGGGAACAACTGAAATAAACTTCGATTATGTACTTCCGGCTATATCAATGTGCTGCAATGGTGAATAACCTCGCTTTAACCTATTGGCGCTTATTAGATGGGTCCGACTGTAGTCCTGAATCCCGAATACGAGTTAATGTTTGTATCTATGGAATTTAAAAGATTGGGATGCTCTTCGACCAGATGCTCCTTACGAAAGTACTTATCTCGAAAGATAATTGAGCGCAGGGCCACATTAAAGCACAGATAAACTAAACAAAGTTCAAGGATGAGCCTCTAGCCACCAGCCAAAGTTTGGTAAGGAGAACTTGGCTTCGCTTGACCTAGACGAACACAGGCCCTCTTCTCAAAAAGTTGGCTAGCAAACTGAGAGTACTCCTCAAACCTTGTTTATTTCGTTTTGTTTTCTCGAGAATCTCTTCTCCTTCGAGGGAACTTCCTGCCTGTGCGATGTCAGTGCACGTTAAAGAACCCCAGGTGGTCGAAATTTCCGGAGCCCTTCACTACGGCGTCCCTCATAGCCTGAGTCGCTTTGGGACGTTAAACCCCATAAACCAAACCAAAGCATTTGTAAGATCTATTTGTAATCCTACGGCACCGTAGTTCGTATTAATCTCCGGTCACGTACGTGGTGTGCGCACCACCAGTGACCAATGCTACTGTGAAAGAATCGCATGTGCCTCAGAGCAATTTTTACATTTTTAATAAAGCGCAGGAAATTCGGGGTCATTTTCCTTAACAAGGAGCGCGTAGCAAGTGGTGACTGTACCTGTGAGCTACACCGCTCCCCTTCCAGCACCACAGGGCGTAAAATTATCAGATAAAATCTGCAAACAATAACAACAAATTACACAGAAAATTATAGCTTCTGTATGAAAATGTTTACGAAAACCGTGAGGTATGTTTCGCGAAAGTTTAACAGCGCATGTGTGAATGTCTAAAGGAAGAATTTCCTGCAAACCTGCTCCTGAATTATATCACGAACACTCGAGATATGCCTGTAGATTACATAGCCAAGAAAAAAATAGAGTTGCGTTCAGAAGATTTAAATAAGCCTAAAAACGTTTTCAAGAGTTTTTAAAGGTAGCTGTCACGTTTTTTGCCTGATAAATTGGTCACAGTCTCCTTAGCGTTAAGAAGGTTGCAGTTGACTTGTGTCGGGGGGGGGGGGATGTATTTAACAATGACATAATAAATATTTCCTGTAAATTAAAAAAATCACCTGCGGCCTTTAAGCGCACTTTCAGATTGTCAAAATAAAAGAACGCCATTCAAAGGAGCAGCAGTTTGGGGTATTTTAGTGAAAGAACCACGAAATAGTAATGTTCGTGTCCAAGAATTGCATGCATCGTGCAATGTAAACCCACCAGGTTCACAGCAGAGTTCATCATGGGCAGAGCTTTAGTGAAGTCCACTCAACCACGTCGCAGTGTTTACTCAGCGTGTTTTAAAATTTTGAGGGCTCTAGAACTGTAAAATGTAATTAATATTAATTTCTCAGACCTCCTAACGATTTGGAGAAAACGCAGCGAGGGAAACATCAATATATATAGTTCCCACGTTCTCTTTTACACACCGTGAGGTCAAGTGCAGACTACTTTGCAACAGTTGCAGTTTGCAAAAAGTCTTTAACTGCCCTATCATATCTGCATTACCTCTTGAGAGAAAATTAGATGGATATTGGCTAGCAACTATTTTCAAGTGCAATATTTTTCCGTGTTCGCAGCGTGGTTGTGACCCTCGAAACCAGGCGGTGTTGTTGTGGTCTTAGTGGCGTGGCACATACCCACGATGGGGATAGGCCAGGGTTCAGTGAGGAGAGCCAAGAGAAGGTAAATTGGTGCCAAGGTAATTGACTTTGATTGCAAAGCTAGTGGTTTAACTTTGGGTAATAATTCAGAGGAATTAAAGAGGAAATTATAAAATAAAAAATGAAATACGAAACCAGTCGGCTGTGTGGACAAAACTTCTTCTTCACTTGGAGAGTATTAGATTTACTTGCTTCTGTGTAGAAAGGAGACTTAGCGAAGCAGCATTCCACCTTTCGATCCGAGCACTTCAATTTGTTTAGACGCTTCCATGCCCACAACGCGAGCAGCACGACCAACTTTGGCTATCATGCGAAGTTTAAATAACTAAAAATGAGGGTAAAATATTCACTGACTGCCTGCCTCAAAAAGATAAAAGGCCTGCCCGCATTAACGCCGTCCGCGTAACCAAGATAATTCAACATCGAACGCAACAGTTAAGTCATTAGCTATGCTTTTAACTTGCGCCAAGTATACGCTTCAATAGGAAATGATCAAAGAGCTTTCAAGACCGCCCCTACCATTAGTCGCATTAGTCGCAGTGATGCGAAGTAGAGTAGCCTCGTCAACTTTGCTTGAGAGCAAAGTTTGCGATCAGGGCCATTTTCGCTCCCAAGTGAAGGCACCAGATGAAAACGTATTCGCGACTTCTAGCGGCAATTTTGTTCCCGTTAGTGCATTACAGCTAAAGACTCAACATTAGTGGTTAAAATCACCTCAAGAGGGGCTGATCGTGGGTTTAGCAATGAGCAGTTTAATTGGACATCTGCTTTGATGTCAACGCTTCAGTAAAAACTTGACTGTTTCTTCTTCTGCTTTGGAATAAATTATCTTTCAGGCATTAAATGATTGCACTAAATGCTCAGTTTTAAACTACATAATTTAAAAACAAACAATTTTGCTACGCATTTCTTAGTTTCGGTGATTGTTGGCTTCCTTCATATGTATGTAACACCGAGCCCGTCATTTCTCTACTCAGGATTAGAATGAAACGAATACATTGCTAATGTTGCAGGAAAGGAAACAGGTGGTAAAACGGCTTGCTTTACGCTACCAGCAATAAAGTTCGATCCTGCATTTTTGTTCCTTGATAACATACAACACGCTAATACTTTGAGTGCAGCATCGCTGTTTTCAAGCTCTTGCTATAGTGAAGAAAAATAGTGTTCTACCCTTTTTGCGGCAGAAAATATTTGGAACAAGCTTGGAAAACATTCCTCTTTGGGACACTTATTCTGTCCTGGTGCCCTGAGCGTTAATGAAAAGAAGTTATAGTTAACCAAAGCTAACAAGATATTTTTGCTCTCGTGCTGACTGTTACACAATACCTATTATGAAATATAGGGGGGGATGCATGCATATTCCAGATATTGCTTGTCTATATAAGGGGAGTAAAACTTGTAGCTTGCCAAACTGTAGGTCACCTGTTGTTCACGCGACCTTCGCGGCGTGTATTAGAGCCAGCACAACGGCTAGCGCAAAAAGACCTGAAAAGACAGCTTGATTGCTTGTTTTTATTTTCTTCACTCTCAGATAAAGCTTGAAGTACCTAGCAGAGCTGTCTAACTTTACGATCAAAGCATTATAGTTGGAACTCGTCAATAACTTCCATGACATTGAGCGCAGTTCAGCAATGGCGAAAACTTGATTAACCTGGAGTCTTCCATAATTTTACTAAATACAAACTTTCTAAAAAAACTGCAGGGTATACTTAAGCCCCGCCTTAAGGGTATGACGCGATGGCGTTAATTAGTTCATGGCCTTATGTGCGGAATTGTTCATTCTCAACTTTACATCCATAAGTCCCTGGGAATCCCTATGCCACTCCTAACGCAATGGCGCAGCGGTTAAAGAACGTTTCACTGCCCTGCGATGGCAAGTACTGCCACAGGTGGGGCTTGTGCTTGATCAATCATTAAATTTACCCCCCCCCCCCCCTTCCTGCCCCAGCGGTCAGTTTTCTCACAATCCGGTGGTCAGGTTGGGATGATGCCACAAGGCCAAGCGACCTAGGTGGCCTACCTAGGTTCCTTCTACAGGGGTGGCCACCTTGGGCACCCTCTGTTACCCTTTTTTTGCGCTCACAACGCCGACGACGCCGACGACGCTGACGTTTGATTTTCTAGGCAACGGGAGCCTTAACGCGTGAATGCGTGCCACATATACTGGATAGCTTATGAGAGAACCTGCGCTGCGTAATGCAAATATAATTATCCATCATGCATGAAATGCGCATCATAGACTTCTTCAGCCCTTACTAGGGTGTGAGAATACGTATCCCTGGAGCGATTTTTTTTTTCAGATTCAAACCGAGCAGGGACCGCGCAGTCCATTATTCAATACGGTGTTGGTTGAACTGAACAAAGAAACTGTCTAAAATGAGAATTTACACAACACAATTAGAGAACTCACGCCTTAGGGCTGCGATCCAATAGTGCGGCACTCTGGTATACGTCGCGCCGAAGCCGAGTAGTGTAGCCCTGTAGAACACAGATAAATAGGTTCTCAGTCCGAAATTTTCTGATGCCGCCGTGCATTTTTTTTCTAGAAAAGAAATACAGTAATTGTACTCTTCTCGTGCTCCGCGTGGTGGCGAATCTCGTAAACTTGAAAGCTGTGCCGAATTGCTGGTAACGAGCATAATTTGCCTTGCGTTCCTGCTTTTCATTAAGACTATCAAGAAAATCACTGAGCCATTAGAAGGAAATTAAAGGCCATTACAGAAGAGGAGCACATTCTCGAGCATTCCGTTTGTTTTTCTCGGGTATTTTCAGCAGTTAATAATTTTTGCTGCCTTTCTCACAGACCTTTAAACAAGAAAAGAAGGTTAGTGGCAGAAAAGGAATTTTAACTTCGTGGCCGGGTGCACCTATAATATCCTGGCTTAATGAACGCCTGTTAAGAGACCGTGCAAGTGATTTAACTACCAATCTGCGACGCCTGCAATGAACATTTACCAGCGCCCTACCTCGACTTTATTCTGCCGAGAAGAAAACGAAAGTATTCAGGCGTGAAAAATGATTATGGCTTGGAAGAAGAAGCAGGATATTTGTTTAAATATTTGTCGCTAAGCACAATCATCCAATGTAGAGTTGAAAGAAAACAAAAAGCGAAAGCCTAAATTAAAGTTCATGAAAAAAAGACTGCATTGTGAGAGCAGTTTCTCAGCTTCAAATTTGAAGGGCTACGAACTTGAAAGATTTGTTTTTGTATTTCGTCTTGTAACTAAAAGCAGAGAAAAAGAGACAGGGAGGCGGCGAATAGTTCAGATTCAACTAAATGTGAAAGTGCTGCGCTATGCACTTTATATTTTGTTAACCTGCTTTCAGCGCTCTGATTTTACTTTGGCGCATGATTTCCGTATCTGCACAGTGTCTTTACGGCTCGATAGGAGCCTAAACAGGCCCATACAACCTTGGTGTTCACCCCTTCTTTGAAGCTGTCCCTCCTAAGCATACCGGTATGCGTGTAGCGCATAACATCGGAAATATAATTGTTTTCGTTTTAGATGTTCCCGCTTTCCAGCGTTTTCGTTTCTAATTGTTGCGATGCAAAATTTCGCTTTGAATTGGCACCCTAGAACTCGTGAAGCTGTCTGATGATCGTTTATCACGCTGGTCCTGTACAGAATTTATTAAAGAATTGAATAATTGCATTTACGAATGGCTGAATGAATATTAAGCATTAAACCACTTAAGCAAACAGTAATAAAGACATTAGTTATGATTCAGCTATTGTTTTGTGTGATATATATCAGTAAATGAAAGTAAACTAATTCAAAAATTAAAGTAGGGGAGCGAAACAGATGAACGAAATAAAATAATTTATCGACCCTAGCCTTATTCTTTGCAAATGGTCGTCCAGTGAACATGACCTGCGTAAAAGGGCTAGAGAAATATTAAATTTCATATCTTGAATCAGACGAGACATCACGGTTTTCTGCTGAATTCTCATGTAAAAACTGCGCTAACAATTCTCTAGCATCTATCACTCGACCCGTAACTTCAATTGTACTGTGAGAGAATGGCACTGACAAGTCAAGCTTGCCATATTCGTGCAGTTTGCAACGTGAAACAAATTTGAAAATAGCACTTGAATATTACGCGCGCGCCAATCATAGGAAGAAATTATTCCCACCCTTCTCGTCTCTCCTCTGAGCAAGACAACAGCAACGATAGGGCTTAGATTATTATGCATCTGAGACATGTCGAAGTAATGCTACCTATCGCGTAAAAGTGAGGCGTCCCCTTTACGCTGGTACCCGCGAACGTCACTTGATTGTTGCGGCTTGCAATTGTTAACCACGCGCTCGGAACACGGCTCCCGGCTGCTGTTACAGGCTCTTGGACTGAACATTTTCTGCGTGAATTCTTCACACTGCTATAACCTTTGATTTGTGCTCCACCTCTGTGATCCGCAGAGTCGAAACTTGGGTCAAAAGGCACATACTTAGAAAGAAAACAGTCAAATTGAAGAAAAACCATAAAAAGGCGGCACACACACACGACGACCAAGCGTACTGTGTGTGCCTGCTTTTTACGGAGTTCGTCAATGTGACTCGTATTGAGTGCGACGGCAGTATGAACTCAAGACACAGAAAATGCTGGGGTGTGGTGAAGCCTCTGTCGTTAGTCATGTGGTGCGGGAAATGGCGAGAAATAAACGAGACCTAGAAGGACGGTGACCTTGGCAAACCTGGCAAAATGAAATAAATATTGCCGCGACTTGGTTGCAAACCCACAGTGACGCGAAAATATCAGCTTCGCTGGCCACTGCACGATAGCACTATACTATCTCCACAGTCGATCTTGCCTCGTGCTAAACGGCAACACACTCTTGCGCTGTGCATTGCACGCTGTACTCTTCATTACAGCGCAAGTCGCGAAGGAAATGTAAACACGTTTTCAATCGCCCTTTCATGTACCTGGCGTTGGTATCCTCTTGTAAAAACCTGCTTTAGCACAATATTTCCTGGATAGCAATGCTTCACCGCCAGCAATTTTTAGTTTACCTCTCTGAAGGTCTGACCCATAGCTAGCTGATGTAGCGCATTGAACTCTTTATCGTTTCAATTTTCCTTTAGATATTAGAAGTACAATGATGCACTTGTATGGCTGGTTTCTTACCAGAGCTGGAGAAGCGAGTGCAGTCGCTAATTAAGCAGGCGTTTTAATTACTTACAGAGACTGCACATTGCTTTTGGAAGATAAGTGGAAGTCAAAACCAACGTAAAATTAGCCCTTTGCAATTAGAATTGAAAAGCATATGAAGCCCACACTAAATAAAGAAGCCCTGAAAAAAAAGGAATATAGAGTTAGACACGTCTATAGTTCAGCAAGATATGGAAATGCGAAACAGCACTTCATCAAAGCAAGGTTGACCACTAGAATGTGAAGAGGAAAAATTGAAGCACCCTTCTTGCGAACGCAACATTTTTTTTCTCTACAAAGCATCAGAAGGAAAAGGTGAATACTGCTTATAGGAAAAAGCAGCGTCTTTTTCAGCAAGAAAGCAGACTTAGCAAAGCTCATAGGACAAAGCCAAACTTCGTCGAAAGAAATGCGCCTCTGGAAGACACTTTTACTACAGGAGCCGCCAGGCTAAGCTTTTTCTTCATCGATCGCACGACAAGAAGAAGAGCTCCCAGAGAGAGACCTTGCGCTGACAGGCCGGCCTTTGTTTCCTCGCAGAAGCACGTCATCGCACATGTGTTGTCGGTCGGCGCAAGAAAAATTTTGCTCTTTTCAACAGGGGCAGCAATTTCCTGCACTGTTTGAACTATGCGTTCATTCATTGTTTCCTTTTCTGTTCTATACGAAGATAGCAAAAAGCCACGTTCGCACGAAATTCCCCGAGGCGCCATCACGTCTTGCCGCCACATCGCTGCGCTCGTCCTACGTCACCAGCGAGCCGCTTGTAGAGGGCTGCGAGTTCTTCTAGGCATCAGGCAATCCAGTGTAATTTATACATGGCCGTTCTTACATTCAGGAGACGCTCCCAAGCTCAAGCTTCACGTTATTTTAGGTCTAAAGCCGAAATGTGGCACTTTCAGGCAAATCTGAATAACTAGATATAAGTCCACCAAAAAGCAATATTTAATGGTGTAATAAGCCGTTTCTCAAAGCAACCAGTGGGAAAACTATCGATTGCACTCGACGTCATGAGCCTGAGAGTGAGGCGCTGCCCTAGATCATTCCTTGCAACGCGATAAAAATCGCATGAGATTGGGACCTTCATTTTCTTTAGCCTAATGAATCAAGTGCTATTCAATACACTGTTAGAACACTCTTCAAAACTGACGGTGATCTTTGTAGGAGTGCTTCGAAGCAGAAGTGGAGGAAGCCTTGTGTAGAAGAGAAGATAGTTTAGTCACCTTGTTTCTAAAGGCGACATGCTTAACTGAGAGCGTAGCCCCACTTTTACGTTCGCGTTGTTTCTTCTTAAAATAAAGATTACTAAATTTTTCTCACCAGGATATTCGAGCCATCCCGTTGCATAATTTCTGCAAAACCATATTCAGATGAGCACTAAAAATGGCAGTGCATGTGTACTTATTCTAAATGTACTCGCATGATTTCACAACAACCTTGTCCAACTCACGCTAATGTTTGCGGTGGAAAAAAGAGAAATCAAAGGCCACCAATAAAACTGCAGTTATTTTAACCGCTATATTTACTAATTTGCTAAGTTTGACAAATGAAGGAAACCTGCGCCTGACAACAATAGAAGAAAGTGATTATCATTCCTGATAACGGCAGAAAAATACTTGCTGGAAATAATGATTTCGGAATATTATTCACAAGTCAGGTCTGTAAGAATCATTGCATGATCAGCAGGAATGTTCATGAAGGGAGCGTAAAACGCGAAAAGTCAACGAATTCAAAAACTGCAGGCTGCACTCACTGCAGTAATTGTAGAAGCATTCCAGCAACGCCACTGTGATGTTTCTTTTATAGACAGACGAAAGCGGCTTTCGATTTTTCCTAGGGTCTGGTCGTCCTAATTGCGGAAACAGTTCTTTCCCTGTAATGTTCCAGTGCCTAGAGCAAAGAAACACTCATAATTTTTCGTAGCTTTTATGACGTCTCCTCGAAAAATATTGTATTCCCTAACAGAAGAGGCTGGCCAATATAAAAACAAGCATATATGTTCTGGGGTCGGAAAAGACCAACTAGAGAACGTTCCTAAAAACTTTTCTTATAGCCATAGTGAACCCCGCTGATGGCGAAGGCTGATTCAAAGAGGGTTAAACCATAAACCTGTTAAGACAACATCCCTTTCAGAGCAAAAGGCGGTAGAATAAAGCAGGAATTTACTGGCAGGTTCTTCCAATTCGTTTCCGCTCAAGGAAGTAGGAAAGTAAACTTAAAAAACTTCAAGGCACGCCACCCCCCACCCCCCTCCCCCCGGCAGAAAGTGAAATGTGGTAATCAATATGACAAGTCTTCCAGGTCGCTCTGCTGAAATGAAGCACGACTGACTGGACTGCAGTGTTTCAGCCATTAGCATGATTAAATGTCTCTGTCTCCTAGCAGTTAATCGGTAAAATCTGTTGTAGCCCTTTCCAGTCAATGTACCATACTCAGAAGCGAATTGCGTTTTCCATTTATCTTGAAATGCACGAATAAACGAGGTCGCTTGATATTCTTTCACATGTGAGTACCCGACAGTTCCTAGGCAGAACTTTAATGTTGTGACAGCTGATAAGTGCCATCTTTAGTCTGTTACAGACAGTACATGCTGAGAACAAAGCAGGCAGATTTTTAGAAGGCAGAAAAGAAACAAATGAAACACTCAAAAGATTTCTCAGTGTGCACTTTTTTTGTGTTTTTTGCTCCCAGTCGCAGTACATTGCAAATGTGACTGAGCTTTCAGCGGGCCCAGCGCATTCAGGGAGAGCGAATGAGAGGAAAAAAGGACCCTATATACTGAACTGCCCATCTGTTTCTTTTTGACGTCGAATGAAAAGTTCCCTGTTAAAGTTTAGCAGTTCCTAAAATAATTACGCACAAATCGCGAAGCTCTTTCGAAGGGAAAAATTATTTCCTGAGTTTCAACTTTCTCAGCATGTGCAGGAACACACTACAGCGCGGGCACACTTAAAATGGTGGAGACATGGCATTTATCATGAAGCAACATGTCCAGTCAAAGACCAAAAATTTTTTTTGCAGATGTGGCGAATTAACCATTCTTATGTTCGGTTGTGTTTATTGCGTTTCGATATGGGGCATAAAAAGACAGAAAGAAAAACTTTAGAAAAGAAGGAAAAAAACAAAAAGTTAAAACGCATATCCGAAGGCTATGATGCAGGTTATAAGCGCTGTCTAAATACTATTGAATTAAAAAGTACTGCACCAGCATTCCTGCGCATTCCTGGTCATCCTGTGATGCCACATGGTCGAAGTATCATTGTATTGGAGAGCAAACTGATACCCAGCCTTCTAAACGCCGCCAGCAACAACATTATGCTCGACATTACCTCTGCGTAGCCCCATCAGATTGGCGCTATGTCCGTTCTAGGCGTTAAAATATGAGGCACCACTGAAATCAGTAATGTCCGTTAAAGATTCAGAAAGAGAGGTTTGGTGCATACTCTCTAAGCCATCCTAATTATCAGCAACTGTGCAGGAACTCGCAAGAAAACCGGCCATTGTTTCCTGCCTACGGGACACATCCTCTGCACACGATCAAGGTTCTGTTAAACCTAATATGGCAGAAGACATGGTTCAGTCGTCTTGCAACTGGGATCCTTCCTGTGAACACAGCCTTTCATAATCTTCTTCTACATGTTTAGCAAGAGTACAGGGTGGCTTTTCATTGTTTAGCTTGCATAGTAGGTTCAGAACGTAGGCGACGTAATTGTAATTACTCATTAACAATAAGTACTTTTTTTATTTTGCTCACACTCAAGCGCCGTGAAATTCTTCGCTCAACTTGTTTCGCTCTTGGAATGTTACTTTCAAGGTAAACTAAGCAAGTTTTTAAAAAGGCGCTATTACCACGAAGGTGAAACAGAGACTTCCAACCGTATTTAAAGCCTCGAATTGCCGGGAACGCCATAAGAAATATTGCGTAACGAAAGAAATCTGTGGCACCCAAAATGTACATTTTTGTTTCAGCTGAATAAAGAAAAACTGAACCCTTTTCAGTTCACAGACCAACTTTTTGCTCGATGTTAGGACGATAGGAGTGAGAAAGGAAAGAAAAAGAAAACCTCACTGATCCTTCAAGATTCGATGTTCATGAGAAAGAGATGAGAAAAATTTGTGAAAGTATTTTTTTATTTTTTTTTGTGGACCACCGTTATCTTCGAGGCGATAGCGGCGGGCTCTTGGCCACATAGCCATTTCACTGCTCTTTGTGTTCTTACGCTTCTCCACTATTCTTCCCTGCTCCCCCGCGACGTTTGGCGACGTCGAACGGTGGAAGGCACAACTGCTGTTGTGTGTCGTCGACAGCTGCCGTCGCCGATGACGCGATCGAACTGCGTCGTGTCGCGCGGAAGCGATTAATCCTGTCGGCGTGTGTCTATCGGGCTGCCGACACCCCATGGAGAGTTTGTCGTTCGCTTGTCGCTAGCTCTTCGCCATCCATTTTCTTACCGTATTTATCCACGCACGAGCAAGACGTCTGCGCGCTCCCCTCTTGTGTTAGCGTCGGGATCTCTATCGGCTTTAGTGTGCCAAAAGCCGCCTCTTCTCTCAAAGACCAGAGTGGTTCATTCAATGTTTTACGCGAAGCATGATTTTTTCTGGTTTTTTGATTTTATGATAACATGTAGAATAACGCGAAACACTTATGGCTGGTGTTGATATAAAAATGACTTCTCGATCTATGATATAAGCAACTGGCACTGTACCAGTTTGCATAACCTTTGAACCTTTCGTCATCGCCCGAGTGCCGGAAAACATAATAGCTGTTTTCCTGAGAAGAGCGATGCGGGAAGTGCGGCAGACGTTGTCAATTTGCATAGCTTTTAGTCCGCCTCAGGATAGAATATCGGGGCTTAGCTTGCGTGAATTTAAAGTCGGCTTTCCGAAAAAAATGAAATAAATATAAAGAGAGTTCATTCTTATGGGCGCCTTTCATCTGAAATTGTGTATTTAAATTTTTGTATATACCGAATCTTTTTAAAGTTCTATCTTTTCGTAAAATCTAGCCACACATCTAATTGCAGAAATATATTCGTGCCAGTTTTCTGCCATCGGTTTATAGTCTAACCATTTTTGAGCATAGGAGTGTCTCTAAATTTGAGTTATGCACACTTCTAAGTCTCAAAATGTGTTGAACAGAGGTAAAATATATTCTGCGCCGCAACTACTGGACAATATAAATATGAAAAGGTATTAAGTAGATCTGTTAGGTGACTATTTGAAATCACATTGAATTTCTTTAAACCACCGCTTACCGCCCTATAAGAAATGGTTCACTAGGCACTAATGGTCGGTCCATGTTTTCAAAAGTCGTTCCAATAATTCTGGCGAAGAATAGCCTCAGATTCTTCATCGTGGCTTCTACTGTTCGCTTTATTCCTAAGGCAGTGTGGTGTGACAAATGTGAACGTGTGCCCAGAACTTCCGGCTTTAGAGCGCTTTCGAGGATTTCCTCAATTGCTGAGCAAACGAGAGAGCTCTCACTCAGGCCGTGGCTTAGTTTGCATCCGGATATTGCTCCCCCAGAGCCCACCATCTTTCAGTACACATACAAAGCGTGCCGCACACACACGCACAACACTTGAGTTCAGCTGTGCCAGCAACTACCATGCTTCGACTCCTAATAAACGCCGCTGATTTCACGCTGTATGCGTCCCGTGCTTTTGTTAATGTGTGAATCAAGTGGACGACGCTTTTTTGTGGGGGCGAATTTCACGTAAAAGTATATTTAATAGTGGCTTTTCTTTCGTTTCTTTTTCTCGGTGGTTTTTTTTTCAGAACCTTTGGATTGAGTCTCGAATGTTTCGTGACACTTTTCAAATGATTGCTCACCGTTCATGCGCACTGGAAGAAACAGTGGCATCGGCGATTCGTGGTCTCCCAGCGCGAGATGCGATGGTAGCGAAAGCCTTCGTTTCAACGGAGAATGGCAAAGCATTCCGTACAGAGAAACCTCTCTTTCGACTGTCACTTTCAACTCCCACAGTGCGGATGGATAGCGAATAACTGGTGGCTTTCAAAGCGGGTATTCCAACGCCCTGCGTTTCCTTCCCTGGGCTCGCTTTGGTGGTTTCTTAATTGAGCATTCCCGCATTCATTGGGATCAAAGGGCTTTCTGAGGGTGTCCAAGTTCTTTTTTTTATTTCTGTTGCCATTTTGTTTTTCCGCCAAGCGAACCCGGCTTCACTGAATTTTTAAGAAAGTGCGTTTTCTTGCGAAGTTAAATGGCTTATTTATTTCATCTCAGTTATGCAGATACCTCAGAGTCTTGTATCATGGCGCCGGAATTGAGGCACGCGGATGCCTGAGCCTTAATAATCTTGCCAAAGTTTGTTTCTTTGTGATTCAGTATGGTGCCTGCTGCACCGGTATTTTAAAGCATTTTTTCTTTTGCTTTTACTTCATTGACGCGCTAGCGCATAAATGGCGAACGCCGTCACCCGTGGCCACCTCTGATACAACGAACTCGAGATCTAGATTGGTCTCCTAGAGCAACTCCTAGGAACCAACCATCAATTTCACTGCAACCCGCCATGGTGAGCGGTTTTCTCATCATCCGGTGGCCAGGTTGCCGCCTGCTCGGGAGCCCGGGTGCTTGGGAAGAATACTCGGTGTCACAAGCCCCAATGGCGGCTTTGTTGGAGACAGCTACCTGCCAGGGCAGTGGCACATTGGCAGTGGCGCAGTGCCATCTTTACTTGAAGCCCGAAGCTGTCGGATCATGTTTAAACAACGGAGACCCAGGTGTCGGTGGCGGCCGGGCTACACAAGAGTCAGAAGTCCCTTAAAAGAAGAGCAGTTTTTGTGTCATTAATGGCAAACTTCGTGCCATCTGCAACCCTAAACACCGATTTGATATCCTTATATACCTACGTTTCATGTGCATTTCAGGTGAGTCCCTCCCATACGCTTTGCACATCATCGGTACAGAGTAGCAATTAGGAAACCGCGCTCTCGCTCAAAACGAGGGCAGTCACAGAGGAGGTGTCCGATCGTTTCATCACAACCGCACTGGTCACACGCTGGAGAGTCTGCCATTGCGATGAGATGGGAATAGGCGTTTGTGAACGCCACTCCCAGCCACAGGCGGCACAATAGCGTAGTATCACCGCGGGGGAGGCCGATGGGTATATGATGTTGAAGCAAAAGGCTGAAGTGGTGCGAGCGGGGTGTCCAACCTCCAGGGGCAGACCACGACGTTACAGTCAGGTTTCGGGCGAGCAGTTGAAGGTGGCTTGCTGCGTCAGCTCTTGTCAGTGGTATGCGGACAGTGTTGGTTGTATCGTGAGCCGATCGAGCAGCATCGTCAGCCAAGGCGTTACCAACAATGCCGCTATGGCCTGGTACCCATTGGAAGATGATTTCATGATCTTGTTCGATTGCCTGGTGGTGCAGATATTGTATCTCCGCTACGAGTTGTTCATGGTCGCTCTGTCTCAAGGTAGATTGAAGACATTGTAGTGCAGCTTTTGAATCAGAAAAAACAGGTGATTGTTGTGAGATATACTGTACCGCCGCAAGAAGTGCGGCCAATTCTGCTCCAGTAGAGGTAGTCCGATGCGAAATTTGTTATTGAATTTGAGTCTGTCGCGCAGGAACAACCACCGCTTGGACTCGCGTCCTTTAACAGAGTACAACGTTTTGGGGCCTTGGACACAACCTTCCTCACAAAGGAAAGCGGTGAAAGCGCTCCTGAGATTCTTAAGGGACTCGGGGTTGTATTCCCGTCTATAATCTTTAAGTTTTCAGTGCGCGCCCTCTGTCCCCGTGACATAGTGGTCGCTGGACACTTATAAAACTCATTTCATTGCCGCTTTTTTTTCCTTTTTTCCTCTTTGTCCTCCTCCCCAAGTGTAGGTTAGCCAACTGGGCATCGCCTGCCTGCCTGCCTTTCCGTCCATTTTTTTCTCTCTCTCTCTGCACATCATCGGCAGAACTTTCTCTTTTGCTACCTCCGGATTTACGCCAGCATTCTTAAACCGTTTAACGCTGCCCAGCCACGCTAAGTTCACACGGTCTCAAAGTGATTTACACGAACACATATAAGCAGTTCGCTACTGGCTTGCACATACAGCTCGCGCGGTTTTCGCTCACCTTCGGAGTACAGCCGTAAAAATAGAGCTAAAAGTAGCATAACTTCTATACCGCTAGGGTTTATAATCAGACGCCTGATACTAATGAATGCAGGGCTGAAAGAAATAAAATAATTTGGGATGGAATCGGAACTGGTTGCGCTAAACTCACACTGCTTCTTTTGTTTTCCCGGCACCAACCTCGTTTTTTTTTCGTTTTTTGATGGATACAGAAACAGGGCTACCGCCGGCACTCGAGAATCATGAGCATTGTATTTCTGTTTCTTTATCCACCACTGTCGAGAACGCCGTCCATCGCTGCGGAAAGACCTGTGTTTTTCACTCGGGACTAGAAGTTCTTCCCCCAGTCCACTTAAATTGAAATCTAAGAACCCATTTAAGCACTCAACTATATTTAAAAACGAAACAGTAAAACAAACCGACTGACTGTTCTGTGTTAACTCCACGTTGTATTGTTTTCTTTGTATCTTGCGTGAGTTGATTGGGTTTCTTTAGTTACAATTGTGTAAGCAACAGATTGGGTTACTTTGTGATTGTTCTGCCAAAAATCGCTCGACCATGCCGAAAAATAAATGCTCAATTGTATTATTAATCAACTAAATGATCGCAGCTGGATTTGGTGTGTCTGGGTTGCTACTTTCTCAACGTATAGGCGCATAACGGTTACCACATAATAGCGCCTTCTTTCTTCATGTTATCCACAAAAAGGCGTCGGGCTTTTATATATTTGGTGCACAAATGCGTTTACGTTAGCCTACCCGAGTCGCTATGTTGCATCCATGGAAAAATTTAATTCGCCCCCTTTTCACAGAATCGAAGCATTGAAGAAAAACATTGCTCGTAAGTAATATGACCTCAAGAAGTTATTCTGCCTTTAAAACTTTCCATATCTGGAGACTGTGAGGAAAGAGCTATTTTTGGGCATAATTTAAGGGGCCGTTCCTTCTTGTCTTTGCCCTTTATAACTGCCTGCTATCTCATGTTACACGGTTCCGAATAGGGTGCGGGTTTCTAAATTAATGGCAAGCCTAGAAAGGGCGTTCTTGCATCACGGCCTTACGTCATAACTCATAAGGATTTATAGCTCGCTTCCGCTGCTTTAGAGCGCTAGTTGGCAAATTACTGTTGCACTTTTACACGTTTCCGCGAAGCACTGCCATCAGGAACCCACTAGTTCCACGAGGCTTTCAGCTTGGGGCTGTTCGATCCCAATGTGAAGGCCTAATTTATGCTTCCATTACGCGCCTATCGTGGATCGCCAACATTATGAGATCCGTCTATCTTCTGGTACTTAAGGTGCCAATTGAGACGACAAAATGAACGTATTTTTTTTTTGTTATCGGATTCAATTTTATATTACGAGCTGGGCGAGTGTTTACAACTTTTGTGATTGTGTCCCATTCTTTAGCTTTCTTATCAGGTTTTCAACTGAAATGTGCGAGCGACGTTATGTCTTCCTCACGCCTTGTTAGGTTTAGGCATTATTATGTATTTCCCCAGTCGTATTCTGTACACCTCTATCGGCACAGCATAGAACGCCTCAAACTGAAACCAAAATCGCAAAGAATATACAACAGACACCGTGGTCAAAAAGAGACCTAACGTTGCAGAACTTAGAGGCTCAATTGCTATGAAAAACCGGTTCAGAATAAGTGTCGCACATAGGGTTCGGAGGATCGGTGTTTAAATTCATGCCTAATGCTCGCTAACCGCCAGTACATATGTGGTTGTTATTGTTCAGGAAGGTTATCCCCTTGCTGCTACACTACTGAGCTCTTGCTTCCGCATTTCTTTACTCTTTGTTCATCGTTTTCTTGTCAAGATGAAGTAAATGATTTCATTTTGGTATCATATATTATTCGAAATCATTATTTTTCTCTTTCCTCCTTCATTGTCAGGAATGCCTATAGGTTGTTAAAAGCTCGTTCGCTAAACTCTGTTTCACACCTGGTTTTGTTTCACAAAACCAAGTGAACAAGGGTTCCTTTCGCTTTGTGCACTCCAAACTATAGTTACAGAAAGACGAATATTGACAAAGGCAAAATCTAATAACGTAGTGTTACTGAAGTTGCAGAAGGGTAGCCTATTCACTCCGCGTTTGTAATGCTTTGGTCGAAGCCATTCATAAATGACCTCTTCGAGAATATCCTGTCAGTGAAAGGGAGGAATACTTCCCTGTGGGTTTCTGAAAGACATCAATATTTTACTGCGCTTCCTTGCTCCTAGTATGCGTTCTTAGAGTGATGCGCAGTGTAAATGTGTAGGAAAGTTGGGTGTCTACAAGTCACCCGTTGTTCTGACTGTATCAACCAAAACCAAGCAGGAGAGTAAGGTGTGCAAGGTGCTCTGCTGTGTTTGTTTACAGCCTTCAGAAGACGGCGCTTAAGACTATCTGGTGTGCTTGAGAGCACCATTAAGCATGATTAAAGCCATATCAGGGCTATCTTTTTCATCTTGCGCATTAGTGGACCTTGGGAATGAGCTGACTTAGTGTGCGCTGAAACAAATATATTTCGGTGCACTTGGGCATGATCGCTATCTGCGCTTTTTGTGCTATGGTTATCGTGTTTATTCGAGAAACGCATATGCATATATAGTGAGGAGAAAACCACCTGAATAGAGAAAACCACCAGTTTCTCATAGAGTAAATGCCACATTATCAAACACTTTGAAAGTTTCTCAGCAAAAAAAAAAAAAACGTCACTCCATGCCACAGACACGTAAATTCCTTTCGAGGGCTTTCTCATAATACAAACCAAAGACAAGTACGTGTCGTCACTTGTTCACAGTTCTGAGTCGCCTATAATGCTTTTCCTTTACTTTACATAGTTCAGTAATGAATCAATGCCATAAATGGCGTGTTTCTCAGTGCGCTGACCAAGAAAGAGAGAAGTTATACCGATTATCTCAGAAGAGTTTTATCAGCATGCGGCTTCAGTTCCCAATACGAGGAATAACACGTTTCGAACGTTTCACGTTTGAGCACCTTTCAAACGGCAAAATACTCCTCACAGGTTTTTGTTGAGCAATGTTTATAGCGTTGTTCGAAAACTAGGCAGCAGCATGGCATTAAAACGCGGCTAGCGTCGTACTGAACCACGACGAGCATCACTGAAAGGTTTCATTAAGGTCTTGCCATTAAAAAAATTGCCAAAGAAATTACGCATCTTCACAAGGTCGCATGGAACACAGAGGGCACTCTTGTATTTGCCGTTACTTCCACAAAATGTTGTTTTCCTCGCGTCTTGCCATTGTTTTTTTTTTTTTCATCCTCCAAATGTTTATTTCATGACGCAGTATGTCTATCTGACATGATCACCACAACTGTGCCAATTGCAAATAGAATGCGAGCAAACATAACAAAAAATCATCTGTTTATTTTAGGTGAGCGCTTTCTTTTCTGTGGTGCATATGAATGTCCACAAGTTAAAGCGTTTGCAAAAGATCTGAAGGGTTGCAAACGCATCCTTCCCCTACCATCTCTCTAATGCCGTCCACCGCCCTTCAAGCTGGGCATGCAATGGCAGTCATTCAAACTTGCGAAAAAGAGCAGGAAAGAAAGGGGGGAAAACGGGGAACTGAAATGAACTCGGCATGCCAGCAAGGATTTATCAAGTTCTGTCTTTAGCCACAGGAACCATGGCCGCAGGACAGGGCCGGAAGCATCATTAGGGGCTGCGTAGTGAGTCAACGTCCCTACAGCAGCTTTGGGTGAGCTTAGTACCCGACCGTTAATTTCCCGGTTTCATTGGACCATGTCCCTCCCTTAAAGCTTATCGCTAACAGAACAGTTCTAATCTGGGCACTAGTACTGAGCTATACCTTTCTCCTCTGCAAAATATAGCTGTATAAATGCACGCAGATGAAGCGGCTCTGGTTTTGACATACTTGTATCGTTTTCTAGCGCAGAAAATGCGTGATTTTTGTTTTGTTTTTCCTGCCAGATTATTTTTACTAAACGAGAGGTCCTTAAATAGCCCTTGCTTATGAGAGGAATTCTGAGCGATTTGCTGTGATGTAACTGTATGCTTGGCTTCGGGTCGTTATACGTGTTCCCCAATAGATTAGCGAAGTTCCTTTCCAGCTTCATGTGTTTTATTTAGATTGACCGCGCTGCAGTTGTACACGCATAAACTAAGTTGGAAGTTACTGCGGGCACTCCTGAAGCCTCAGTGGTACTTGTCGCTCAAGTGACCGAGCCTTTCGGCTGTGAATTTCCAGTCTGATAACTATTTACTCAGCAGTGGAAAGGCGGTGGGAAAAAGAACGCATGAAAGCGAAAAAAGAGGACGCGCGCACTTCCATGCACTGCGATATTTTTTTCAATAAAAAAAGAATTGCTAAACGCTATCAAGTTCAACTGTAGGCTTGTTAGCCGCGTTTCTGGGGAGGCGAAATTCAAAAACGCCCACGTGCTGAAAATTTGGTGCACGTAAAAAGATCTTCGGACGTGTAAAGTAATCCAGCGGATTCAGCGCCAAGCAGCGTAGCTTACAATGTTGTTTTGCTCAAGTACCGTACTAAAATCGGCTGGAATAGACTTGATGGCTCTTGAGTAGAGGGAATCCAAGACGGGTGGATTGAAAGGAAGAAACTGACTCTGAACGAGAAAAAGAACCCGTTGCATTCCTCTGTCCTCGTTTTCTCCTAAACCATGTCATGAGAAAAAAAATACTAAGCAGGTGTCTATTAAAGTTTTATTTCTGCCTTGCCCTCTCTAAACACCCATTATCTTTGCAGATTGCTCAAAATAAAATCAGAACTTGTGGCTTGTGTTTATTTTAAATAGTCTTTTCTTTAATGAAGACACTCGACTCAATGAAGACTCGAGATGAAAAAAAAGCTACCGTTTTCGTCGAAGTTAAGGACATTGATTAGAGCGCTGTCACAAGGTCGAGTGTCTTCAGGATCGTCATCTACTCAGACTTGTTTCAATATGCGAGACAGCGCTCAGGCGGTGAGGCGGTGCTCTCAGCCCTTTATACTTAATAGCCTTAAAATAACAAAGCATTAAGAAGCGCCAAACTGTATTCTTACAAAATATGTTCATTCCCAAATGGCTTCCACTTGCTGACACAGCACACACAGATGAAACCTGAATAATTACGCATAGTGCTGAAGTAGACATCTTCATTACTTAGACCGGAAGCCATACGTTGCGCAGATGAGCGTATGAGCAATCAAACCATAGTCAAAGCCATATAAACGCCAGGATCTGCATTCCCTTTGAACTTTCCTAAAAAGAAATACTTGTGGTGGTTCGTACGCTTGCTAGTTGCTGCCAGAAAATGTACATGGTGACAGCAACAAAGCACGTCAGTTGGATAATTCTAGCTTGATATATGAGCCCTTATGTGCAAGTATTCAAGCTGCAACTCTCTTGAAATGATGAATAAATTGTGTGAAACTAAAACAATTAATGTTTGCACATAGTTCAGCCCTATCATATCAACTATGAGGTATGATGTAAACATCAAACCAGCGACCAGTAAACGACACCAGTATAATTTTGTATTGGGAATAATAAAGTGTACGGTGTGATAGGTAAAATACAGTACTATGCTACTGGTTAGTGGCTATTGGGCAACAGTGCTGAGGCCATCAATAAAAAAGGAAAAAGTACTGATTTAACGCTTAATCTCCGCACGAAGCCCAAAGAGGGTTACGGCAAAGGAAGCAAGTTATGGTATCATTGATGGGCCACACAGCGCATTTCGCCTACCTTACCGTTATGCTAGGCGTCATGCCCCTACCTTGCACTAATGCGTAATGGACTCAAGTAGACCGAATAACTTCAACAAAACTTAAGCACGGGGTAAAAAGATATCTGTAGGACTCCAAGCTTTTACTGATACATTCACTGGAGGTCAAGTGCTTATGAAATGCAATAATAAAAATTTTATTTTGTTCTTGTATTTGTGTTCATCTTGGAGTAGATATATTAGCTTAATTGTAATTGCGGTGTCCTCACAGTGCATCACTAAATATATAGTATTAGGCCTTTTTGAAGTCTGGAGTACATAAAGCTACAGCTGAAAAGCTGCTATCATTGAAAGCATTGCGGTACAGATCAATGCGTCGATAAGTGCTGATATGACAGATGCCACACGTTATTAAAATATTTCCGACTTTTGCCTGGTCTCTTATTTAAATTTATTTTTAAGCCAAATCTTCACACACTAATCATGTGCTGCTGTATTTGTGCCACTTTCACTGCGTTGCAATTAGAGCGCAAAAGAAAGCATCATCAAGGATTCTATCGCCATGCTCTCCACGAGGGAGCTCCCGCGGGCATCAGATGACGTCCAGTAGCCAGGGAGTGCTGCGTGTAACTACAGCTGAAAAGGCGCGAAGAAACGTAGCAGTCGGAGCAGTCGTCGACGGGGCGGTTACCGCCACTGTTCAGTCGGCAGCCCGTAAAAGGGGGCGTGGAGATGACGCTGTGCGTACGCGCAAACGACCCCATCGAGTGCATGTGCAGCGGTGCGAGCGTCGTTTCCTGCTCTTTCATTCCTTCCTTCTTTCTTTCTGCCCAGCCAGCCAGAAATGGGTTCAGCGGTGCGGCTGCGTGTCGCGAGAATTGTTGTGACACGGCACTTCTTCGTCGCTTCCACCGACTCCGTTCCCGCTTACGAGGCACAACGCAAGCACTTTCCCGCCCGAGCGTAAGAAAGCATCCACCTCAAATCAGTCGATGTGCTGCCGTAATTCATTGCCTCTGGGAGGCGGATATGATCGGTGTGAGCCTTCGCTGAAAGCGAACACAGAGCGTGTGGTCCTGCGGTGCAGAGTATAATTTTACGCTTTGGCGTAAAAATAGCGCTTGTTAGCAAGCAGCAGTCAGATGTCATCGGCTGTTGGTAATGTCACCGAAAGGAAAAGCAATCAAAAAGTTTGAGTAGAAATATTGCACTTCAGCAATTACAATAGATGAGCAGTGCGCTCATGTATGTTTTGCGTTTGATATATTTCGTTCATTTCTTGCGCTGTGCAGCTTTCTATTTCAAATATATTTTTATAGTTTGTGCTATAAGTTTATTAATGATTTGTTCACCTCAATTCTGCAATAGCCCCATTTAGCGGCTGCAGTATGTATAAATAAATAAATAATTCAAGAAAGAAATAAGCGGGCTGTAGCTGCCGTTTTCTTTTTTCGAATAGTACACAAATTTCTTGCTCGGCACTACATTCTGAATTTGACCGGCAATGGGTTCTCCTTCAGAACGCGTTATTGTGGACGCGGGAGCACGTCAAGCTACTATTCAAAAGTTTTTTTTTTTTTTTGTCATCTGACCATACTTTGAATGAAAAAAATGAAATAATTTCGATCTCTGACTGCACATCTGTTACTAGAAAGAAAAGCACACTTCTGCCTTCATTAAAGCAAGCTGTTTCTCGTATTTTTTGTGACTTATGGTGCGTGAAAAAATCGCACACGCTGAAATATTTTTGGAAAAAGGTCCTTTTTGAGGCAAAAGTGGTGCCTTCTTCAACTCTGTCTGCTAGCTCAAAAGCACGGAATGTCAGCGGTCTTAATGCTTCGTCTTCCACTGAAACCATTTTCTTGCACGTGCTGCAATTAAGTCTAAGACGTATCTGTCTTTTGCTTCAGTTCCTCCTGTCATCCCGCAAGGAAATAACGCTTTTCGAGTCTTAAAAGCGGAAAAAAAGTATAATAATATTATAGAACGAAGCGCCTTGGAGATAAAAAGGTTGAGACCCGTTTATATTGGGAACGTTCGATCTGAAATACTCAGGCTCTGTAAAAATAACATTTTTCAGACGATATCATTATTTGCTCTCTTCTTTTGAAATGGCTCCTGCTCAGGACACCTCTGAATTCATGTAATGATAGCTGTCCGTGGGGCTTTATCTGGGTTCTATGGCGTAGGAGTAGTACGCCCTACCTGAAAACTTTTGGGTTCGCCGGTTTTTTCAGAGGATTGTCACCACAGTGGCGGTGAATTATATATGAGAGAGCAAGCTTTATTTGTCTTGCACGGGAGGTGAGCACTCTAGACTGATACTAGAAAAGGTTTGACTGATATTTAGTAATGTCTTAACAGTGGCCACCGAAGCGAAGATTAGTAGAGATAGTACGAAGACAGTACACTCTTCTTAAGAAGTTGTGAAACTCGGAGGATATAGAATCACGTGTGCGTATTCCTGTTGTGCTACGCTAACATGTACCTAATGCGATTCCCGCTGAAGGTTCGGCTCTCCGATGCTCTAAGCGGGCTCAGTAATGCTTGTTGAAATTCCCAGCATCGTCACCCTTCGCATTCATTACGAGCACAACGTCAATTCTTTATGCGGAACACCAGGCCCCGCTCGCGCGCTCTCTCGCCCATGGGGATTTTAATAGCGGGCCCTAAGCTCTTCCCGGTGTCTGAATAAGCTACTAGGTAAGCTGAACAGAGCCGCCTATTTCGCGAGTTTATGGTCATGTGTTTCTTCCCGCTCTGGAATGAAGCCGCGCGGTGAGAGCTCGGGTATGCAATATTAGATTGTGTTCCAGTTGTGCTCACCTGCGTTCTTTGTTCCGTCATTAATCGCACCCATGCATTAGCGGCAGCTGTGCGTATCTCCTCGTGTTCATGGTTCCTAGAAAACTACAGGAGAGACGAATAGGATACAACACGACTGATCATAATAATTGTCCACAGAGCAATGTCCTAAACGCTGCGGGAGTTATGAAAAGGTTTCGAAGCACTGCGACGAACTTTCCCATTCACTAAGAGCATTCACTTCAGTAGCCGTGAGCGGTTAGCGCGCATTAGCGGGGTTTAACCTTCTCAGTTTCCTGTGTGGGAGCGTGTGCACCTGCTTGTTTATGTGTGCCTGGGCGCACTCGCGTACTAATGATCTTGGATGCGTGTCGCCGCTTTCATCCTCAACCCCGGTGTACTTCTACAACACAAATATTCCCTACAACAAGTATTTGAAGGCAACTTTGGCACCAAGAGACCTCTGTGCTCTTTCGTTTCCAGTCTTACGCTAACAAGTGAGAGTCTGGTCACACCTGTAGGCGAAGAATGCCAGGCTAGCGGGGCATGGTCGCCAATCATCAATGATGAGCAAAACAAAAGTTCACAGGTCGCTCATCTCGTTTACCGCCTACGATGAAATGAGTCTCAAGAAGGGGGCGAAGTAGCGGTGGGTACCTAAACTTCCGAAATGAAGTTTGGAATGCTTCTTTTTGGTCCACTGCAGCAAAACACGACACACGTGTACTGAATATATATCTAGCCTCCCACTTCCCAATGCTCCGTTGGCCAAGAATTTTCTTTTTTTCTCCACCGTCATGAAGTGCTTGTAGATGATTAGGTTAACGGATGATACACGTACGATATTATTGCAGTAAAAATTGATAAGGTAGTTTTCGGCAGGCATAAATGCATAAATTCGTCGTTTTTTTTTTTGTGGTTTCTGGCACAACTGACCGCAAATGCTGACGAACAAACATGATGGCTTACCTCGGGGCATTTTTAACACATATTTCACTCATAGATTCTGCCAACCATCTTGAGGTTAACTTACAAATTACTCATGTTTGAGGTACCCGGTAAAAGCAAGAACGGGGAAGAAAAATCACTTGTATTGCTATGCCAGACCACCTTCTGCAGTAGTGTTATTTTCGCTTTCATAAAGAGTATTCTCTATATTAGCATATTAGCATTAACATTGTCTATATTAGCTTTCATGAAGAGTATTCTGCTATATTAGCATACAACCGGAACATAGAATTTCGGTGCTTCTATTTTTTGACGCTATGAATTAGAAGCACTAATTACATTAGAGATGAACTGCGTACCTTTCGAAGCTTGCTGGAGAGCGGCTAGTCCTGATCACATCCTGTTAATTTTGTACTTATAATGTTAGAGGTCATTCGACTCAATGTTTTAGCAGAATCATGTGCACAAAATAAAGCAAAAAACTGATCAAGATTTTTTGAAGCCAAATTCCGGCATCGTTTCATGGCAGTTTCGTTTAATTACTGTCGAAATGGATCACGAATATAATTCCATGACCTCGCCATTTTTCAGTTTGGAGAACCGGGTCCTCTGATAATGAAGTTAGAACGCCACAAGACGACGCGGTATCTGCAGCAGTAGCAAAATGTATCGGTACCGGAAAGGTGCAATATGCCTTGCGATTTATCGAAGTCTTTGCTAAATGTTAAAATGACGGCTTTCGCAGAAGAAGATAAATTTTTGCGTCACAGAGGTGTCGGTGACGGCAGACTAAGAACGTTTGAAATAAAGTAGTTAACTGAAGCATAATGTTTGGCTCATTGCTAAGATAGGGGCACACTGATATTGGATGTCAGTGCACCTTAAAGAACCCCAGGTGGTAGAAATTTCCGGAGACCTTCAATACGGCGGCCCTCATAGCCTGAGCCGCTTTGGGGCGTTAAACCCCAATAAACCAAACATTGATATTGGAGATTTCTCCTTACTTGTTTCAGAAAACCATGCTAGTTTCGAGATTTTAAGAAACGAAGCTTTCCTCAACTCTTGGCAGGCACGAGCTAAGTGGTTGCCTGGCTTGCGCCCCACAGTTGAGGACAACCGTTTGTTCAACATGTTAAAACTGACATGGCTTTTCACCGTCTTAAAGATTATGCCCCAGAAATGTTTGACATGTCCATGTGTTTTTTTTTTTGCTTCCTGGGTCACTATGGTGTCTGCTGCCGTAATGCCAGGGAACCTGGAAACCATTAATTATTACATGAACTGGCATCATCTCTTCGGTGCTGCTTTCTAGTTTCCGGTTTTAGTGACGAATCATCAGAGGGCCCTGACAAGCAGAAATGGTCCCTCTGAAGAGGACGGGCGGTTACACTGTATCACTTTCTCTTGGAAGCAGAAATTTTGTGATTGATCCTTGCGTCCGAGTCGTCATCGATTCAAATTTTGTGCTCCCTGTTTCATCTGTGTGTTTTGACGGACATTTCGCAAACAAAGTTTCTTTTCTTGAAGTGGCGAAATGCAACTACAAGTGTAGTGCAGTACAGTGAAATGAAGTGCAGCTTTAACATAGCCAAAACAAAATATATCAGATATGAACACTTTTTGCGTTCATTTAGCCGTAACATACCTGCACGTTGTGCAATCACTTCCTACGAAAGAGCCTCTTCCGCTGCGGCCTGCCTACTTATCATGCAGCTGTACAGTTAATCGAAGCCTTTGCAAAGGGTGAGACGACTCGTTGTTAAAGGAAGCTTAAGTACTATGAAATCTCTGAGAATTGCTTTCCGAAATGTTTTGTTGCTTTCTTCTCACTTCGCTTTTCGCTAGATGGGATGAGTCCTCTTTTTTGACTGTGTTGTTATTCATCTGCTAACATAGTAACATTACTTCCCCTGAAGGTCCGGAAGGGATGGTTCGGATGAGAAGGGAAGCTACACATGCAGTATCTCCCGCCGGAAATTGAACCTTGCGTCACAGTTTCACTGGGTGCAAAAAGGTTGGCAGAGAACATGTGATCATCCTGCGCTATCGAACAGCGACTCATTTCCGGGGCACTGCTTAACGGTCTGATAACTTTTGATAGTGTGAGCGCAACTCAAAGACAACTCCTCTCTTAGTGAAAGACCGTGTGAAGTTTGCGGCGCTGATATGTCGCTTTAGCATCCCGTGTGAGCAGAATTCTGGTGAACCTTTTTCAACGAAATGACAGAGGCTACGCAGCCCAGTCTTTCTTCTTCTGCCTTCGGTTGCAGAAGGCAAAATTAAGTCATTTTATGCCTACTCTTCATGCTTCACGCAATAAAACTACTGCGCGAGTGCGGTACAAATTTGAAACTACGACCAAGAATAGCTGTCATTTACTTTTTCAGTGCGGTTTCTCACCGGGTACTTTCACGTGAAGTCTAACTGTAGTCGTTCGTTCCTCTATGTTTGCCACTTTGAACCACAGCAGAAAGCAAAGGACATTGGCTAGAGATTTCACCACTGCAGCGTCCAAAACGCCCACAGCACAGAACGACCATAGTGCGCTAGTCAGCTATTGTATTCATCCCTCCCAAACGTGACACTAGGCAGGCACAGCATAATTTTAATTTACCCATAGCTCACAACATATACGGGCGGCGCGCAATATCTTTTATCTGAGCTAAAATGCGGAATACCGTTCCCTGTTACATGAAATACACCTCCAACTTTGTTTCTAAACTAAAACGGCAATATCTCAACAAGCAGTTTGATGCACCAAGCTAAACACATGTTGTTCATAGCAATGCTCTATATAGTGATTGTTTTACACTGACACTCTTTGTAATGGATTCATCACTAGCCATAGCGGCTATGGATCCAGATGACTACAGAGCAATTTCTGTGTCAATTTCTGCGTGAATAAACGTTCTGATTCTGATTCTGTATGAATATTGCGCTGGTGTCCAATTTTTCTTCCCTCTCACCGTGCGAATTGCATCATCCATAGGCGTGGGCTGCTTCTACCTCCTTCACCATCAGGGTTTTTCTTCTGAAAAAGTGCTCGCCGTGACTTCTTCTCCGATTTCGGCCGTATTTTCGCGCCTATATGAAAGTGAAAGCCGCGAAGGCACGCACGTCGGTTACGCCAGCATGGTTACAGGAAGCATCACGAGTGCCGGAAGCCAGCACAGCACGAACTTGTAATTAAAAAAAAAGGAAAAATGAAACGCTAACAAAAAAGGCGAAAGCTATTCGAATCCAGAAAATGGCGGCTAGAATTATGCCTGTGATCTTGCAACGCCAGGAATTTACCAGAGAGGTACGTTTCGCTAAAATACGAAGAGGTTCATATGGCATAATTCACAATGATATGCTTTCGTTAATCAAGTGGCATCCACTGTATTTGAGTGCTCCCTGCATAAATGCCTTCGCTGTTGAGGACCTGGAAATTTAATACCTACTTATGGAAGGTAGCTCATGCTAACTTAAGAAGAGAGCTACAAAATTTTGCCGATAACAAACTAGGTAATAAAATTATGTCAGTGAAGTCGATCGAAAAGATCTCCCGAAAAACTCCTAAACACTAACTATGCAGATGGCAGTGAAAACAAAAGTTTATATCTTGGTTTAGATTTTTAACGTGAGACACCGATATACTTGCACAGATTGCCACCATTTCTGGCGGTTCTTTTAATGCATGATACCGCAGCTAAAATGAACAACCCTCTTTGTCGCACAGAAGTCATAGTTTACTACCCACATGCTATGGGGTCTTCGCCGCCTCCAGCTCAATACTCTCCACAACTCTACCCCTTTTCTTCTTTCACGGGTTTCACCCTTATAAACAAATATTTGTGAATTATATTACCTTGGATGATGAGTCTACCTCATTATTTGAAAGCGAACGTATTCTACTGGCGAAGTAGTAAATAAAGTTTTGCGAACACAGTGCTCCCCGGCATTTTAAATGCTTTGTGGTGTGTCGCTGTTTTTATTGTCGCCCTTCATTAATGAAACGGTAGAGTATTACGCTCTTCTAAGTTTCTTTTGAGTTTAATTGTTCTGTACTTGTATTAGTAGGCTTTCATTCTTCGAAACAAAAAAAGCGAACAGAAACTTCGAAACGCTACCGTAATAAAAAAAAATATTGCAGAGGTTTTTACCCTATCGTTTCACTTCTTTGACTGGTAACAGCGCTTTGGATGGAATGAACTATACTTTGCGAATCTGTTTTTTGCATCCCGGTGAAGTCATTCGTCTCCAGAAAGTAATTTTGAGGACGTCGAGAAAGTCGGATCTGCAAATTTTATTGAATATCCGTAACGCCGTAGTTATGACTTTCGCTAAAAGAACTTCTTCCGCTTTTATTTCAAAAATTAACAATACCCCATCAAGAGCATTAGTGAATGTAAATACCTCCGTCTTCTTTTTGCACCCAACATGTCATGATCCGAGAACATAGATTTAATAACCTCACAAGCATTGAGAAAGCCAGGATAGGTGCGTCGCACAATAACTACAATACTAAGAGATAAAATATTAATTATAAATCGCTATTTTTTCTGCTACTAGAATACTCTTCTCCTGTCTGAAATCCGCACAAACAATGCGAAATAATCAGATCTAGGCTATTCAGACGAAAGCTGTTCGCTTCATATGCCTCATGTTGGAGAGAGATTTTTCTACCACACTTAGCGCTTTCTTCGCTATGTTTGACCCGCTGCTGGCTCGCCGACGCACTGATTCTCTAATGTTTACGTAATCGGTTATTAACTACTCTGGCCGGATTTCTTCAAATGAACACCTAAATACTGCTGCATAATCTACAAATAGATGTTGCCATCATATATAGTTTATTTCGACATGTAATCGAATGCCTGAATTCTTTGCCTAGTCATACTCATTCTCCTCCTACCAATTTGTTTTAGCGGCTATTGAACAGTTCGAGCTTTTTTTGCATGGGGGTTCTAATGTTTAAATCGGCCCCATTATTTTCTATTGTTCCGTGCCTTGTTGCTCGGCACTATGCTTTCCACACCCACTACTGCAGTATGTGCAAATAACAAATAATAAAATTTTATCATGAGCCGCTTTTTGAACCCTCTTATTGGTAAAGTTTGTTTTCAATTGCGTTCCTTTCTATTTCGATGTTTTTGAACTTTCTTCGTGATAGTTGCTCTCTGTCTTGTGCTAGCTTTACCTGCCTCCGACATGGGCACACGAAATGCAGAGACAACTATGCACGCTGACTTGTGCCCTGAGATTTGGTTAATGAACTCATCTGGCCGTTGTTTTCTGCGGTCATAAGCAACGGCGGGCCTAGCAGCCAAGGTATATCCATGGCATGTGAAAATAATCTAATATGACAGAAAACACAGGTAGGAATTTATGAGCGCAAAGAAAAACCGTTGTTCAGGATTGCCGAAGCCTTGTATCTGAGTGCTCCTGTCTTTCGCTCGTTACGAATCGTTGCTCTTTGTGCAGAGCAGACTGCTTTAAATATGCATGTTGGAAACAGCTTCTTTGTTGTCTTCTCGTAACAGTTGTTCTCTAATCCTACGAGCCCTACCTTGTTTTTTTTTTCTCTCGCTAAGAAAAGCAAACATGTTTCGACCGCTGTAAAAACGAGCATTCGGTGTTGCCACACTCGCAAGCGAAGGAGACGATTGTCCAGAGCAAACGAATATCACATAGTGCTTTAATTGGGCTTTTTTTAGGAAATTTTAATGATGAAGTTTGATGCCGGGTAAGCGTTTACGAGCTGCGAAAACGACCATTGGAGCTATTTATGAAAAAAAGTCATATGCATACACAAGCGTTATACATGCACGGGCGCTGGACTTTTAACTGTGCTTTATTGAAATACACAACTGCCGCACAAAACATACGGCGCATGAGCACCTTCCACCACTGTCATGACACTCGCACTGATGTTGGCTTTGATCACACTAATCTACTCTCTAGGTAGGCACGTTCCTTGTTCGTTAAACACAGCGGCGTGTCACTTACAGATGCAGTCATACAGTTCAGCATGCGTGGAAAGAAAGGAAGGAATTCTAAGCTTATTAGTAATTGAAGACGAACGTATGGAGTGTGAAAATAAGGGTGCAGACTGGGCAGCGCTTGGCGCTATCCGTCAAGTACCTAACATTTTCCCAACGTCCCACCCATTAATATGCGTTAAACAGAGTGGCATGCTCAACATCTACAAAGCAGCCCGTAGCAACCTGCTCAGTTCACGCAAATGTTACTCACCATACCAAGCGGAGTGAGTAAAACGGCAACGCATAAAGTCTTCAAGTTTGCCCGATACCACTATTGCCACGTCTTTGCACTTTTGCACTTCAGGATTGATGCGTACACCTGAGCCGAGAGCAACCGAGCCGCCAAAGGCAGCAAACAAAACAAGATATGCCTCCTGGGTTTGCGCCTCTGTTCCCTTTAACCTGGCCAAATAGGACTAAACCCACTGTGTAAGCCAAAGCGTCTCTAACCCGCAAACCAAAATCCTGATAGCCCCCCCCCGTTCTCCCACCGGCCGACGTGACTGATTTATCTAATTACATTGTCCTCATACGATAGAGCCCTCAGTTCTTCTTGCCTTCATTTCATGATTTTTCTCGAGGGATGCTGTCCAGTGCCACGGGATTCCAGCGATAGCCGCGAGCACGTATAAGCTAGTTTTTCTTATCGTGGTTGTGGCCGCTCACATCAGAATGTTCGTTCGCTATGCCTTTGAGAGTGGACATACCATCCGTGCTCCAACAGTTCTCCTACAACACTGCTGTGGGGGTCTGGAATATGGGAATGCTCGGCAAGCTTAGCTCTGTGTGGGACAAACTGAGACCGTGCGAACATGTGTGGGTGACATGTACTTTTCTTCTTTTATGACTTACGCCGGATGAACGAAAACAATGGCGTCACTAATGCATCTCACAACCACGTATCGACCGCTTTTGAAAGCAGCGCTAAAACGAAGCCTAAACTGCGCTAAAGCATTCTAGAGCGCACTATCCCGGTGCCTGATTACTTAAATATTAAGCCACCGGCGAGGTTGAAGACATTAGTTCTTGTAGTTCAATGTTATATCGCCTCCAAAAACATTTTTCGGCCACGACATTTTGGAGCGTTCCCTTAATCAAAACACCTTTCGAACGTTGCTTAGCAAAACAATTTTAAAATTGTTGTAACCGGCTTATTTCGAGACCACCAGCGCCACTTTTGCGCTGTCTGGGCACAGGTTGCCCGTAAAAGCCACTCTTCTTTTCGGGAGTGAGAAAGGGTTCATAGCTCACAGTGCAATGCTTTTCAACTACCGTCTTTCGTTGCCTTCTTTTTATAAAGGGAGGAGGGGGGGGGGGGGGGGGGGGGGCGGAGAGAGGGGCTTGAGCGAGGCACCATAATAACATCTGTCTCACCCACGCACGTCCTGAAATACAAAGTCTATTTCCATTTTAGGGTTGCAGGCCTCGTCCGCTCAACTTGGCCGCGTTTGCAGGCACTTTCATTTCTGGTCTTTTTCTCATTGCAGAAACGCACTTCTCACCGCGAGGCGCTAAAACTAGACGGCTGTAACTTTGCTTTCAAACTTCCAAAGCGCCCAGCTTGCTATTCGACCTGATATTGCATTGCTTTCTTTTCTTACCTGTGCTAGACATCCGTGACAAAACGGAAGAATAGAATCCCTTTAACCACTATTTATTTATTTTGCTTTTTCATTGCAAACTTTATGAAATTGCTTGATATTGAAGGATTCTAGGCTGCTTTCAATACAAAAGCAATAGGAGAGCACAAGCCCAGTTTTTGTTTTGAAGTTCACCTACCTATTTTTCCTCCCTAACTTTTGGTAGAGGTGACAGATCACCTGCGTTAAAATTACGGTATTCTTGCTATGGCATTGTGTTCCAAAAATTTGTTTTATTGATTTTATTGATTTGAGACCGTAATAGGAAACGGTGCACACAAGTATGAAACTGTGCGAAAGAGAAAGAATACATTATAGTAGAATCTTTCTCGCCGGTTTGGAAAAGAGCACAGGAGACCACTTATAGTGCCAACACTGTTTTAGTAATTTTCAAAATTTTTAATTAAATACGACAGCATTTTCAGGTCACATCTGGTTTACATTGCACAGAGGCATAGTATTGCGTTATCTGTTTACATGCGGGAATAAATAGAACGTCAGTGTATCACAACTGAATATGAAGTCAGTTAAATGCTTTGCGAGGTTCTTTCTCGTGAAGACAGTGTTTGACTTGAGTAAGTGTCTGGTCTTCACAAGCTCTGCGTGGTCACTGAGGGGGAAAAAACTAATTCGCTGCAGCCTGGCTCCTTCGTAGAATGCAGCGAGGCCCGCTTTTTGCAGAAACTGTGTGAACGATTTATGGCGACTCTAGCTTTGATGATTAACCTGACTGCGCTTCAATGAACATGTTTCTAATCTTTCGATGCATTGCTTATATTACGGCAGTTAGCTAATTATGCTGAACCATGGGCGTCCGGAGGGGGGGGCAAGGGGGGGCGGCTGCACCCCCCTGGAAAATCACTCACTCGAACCGTGAGTGATGGCCGCACGCCAGGGGCGGTGGTGCGCTCAGTCAAAAGGGTAAAAGCAGCCCCGCATGGTCACATCTGCGAAATGCCGCGTCCGGGCGTGCGTCGTTCCGCCGTTTTCAAACCACGCCATCGTTAGCTCTACTGAAGGGCGACCTGTTCCAGACATACAGCGGCACCGGCGAGCATGTGTTTCGAGCCGCCTTGAGATGGGTGTCTGTTTCTTTGATCTCTAGAGAGATAGCGACACGGAGGCAGACAGTGCACGGGGCATCTTGTTTTCGCCTATCGTTACGCCGGTCACCGATGAATTCTTAAGGAGGGAAGGTAAAATCAGCCGTGTCCACCCCCGCTTTGTCGGGCTGCTCAGGGGCAAGCGGGCGATGAGTTGGCGCCGCCGCCGCTCGCTGTCTCCTCCGATCCACGGGTAGCGCAGTTCGGTAGAAGCGCCGCTTTCAGAATCTCCGGCAAAGGGGATTAGCTGCTTTTGTTCACGGCGACGCAGTCTCCCGAGGCGCCCCCACACCAGCGTTCTTTGCGTCTTCTGCGAAAACCAGCGCCTTTGGTCAACGCAGCCCGATGGCGCCTGCCTGGCTCGCCTGTCACCTCTGGCTGGGCCTCAAATCACAACAGCGCCCATGTACTGTGCGTGTCAGTGCATGGTAAAGAGACCCAGGTGGTCGACATTACCCGGAACTCTGTACTACTCCATCCCTCATAGCCTGAGTCGTTTTGGGGCTCTGAACCCCATAAAAACACAAAAACAAATTTTCCGACTGGAGTGGCGAGTGTCCCTTCCCCTCGGAAGTTGCGCGGCGTTCCTTTCACCCCCAAAGTGCGCATTCGGGGATACTGCGGCAAGTAAGCCCTTGCACGTGTGCGCGCCTCTGTGTTTGTGCTTGGGTGTTTTTAGTGGCCGGTTGTCAGCGAAGCTGAGAACAACCAAGACAGCGGACGAGAAAACGACGAGCGGAGAGCAGTGTGTGTGCGGTTGCTCGACTGTGCGGATGCGCAAGCAAGATGGAGCGAGGTGTATGAAGCTGCGAGCGTGCATTTATCTTGTAAATAAGTTTTCGTTGTATATATAGTCATCTTTTGTTTTCAACGTACGCGTTCAACAGTTTTTCCAATCAATGTGTATGATGAGTGTGCACCGAGAGCGTGTAATGAAGCACAGAAGTGAATTTATCACACGTGTAATTACGCAATTCGCCCAGAAAAATCCGAGGCGCCTACAGTTGCTGTTCAAGGAAGACTGACTGAGTGACTGTAGTTGCGTGTTTGTGAACATATTGTGCTGTGTGCTGGTCATCAATCCGGGTGAGTCGAGAACCCGTATGCAGCAAGACTGAGCACTCTTCTCCACGAAGTGATATAGCATCTTTTTGCATTTTTATTAATTTTAGTTGTTTCTTCGTTGATAAACTCCAATGTACCTCTCCTAGCCGCGCTTTAATTTTCTGTTTGTAATTTTTCTTTCATGTGTGCATTTTGTTTAATTTTTATTTATATATAAATAAATAAATTTACTCCGCAAATAGCGCCTTTCTGCTACGAACATACCCCCCCCCCCCCCCCCCCCCCCCCCCCCCCGGGGCACCAACGGGGCCCCCCCCTGCAAAAAATTCTGCGGACGCCCTTGTGCTGAACTCAGGCACGGAACGAAAAACTGAGATGTATATCAGCAGTAGTGGTTTTGTTTCATATGAGGTAACTCGATAGGAACTTCCTATTAATTAAAGAGCTGAATGTGGATTTGTGTTGTTTCTATTGTATGTCACATGCTTGTGCCTTCGCAAGACTGAGGCAGTGACATTACCACGGCATTTTAACTTCGCTACCTTAGTGTCTTGTGTGATTTTGTAAGGTAAATTTAAAAGAAGCGTCTTTGATGTGACACATGTTGAACTTTCTCGGAGAAAAATTTTTGAAAACAGCAAGACTGTAAGAAACTGTAACGGAAATAATAAAGTTAATGGATCATTCTTCAGATTAGCAGCAAAATCTTTCTTTTAAAGTGTTGTCGTCAATCGCATCGAGCAGTTCAGACTGCGATAGAAAACGAATGGGGGATGCTTTTGACGATAGCGAAAACGTTAATAGAAAGAAAAGTCATGCTGCCGTCGGGTGATTAGCGGACATATTGATTGTTATAGTTAACTCTTACATTATATAAAAGAAAATGTGTTCATGAACGGTTTCCCGATGAAAAATGTTTTGTACAGAATTGTTGGGTATGATAATGCGCAAATTTGTTTTCTTCCCATTAGCCATCCCCCAGCATTCCCAACATTTTTCTGCACACTGAAGATGATTATATAGCTATATTTAGTGGTTAGGGATGTTGTCACAGTTGTCACCGAACATGCATACTCTTTCGTCGATATTCTTGCTAAGGTAATAATAAAAATAAATACAACTAGAACACGCACCCTCCCCACGTCACCCCGATAATACTTATTGAAATCAGGCTGGCTGTTTTGGAAATAAACATATTAACGTCAACCTGTTACATGAGTTTTCAAACAATTTGCTCCTTTGCCGCGAAAGTAATCCAACTTATAGTGCAGATTGCGATGAGAGCCCGTCGAGGCCATCGATAAATAAAGGAATATTATATACGTTTATCCCTCTCCATCAATTTATACGCTAGATCACTGATAAATTCAAGCGATCGCGTTTATGTGGACAAGTATTTTTTGAAGAAATAAGATCGAGACTAATAATTTATGGATTACTAAAGACATTGTAATATGCTTCGAAATTGAACGTCCTAGGATTTTGCACTCTGCATATGTAGTGAGGATGGATATTGTGAACATTCGCTAGGTATCCTGATTTATGCATTAATATTACCTTGGTCATTTCCATCTTTCGGGCAATTCAGGATTTTCCAGTGTCTTTGTATTACAACGAACAGGTATTTATAAATTCATTCTGCCATTCTGCGTATGGATTCAAATATTTATTTGCTATATTTTGCGGTCCTGTTAGTTTCTTCGTGTAAGCACTTAGCAGTAGGATATTTATTTATTCTTCAATTTATGTTATTCCTCTGGGTGCACTTTCTCTATCAGTAATCTGAGATCTCAGCACTGGAATAGGGTCATCATCAAAGGTTAACACAGACTTAAATTAATTGCTCAGACAGCCGGCTGTCTTTAGGGCTACATGTAAAAAAGAGTTGCGGTTTCTAGCAGACAGGCATGAGCAGCATAGAAGATACATGTATCTTCGACACTATCTTTTGCTACATTTCGTGTATCGGAATGTGCATCAATACCTATCATCAGGTGCAAGACATTGCCTGAAAAAACTCACTCTTATAGGTTTTATGTTTTTGTAAACTATTCCTCTATTACATCATTACCTAACACAGCAGCCTCATCGTACCAACTTACTCTTGTGCTGTGCGACAGCGCATGCGCGTCAACTCGGTTTTTCCTTTCTACTTATAAATATTTCACCGCGGTAATCAGGTGCCGAAAACGCTTTAATAAAGGTTCATCCTCCCACTGGGGTGTCACGTGTACCGCATGATTGGTTCACAATGTCGCACTCTAAATGAATTTCCACAATGACCACACCACAAAAAAGCACACCGAAAACCCTGTCTCATCTCTTTTGCTAAGGGTACTCGACTGCACGAACACCCTAAATGTGGCAAAGCTACACTAATCGAAAAGGAGAAATTTACGTAAAATAATAAATGCGCAGTTTTCATTATGCCACTTTAAGAACTACACACTCCTTTTGAACTTGTTACCATTTTGAGGGGCTTTTGTGGCACCCGAACACAAAATTTAACCAAAATGTAACGTTTTTTTCTAAAAAATAAGCATGCTGCAAGTCTGGACAGCTTTTGGAATAAGCACTGCTCATATCAGGTCACAGATCGTGTTGAGTTTTTTTTTTTGCTGATAAACCACAAGCAAACACAAAAACAAATGGCACTAATTCAAAGCCACCTATTTTCCGCCAAGCCAGAAGAATAGATCTAATTGTCTGCGTTAACCGAAACACATTTCTATAATTTGGGTGCTGCCGTTCGAGAAAAAAAAAATCTTCAGCCGTAGCTGCGAAAGCTCTTTCGTTAAGTTTTCTCCGTGCTCTCTGCCACGGGCCTTTCTGATAACGGAACATGCAGTGCTGTCATATTGCGAACATTTCTTTAAATAAACGCACGAGACACTTCTAACTTAAATCAAAATGACAAAACTTCTCATGGTCAAGCACCAGAAACTTGAGAGCCATTTGGCGGCTGCGAGCAAAAATTTCATTTGTACGAAGCAATCGAATTCGTGGGCTGCTCAAAACGCCCACTGTATTCAGTACAATGCTTGAAAAGGCGACTATGTGGGATGCGCAGTGAGGACTCCAGGACTGCCAATAGCACTTAGGCTGCCGATGTTACACGTTTTTTTTTTTTTAAATGCCGCGAAAAACAGACATGGATTTCAATGGACGCGGGGTTTGACCAGGATATACATGCTAACTCAAAATTTAGGCTAGCTACGCATGTATCGAATATGGCCATGCAGTTCGAGAGTTGCTGCTCAGCTGTGACCACACTACACAGGCTAGCTGCTTTTAGCATACTACGCCACTCCCGACCCCATAAAATAAAGAGACTGCCTATATTGAAAGTCTTCACAACACCTTCCAGATATTTGTAACGCCTCCCAGTTTCCATAGTAAAAATGTTTGTCCATAAACTGAAATATGCTGAGAGCCTGCACGTTTTCTTGGTGCATTTCTAAACAAAAAGTTTGATGCAGCATTGTGGCTGAAAATGAATAGAATTACATCCCCTTCTGTCACGAATAAAGCAATTTCTTTCCACTCCGAACGTACCTAAGTTTGAACCTGTTTTAAGAGGGTGTAAAAACAATGGTTTGATGAAGCTTGCGACGCTCTTCTTTTTCCCATATTAAGTTATTGTTGCTGGCTCCTGCCTACATGCCTTACAGCGTCGCTGAGAAAACATGAAAACGCGTCCTTTGAGGGAGTTTCGAAAATATGGCTGAGTTGGTGGAGGACGCAGAGATGTCTGAATCTTCCTGTTTACAGCGTTCTTGGTCACGACTTGCGTGGTGGGGAAATATATCTTGAGACCTTGCAATCATTGAAGACTTTGCTAGATGCCAGGGTGATAGGGTGCCTTCGAACGAGAGCCCGTGGTCACAGCAAGAATATAATATGGGAGTAATCACTCGCTGCATCCACCCAAGCGCCGCCATACGGCTACAAAGAAAAGCTATATAGCTTTCTCAGACATTTCCAAGCTATAGAAAATTTTGACCTGTGTTTGTCAAATGTTTAGGAGAATCCCGCAAGCTGGAGTATATTTGTATTAAAGGAGTAATTACTCACTAGCATCCACGCAAGCATAGTCATACAGCTACAGAGGTAAGATATACAGCATTCTCGTAAACAAACTAGTTGAAAAAATTCGCCCTGGTACGAAGCAAAAATTCACGATTATTTTAACTACGTAGTTTTTTCAGAAAGTTGTATAGCTTCTCTTTGTAGCCCTATGGCTGCGCTTGGATGGATGGCCATCACCAGTTACTCATTTATTACAAATCTTCAAAACCTTAGGGGATTCCCGAAATCATTTCACCAACCGCAAGAATACGCGAGGCAAAGTGCTAAAGGAGTGTGTCTTTGTAACAATGCGGAGAACCTATTGAAACGCACAAGGCTACCTTTCGAAGATCACCGGAATAATTTCGCTGCAGTGTAGATCATCGATGTGGAAACTAAATCTTAAGCATTTCCGTTATCTATAAATTTTTCGCAGTCTTGGTGTATGCGCACGTTTCAAACAGGAGCTCTCAAAGCGGACACTAAATTTCCAGCTAGTCTTTGCTTAGGAAACCTTAGATACGTTTTCGATCAAAATGTAGATTACACGCGCACTCCTCCCTTCCAGGGTCTTTTCGTGCTCGAGAGGCTCAGTATACGTTGATGGAAATTCGGGTATAAAAAGCGCCACTTTTCAGCCCATTTGATGTTTTCAAACTGTGTTTTTCTTTGTTCTCTACAGTCTTTCACTCATGGGCTTGTTCTTCACGTTTCAGTTCAGTTTACGCACCCGTTTCAGCTGAGGCTGTTGGCGCTGCAAATGACTATGCGCCCGCGAAAAAAGGGCGTGGAACGCTGTTGTATAAAAGATAGGACGGTGCGCGCAGCGGTGGATTCCGCCTTTGCCAATCTCATTTTACGAAGGCTTCGACGCGAGACGCCCAGCGCACGTCTGATTTCAGCTTCACTTTTTCTTGGGTTGGTTTCTTAAAAGGAGAAAAAAAAGTGGCTCCAATTTGATGCCGCCATTATAATTAATGACTCATCCTCAAGAGGTTTTCCTTGCTGGCCTGAAAATTTTTGATAGGCGATGCGATCGAAGACGGTCAGAAGATCCGATGTAAAGATAGGAACCGAATGTTTCCTAAGAGATCATAACTTTTTATATAGACTCCAAGACTGGTCAGGCAGTACCGTCATCGGTTCTTCGCACCCACCGTCTTTGGGTGCCATGCAACAAGAAATATGATCACTTTTAAAACGTGCGTTAGCTACCCCCTCGACGTCCTACACAGAGCGAGTACCATAAAAAAAAAATTAGTTCATGTTTACGAACAGCCAGAAGCACGTTGGCGGGACGTCCGGGATGTGGGGTACAGTGCGCAGTTGGTGTCGTCAGCAGGTATTTTATTCTTCGACGATGGCATACAGTGACCGTCACACCGGTGCCGGACGCCTGTAGCCACTCAGTGCCTAAGTTATCCGATTATTAACGCCATATCGTTAAATGTCGTGTTCCCCAGAAAATCCGGTGTCGGCGTTGTCGGCGTAGGTGATATGAGCGAAAAATTATGAGCATGGCTCTCGCAGGTGGTTCTCAGCGAGCAATATAGGAAGCAGGTTGGCCTTCTAGGTCATGTAACCTTGTGGTGTCATCAAAACCTAACATCGGCGAGCCAACTGTCAAGTGCCAGGTGAAAGTTAAATTAACGACTTGTCGCTCGGTAAGAGCAACCTGGACCTCACAAGGCCCACCGCTGGGAGCACCTGCTATCAGAAGACAGGGGCGCATGCTTAACCGCGGTTCCAGTTAATGACATCCAGGGATCAATGAATGTAGAGTGTGACTTTTTGCATATATAGAAATTAACTCACCACGCTATCGTGCTATACCCTTGAAGCGGAGCTTAAATGCCCCTCAAGTTTTCTGAGTTTTTTGGAAAGAAAAAAAGCTAAACAACTGTTCGAATGATTAATTTTTTACTTCTGTTCATGAAAGCGTTGCCAACTAGGATGTTGCCAAACATTTAAGCACTGCTGCCATCATATAAAATATTCAGAAAATATCCTAAAATAAATGATGCAGGCTTATTTCCAGTTCTTATGACAGGACATGGTGAGAAGGGTTTGGGATTTCATGAAACTGTTTTTAAGAACTGCAATGTTTAAGCCTTCATAAAGTTGTTTTGTGAGAAGTAAGTTAAGATGCGTCATATCGGGATATATATATATATATATATATATATTCCACACGGCACAGCAGTCTCACTCTTTGGACAGAAGGCTCCCGGCTATCATAAGAAATGAATTAAACATGAAACGCTACATACCTGGCAGACTTTAGAGGTCCTTGTTGCTTTACAGTTGACTAGGGAAGCCACAGAAGATTTCTGCTAGGAAAAGAAGTTCTGAAGAATTCAACTCATCAGCTCAAAACTAACAAGAAGAGGCCATCAATACAAATTGTTTTTTATTGTATCCTTTCGTAGCATAGACCACCAGTCCTCACACTGGGGACTAACTCACAGTCAGCAGGGATTATTTTATATCACTTAAGGAAATGTCTCTGTGACTAAATCCGTGGCCCCACAGCTACCAGAATGAACTGCCTAGACTGAGGATTAAGTCCTAATCCTGAAGAATTCAGTGAAGCGCAGCTCTTTCCATGATATACTATGTGGCCTAGGTAAGAAGCATGCTGTGTTATCGTCTACTTGTTGCTTCAAGCTCGCACAGAGCCAAACGCTGAAATACGTCCTTGATGTCCTTATTAAAACTATTTCCGTACCATGGGCAAAGTGGCCATTTTCTGAAGGTTTCAGTACATTTTTTTTTTCTGTAAAAACTATTGTATTCAATATTTATTGCAATACCCAAACGAGAGCTCAATTAAGGTGCTTTCTATTCATATAAGTTTCAACAACAAATTGTATGTTGCAACAAGAAATTTTATTTGCTAAAAACGAGATTTTAGGAAAAAATTGAACAAAACATTCAGACACGCTTGTATTTAAAAACAAAAAATGCGAAAAAATTTCTGAAATATGCAAAATGTTTGTTACTCCATTGGTCACTATCTGCAACAAAAAAAATCATTTCTATTTTGAATAGCATTCATGCTACAAAACAATAACTGGAAACCCTATAGTTGTGCGTCGGAGCGCGGCCGCCTGTGTTGCACGCTGGTTTCCATCATTACCGATGTGAAAACTAAATCATCTTCAGCGCCTTGCGACATTTTCAGGCTCGTTGTTGCATGGGTCGTCGATTGAATCACTTGCAGACCAAATGGAGTCTTGAGATTTGCAAAGTTTTATAGCGCGTCGCGCGCATGTGGAGGCTTCCAAGCGACTTTTATGGTACCGCATCTTCGGAGCCGTTCAAAAAATGGCGTTTTGTAGGGGCAAAAAAAATCTACATCGGAAACAAAACTTCAGTTCTCCAGCTACAAGCCAGATGCGCATCGTGCCTGTAAGCAACGCGGAAGGCTCTCAAGTCGAGCGGCGAAGGCGTCATCTGCGGGAAACATGGCAGGCAATCAGCGCAGGTCCGCGTCTTCATTTGTTTGCAGCGCGTTAGAAAGTGCCCCCTCACGGGACAAAAGGAAACTACATCGGAAACAAAACTTTGGTTAATTGTGTGCAAGCTATATCTCCAGCATGGTCAATATCAATGCAGAAGGTTCTGAAATTGGAGCATGAAACCATCGTTATTGGGCTGACGATGTTCAATGGGCGCGGTAGGGAAAGAGTTAAATCAGACACAATAGGCCAGGCATCTATCTTACCTTACGCCGTTATGTTATTCTGCTTATCAGCAAGACACTCAAAGATTCCTTTGTTCAGATGGCAGTTAAGGTAAGGTTTGGTTTGGTTTGGTTTGTGGGGTTTTAACGTCCCAAAGCGACTCAGGCTATGAGAGACGCCGTAGTGGAGGGCTCCGGAAATTTCGACCACCTGGGGTTCTTTAACGTGCACTGACATCGTACAGTTTACGGGGCTCTAGAATTTCTCCTCCAAAGAAATTCCACCGCCGCGGCCGGGATCGAACCCGCGTGTTTCAGGTCAGCAGCCCCGAAAGACGCGGGTTAGGGTGGGAATGCTGGAACCTGATTTTACTTGAAGATCTAGTTTTTGCATTATTGAATTGTCCCAGTGTACGTGTTTCTGTCGCCGCACATGCCCCTATTTACATCTGTGTGAAATCACTGAAAGCCCCAGCCACTGACGCGACGTACAGCACGAATATCCACTCGAAAGCACAATTTGGAATGGCTCAAAGCAAGAATAAAAATCCGGTACTGTGTCCAGGAAAATAAAGGTTCGCGCATCAATCTCCAGAACGCTCTAAGCGGCAATGAAACGGAAAGCGTGGGTAAGTGCATCAAGGAATTCGAGATTGTGTCGCTTATAAAGCGAGGCCATTGTTCACGCTTTAGTCACTCGGAGACACGGGAACCCTTTCAGCTCAAAAGCTTGACAAATGGGAGACAGGCAGTGCTTTAATTCATTTATTTTGTTCATGCATTTTTGTCATTCTCACCCTACTTACGCAGTCTTATTTTTGACTCAGGAGAGTGTGGTGTGGTCACGAGAGGAAGTTGAAGCCTTTGATTAGGAAATGTGTGCCCTAGCCTGATGATGTCGGTATGCATCTGCAGTGCGGTAAAGTACTTCCTGTCTCTGACCTTGACCTCTCTTTCCCTAACTGGCTTTTCGCTTTTCCATTTTCTTTTTGTCCCTCGACTTCATTAGCGAAAACGTTTTCTCTTCCTCTTGGTAGCCTTCTTTCCAAAGCCATTCTGTGCACCGCGTTCGGCCATTTTTTTTAAGGTGATGCAAAGGAAGAGAGCGAATTGCCTGCTTTCTGGCAGCTCAAAAAATGTTTAAAGCATTTTGCGAGCAAACGCTCGGTTGAGCCTTTGCCCCGCACATTAAAAGTTCATTCTGCGATTTAGTAAACCACAGTCCTTCTTGACAAATAGCTGCCATTTTTTTTCACCGTTGTCTTTACCGTGTTAAAAACTACTTAGAAAACATGACACGCGGCCGAGTTAGATTACTTTTTTTTTTCTCTCCTGAAAACCCTATCACATTCCTCTCAATCCTCTCAATCGCTCAATCCAAACACCAACTAGCCCAGCTTTCTTCTATCGCATTCGTCTTGTATTGTGGGAATGTAACGGTGTGTCAACCCTCAAAGACTTTATTGCTTTCTCCTTTTTTTTCTTAAAAAGAAACATGTTGAACGTCGCTCTTCCGGAGAACGTAACTGAAAATTTACGCTTTGGCACGTGCCTTTCGTCGGCATTAAAGAACTAAGCTTAAAATATCATATCTCTATAGACAGAGTCAAAATCTGAAACATAAGACTGTAAAAAAGGGGGATGCAGGGTACGCATGTGTGCAGGCTTATCTCATCGTCCAGCGAATACTTTTCCGAGAGCGTGGGAAAACACTTGAAAAGAAACACGGAGTGGGGAAAGAGGCACCCACTCTGAAAAGGCCACTTTCAGATTTGGAAACATTACTTTAAGCTCACTACATACTTGTTGAGATTAAGAGCAGCATCTACAGGTTCGCTCTTTAATTATGCGATGCGCCTTGTCCAACAGAAATGTAGTGTCAGTGTCAGCGAATGGGTTGCTTGGATCGTGCATTTCGATAAGAGCTCCTGTATAAGGAAATAAGGTTGTAGAAGTTAGCGCTGAATGAAGACGACGCAAAGGAAGATATAACGGGTGCTGATTTTAAAGTGAGACAGTGCCTGCAGTGCTAGAAATAACTCTCAGTTAAACATCCTCGTGAAATATGCGCACAAAAACGAGGACGACGCATAGAAAGGTATAGGACTTATTTTGTCTTCTTTCGTTTTGTCGTTGATTTTCTGTCCAATATTCTATTAGAAAAACCAACTCGCCCAGCTTCCTCTTATTTCAAGAATGTATGTCATAAAACATAATCCAGTTCGCGTCATCTGGTTTCTAAACTAAATTTATAAAACAGAACAGCCATATTTTCACTTTACTTACTTTTCTTGCTTTATGCATTTGGCTCCTTTTTTCGTTTTAAGAACTTGTTCGCTACATTCGTGTGATTGCCATTTTCGTGGAATGTTTTCGTTGAAGAGAATGAGGTCTTAGAGACTCCCATATTGCGATCAATGTGGTTGCATATGTCCTCTCAGTTTGCTGAGTAAGATTAGCTGCACGATCGTCGATATCCTTGTTTAACCTAGCTAGTCTTCTGCGCAGATTGCGATTTCACCGCTGTCGTTTAAGTCGTTTCTCGTGTCCTCTCTGTGCCTTCCACCTTTGTTTTCGCAGCTTTTAAGACATCATTCTCGTCAACGGTGAGCGAGTTAGATTACGTACGTTACGCTCCTACGTGCGTTGACATGCATCAGAGCAGGCTGACCACCTGGAGATTTCACCTATGGGAGGCAATGAGAGGACTCGAGAATTGGCTCAAACGACAGAATTGGAACCGCAATCTGCTCAGAAGGATAGCTAGGCTAAACAAGGCGATCGAGGATCATGCAGCTAAACTTACTCAGCGAAACTGGGAGGACATATACAACCACATGGGTCGCAATATGGGAGTCTCTAAAACTTGGAACTTGCTCTGTCAGCTACCTGACCCTACAGGTAGCAGAAGCACTCAGAGGCAGAACTTGCAAAAGTTTGTACGTGCATATGCAGGCATGCCAGAGGACCTTTTCCTTGAACCTAAATACAGATATATTGGCGGCAATACTTCTAGCCAAGCCTTCCCAGATTATGCCGGTCCGGAAAACACGCAGTTCGACTCCCCAATTACTGTGGATGAGGTTAGGGCAGAAATCGCCAGGCTAAACTGCAAATCCGGCTCTCCGCCGCAAATCCGGCCCAGATGCGGTATGCAACAAGATCCTCCGTAACCTGGATGAAGAATCTCTACAATCCCTAACTGAGTACGTGCAGAAATGCTGGACGGAGGGCTCAATCCCACAATCATGGAAAATGGCGGAGATCATTCTCATTACAACACCAGGCAAGGACCTCACCCTTGAGAAGCTCTGGCCAATTTCGCTCACGTCTTATGTAGGTAAGCTCGTGGAGCACGTAGTTCATATCCGTCTCAGCCGATTTATGGAGGACAGCAAGCTGTACCCCCCCACCTTGATTGAATTTCCACCAAAACTTTCTACGCAAGATGTAATGTTTCAGCTCAAACATCACATTATTAAGGCAAACACACGGGACGCCAGAATAAGTCTCGGCCTCGACATGGATGAGGCCTTTGATAATATGAGACATGATGCGATCTTGGAGAATCTTCGCGAACTGGGGTGGAAACCTCCACCTTCGACTATATCACCGACTTTCTCTCTGGTAGAAAGGTATATTTTCAAGTAGGAGGTCTCCACTCGCATGACTTCCCCCTCGGAAACAAAGGCGCAGGGATTGGTCCTATCATCCTTTCTCTTCAACGTTGCAATTCTGAAACTTCCACACTAATTAGCGCAGCTCCCGCAACTCGACCACAGCCTCTATGCGGACGACATCACCATGTGGACCGCCGAGGGCAGTGATGCCAAAATCGAGGAGAAACTCCAGCGTGCCATCGGTGTCGTGGGGAACTATGTAGACCACGGGCGGCTGCGGGGCTCTCAAGCCAAATCTGAATTTCTCGTATTCCGCAAAACCAGATCCTTTGCGCTACGCTCACCGGCCATCGAACTCAATATTCGAGGAGTCCCCGATTCTCGAGTACGCAAAATCAAAATCTTGGGCCTAATGCTACAAGAACTCGGCTTGAATGGTGACGCAATCGAGAAGCTTCAGGGAACTTCGCAGCAAATTATGCGACTCGTTCCCCGAATTAGTAGCCGCTACTCGGGATTGAGGGAAAGCAATACTCTCCGTTTAGTACAAGCTTTTGTGATCAGCCCAATGGCTTGCATATGTCCTTACCTACATCTCAAGTCAGCTGAAAAAGAGAAAGTGGAGGCAATAATCAGAAAATGCGTAAAACATGCAGATGGGCTACCCATGCACACAGCGACTGAGAAAGTGTTAGGTCTCGGTCTTCATAACACCCTAAGTGAGATTATTGAAGCGATCACCGTCTCGCAGTACGAACGACTATCGGCCACACCAACTGGCAGACGCATTCTGTCCACACTAGGCATAACATACGAACGACAAGGCGGACCAACAACTGACCTTCCCAAACATATATGCCAGCTCCCGGTCATTCCACCAATACCTCAGAGCATGCACCCAGATTTCCACGCTGAACGCTGAACGTCGGGCAGAGGGAGTCAAACCATTAGGCAAATGCTTTCTTAATGACACTGCGGTGGTAGATGTAGATGCAGCAGATCTCTTGGGCTGACAAGACGGTAGCTGTGGTCACCACGGAACGTGGTACACTCATAACTGGGGGCACTATACGCACTCAGCACACGCATGTAGGAGAACACCCCTTGCTCTGGCCATTGCGGGATCCTCGGCAGAAACCATTGCCAGAGACTAAAAATTGGAGATACGTAACTACACGTTGAGAAGAATCTCCCGAGCGGATTTTACACGGATTATGCAAAATTGTCAGCCCACACGGCGCATCTGCCAATCTAGATGCCTGTTCATGCTCCCTTGCTGGTAATTAGGCGGCTCATAACCTAGCTCGACAACTGTCCCGCCGAGCTGGGTCGTGCAGCCCGCCCGTCCGATACTCCGGCGAGGACAGACTGTTTTCTTACAGAGAAATCCTGCAGCACTACAGGCTTGGAAGACTTAGATTCCTCTCAGCAGATAAAAATCTCTCCAAACAACAGGCGAAAGCCTGGCGTAAACTTCAAACAAACACCTATCCAAATCCCCAATTGTGTAGCTTCTATACGGAAGGACTCTACTGAGACAAATGCAGAAATTGTGACAGCAAAGCCGATCTAAATCACATGATCTGGAACTGCCCGCAGTCTCTACCGGAGAGTCAATTCATTACCGACTCTGATCATTGGGATGCTCTAATGCTCAGCCCGGACCCGGGGACACAAATCAAGCGCTCCCCGCAGGGGGGCGTCTGCAGCATGCAGACGTTGGTGAGTGGCGACACCACGGGGTTAACCTGAGCATCCGCAGGGACATCCCCGCAGGGGGATGATGGTGAACAATGCGTCACCACGGACCCGAGCATCCGCGCTTAGCCGTGCGTGGCATCGCCGTGTCCGGGGAAAAGGGGATCCTGGTGGTTGAGCCGATGCCGAGCGTTTGGACCCTTAAGGCCCCTCGGCGGAGGCAACACACCACTTTGGCCCCAGCTTCCTGTAGACGGCACCTCCGGCCTGACCCGACCGGGGGAAATCGGCAGTCGCCTTTTCCTATCCTCCCCTCTATCTTTCACTTTCCTATTTCCTTTCTTACAACTTTCCTGTATCCTCCTCTCTTCTTTGTTTTTTCCTTCTTTCCTGGCGGCGAGGGTTAACCGTGTGTGACCAACTACCCTGAGTTGAGTCATATTAGGTTATAGTTAAGGTGTACAGCTGGCGTGGGCAGGACTTGTTTTCAAGTTCCTGTCGCGTCCCCCTGTTGGGCTCCATGGTGGGTGGCTGGCACCATGACCGAAAAACCTCAATTTTTTATGGCTCCCCCCTTTCAAAACTTGATCGCTCTCTCAAGAGAGGGCGGACCGAAGCAGACGACTTTTTTCAAAAAAGAAAAGTATCATTTCCAAAATTTCACGTCATCCATAGCAAAGCAGAAGAAACGCAAGCAAGGATAATATCCCCATTCCAAGTCTCAAAACGCTTGACAGATGCCTTAGGCCTTGGCTACAAGGTGTCAAAAATGGCCAGTGGCGACTTACTTCTTGAACTGCGCGACAGCACACAACCCTCAAAAGTTGCAACAATTGTATCCATTGGGGACATCCCTGTCTCTGTGACCCCACATCGGTCTCTGAATACTGTACGAGGCGTCATTTCTGAAATAGATTTTGTCCACCTTTCTGAAAAGGAAATGCTCGAAGGACTTACTGACCAAGAAGTTATAGATGTCCACCGGATCAAAATCCGGAAGGATGGCAAAGAAGTGGACACCAAACACCTGATCTTGACATTCAACATGAGCACATTACCCGAATCCATTGAAGTAGGCTACCTGAAAATAAATGTAAGACCGTATATTCCGAACCCACGCAGATGTTTCAACTGCCAGAGATTTGACCACGGCTCACAGAGTTGTCGCGGCCGCAAAACTTGCGCAAAATGCTCTTCGAAGGACCACCAATCCGAAGAATGTGTTGCTAACCCACGGTGTGCAAATTGTGAAGGCGACCATGCTGCCTACTCCAGGGCTTGTCCGTCCTGGAAGAAAGAAAAAGAAATCATTACTCTCAAGACTACGCAAAACATTTCTTTCAAAGAAGCAAGAAGGCAATACTCTCAAACAAACAAATTCTCCTTCACTGCAAAAACAAACTTCGCCGATGTGGTGCGTGGGCGCGGCGCACCACACCAGGCTTCGGCACCTGTCCAGGTCACACGTAGTGAGCCTGGGGCGGGGCCATCCGCGCCGTCTTGTGGAGTAGCTCACGCTACTCCGCCTACCCCAAAGGAGGGGACGCAGACCCCCGGGTCGGCGGGCCCAAAGACCTCTTCCCACAGGTCGAGGTCTAACTCAAAAATCAATGTGCCTCCTGCACGGTCGTCCAGTGCCTCTGCAGAGGCGATGGACACGACCCCGGGCAGCCCCTCACCGTCCACGTCGGATGGTCGGCGGAGCTCCCTGGATCGGTCAAAAAAAGACAGGCCCCGAGTCACGGGGCCATAAACAACTTGATCTAGCTTTTCAATCAGTACAAACACAAAACTAAGATGGCTTTCATAATGCAGTGGAACTGTAGAGGAATGTTGAGGAACTACAGTGATATAACTCATATTCTAGGGTCAGTGATGCCTCTAGCCCTATGTCTCCAGGAGACCAATCTTGGTCCACAACATTCAAATATCTTAAAACATTATACAACTTTTAGGCGTGATCGCGAACATGCAAATAGACTCTCGGGAGGCGTCGCAATCATCATCCAAAGCGGCGTTCCGGCTCAAGAAATCAAACTGAAAACAAAACTTGAGGCGGTTGCGGTTAGCGTCATCAGCTACAAAACCATAACAATATGTTCTGTATATTTTCCCCCACACATCACATTAACATGCCAAGATCTAGAAGGCCTGATCGATGAACTGCCGGAGCCATTTCTGGTAGTTGGCGATTTTAACGCTCACTCTCCGTTTTGGGGAAGCGAACGCTGTGACTCTAGAGGCCAAACAATCGAAGATTTTATACTTTCGAATAATGTCTGTCTTTTAAATACGGGAAAAGCCACATATTGCTGTCCAAGCTCTGCCAAAATGAGCTCTCTCGATTTAGCTTTCGCATCACCATTAATTTTTAACGATTTTAAATTGGATGTTTTAAATGACCCCATGGGCAGCGATCACTTACCTACCGTCATCAGGCTCTCATCGTCCACTCCAATCATCCCGACAAGGCCACGGCGCTGGAAAATTCAGCTCGCCGACTGGTCACTTTTTACAAAAAATGCCACTCTGGAAAAGGAATTTTGTGACGACCTTAGCACAGATGAAATTAATGAGAAGTTTACTGAATGCATAATATCGGCCGCAACACTCGCTATACCACAAACAACAGGACTTTCACAAAAGAAACACAAAGTGTGGTGGACAAAAGAATGCACATTAGCAAAACAACAACAAAACAAAGCCTGGAGCGCTCTGCGTCGATATCCCACTGCAGAGAACCTACTCACCTTTAAGAAGGCAAAAGCCAGAGCGCGGTATGTGCGAAGAAATGGAGAGAAAACCTCTTGGCAGAAATATGTCTCCTCAATAAATAGTTCAATAACATCAAAGAAAATGTGGGAAAAAGTGCGTAAATTTACTGGTGACCATACCCCTTTCACACTTCCTCTCTTGACAGCACCCGGGACACAAACATCTTTAGAAGAACAGGCCAACATACTGGGCGAGCATTTTGCTGAGATCTCAAGCTCATCCAACTACACAAACACATTTAATAGCTGAAAAACAAAAATTTCCATCTGGAGCAGGTGTTCATGAGGATTATAACCAGCCTCTCACACTAGAAGAATTAAATAAGGTACTATCTTCTGGCAAAAAGACAGCACCGGGACCAGACAACGTGCATTACGCTATGCTTGCACATCTCTCCGAGGCTGCTGTAGAGGCACTGTTAAAATTTTTTAATAAAATCTGGATAACTGGCAATATACCTGACGAGTGGAAAAAAGCAGTCATAATACCTTTTCTCAAACCCGGAAAACCACCAACAAGTCCTAGCAGTTACAGACCAATAGCCCTCACCAGCTGCATTGCTAAATCTTTCGAAAGTGTAATAAACATTAGATTGACCTTCATACTTGAATCTCGGCAACTATTAGATACACACCAATATGGGTTTAAGAAAGCATGCTCAACCACAGATCACCTTGTCCGTCTAGAAAACACCATCCGGGAGGCGTTCATCCACAAGCAGCACTGTATTGGGGTCTTCTTCGACTTGGAGAAGGCCTACGATACTACGTGGAAGTTCGGCATCCTCCGTGACCTAGCAGAGTTAGGTATCCGCGGCAGGATGTTGAACTGCTTGAACGACTTCCTGGCTAACCGCACATTCCGAGTCCGCCTAGGAGCAACTCTCTCCATGACTTTCACCCAAGAGAACGGCGTACCCCAGGGGTGCATTCTAAGCACGACACTCTTCATAGTAAAAATGAATTCCTTAGCTAAAGTAATACCCAAGTCCATAATGTATTCAGTCTATGTAGATGACCTACAAATAGCATGCACGTCCTCCAGCATATCAACCTGTGAGAGACAAATACAAATCACACTAAATAAACTAGGTGCTTGGGCAGACATAAATGGGTTTAAATTTTCTCCTCAAAAAAACAGTAGCTGTTCTTTTTTCATTGCGACGAGGCCTACAGGTCGATCCCAATCTACACTTGAATCACACTGCGCTACCAATTAAACTAGAACACAAATTTTTAGGCGTAACTTTCGACAAGAAACTCACATTTCTACCACATATTAACAACCTTAAAAAGAAAGCTTCTCAAGCCCTCAATATCTTAAAAGTTCTCTCACGGAAGCGGTGGGGGTCCGATAGAGCAAGCCTTTTACAAATATATCGCTCTCTGGTGCGCTCCAAGCTGGACTACGGGTGCATAGTATATGGTTCGGCAAGAGCATCCTACTTGAAAAGATTAGACCCCATTCATAATCTTGGTTTGCGACTATCATCTGGAGCATACAGAACATCACCAGTAGTTAGCCTTTACGTTGAAACTAATGAAGCCGCTCTTGAGGATCGAAGAATCGCCCTTACATGCTCATATGTCTTAAAAATCCGTTCTCTTCCGAAACATCTCTGCCATCCAGTTGTCACCAAGTGCCCATCTAAAAGATTATTCATCAACAAACCACATTCTATCAGACCATTACTGCTGCGCTTTGAAGATAAATGTGAAGAGCTAACAATACTAGATGCCCTACCGAATATTGCACAAAGGAATGAATATTTACCACCATGGTACAGCCTGCCTTCAGTATGTGACCTCACAATGACACATTTAGATAAAAAGCAAACGCCAAATGAGTACATATTACAGGAATTCTTTGCACTACAAGAAAAGTATGACACTTACATTGAATTTTATACCGATGGCTCAAAAGCAGAAAGTCACGTTGGAAGTGCAGTAATCCAAGGAAAAAACAAACAGATAATGCGACTACCAGAATGCGCATCGGTTTTTACTGCTGAGTGTTATGCCATCTTTGTAGCTGTGGAAAAAATAGTAAGAGAGAATATCAAAAATAGCATCATTTACACCGATTCCCTGAGTATGCTCAAAGCACTGCACTCCAGAAATGCTGCTGAACCCATAATAGGTAACATCATACATAACATTGTTAAAATCACAAAACAAAAACATAACATTAAATTCTGCTGGGTTCCTAGCCATGTTGGAATCGTAGGTAATGAGAAAGCAGATGTATGCGCTGCACAAGCCCGGAATGGCCAAATAAAGCAAGTGAACATACCGCACAGGGATTCCTTAAAGTTTATCAACAGTAAACTCAGAAATAAGTGGCAGGCCGCATGGCAAGATCACGTAAACAACAAATTACATTCTGTGAAACCAATTTTAGGGGAATGGCAATCATGTAGGCATCAAGAACGTTTTACCGAAGTTATTTTATGTCGGCTCCGCATTGGACACACCCACCTCACGCACAACTTTCTGCTAGCCAAACAAAACAAACCTCTCTGTGAAATGTGTGGTGCTGAACTCACAGTGAACCACATTTTAATTTCATGCATAAAACTAGAAGAACTAAGAAAGAAATATTTCACAACATTTTACAGGGAAAGCATCCCATTACACCCCATGCTACTCTTAGGTGATCGAGCACTGGTTGACATTTCATGTATTTTTAGGTTTCTCAAGGAAGCCAACGTTTTAAACAAACTCTAAGTATTTTTAAAAAGCTTCACTATTAACAAAAACTCTAACCTTGTGTTTGGCGCATCATAGCCTCAGTTGCTTTTGCGCCATAAAAATCAATATAACTAACTAACTAACAAATCAAGCGCCTCCAGCTGGCTGGAGATGCCGCCGCTGTCCAAGAGATAGCGGCCGACGTTTAAGCGGGGGGGGCGACTTCGCGTCGCTCCTCTAGTTTCATCACCATCACCTTCGTTTTCGTTGGCCGAGCACAGGTGCTTCTCATGGCGTCTACGGTAAGCATGCAGGTATACCATGCTGCTTGCTAGGTTCATTGAGAGTTGACTTCGGACTCTTCTTAAATATCTTTGTTTTTTTCTTTTGTTTGCAAGCTTAGCTGCATGATAAATGCAGAGTAAACTGTGTGCTATGCTTTACTGAAAATACAAACTTCTTTTTTTAATTTTTTGTTTTATTTTGAAAACAAATTATTCCGGCGGTGTTCAGCAGTAAGGGCTACGTAGAGTGGATTCTTTCTCTTGACGTGAAAAGCTCTTCATTTCAACACTTACAAATCAAGACCGGCCTCCGAAGCCCAACGGCTATAGCGTCAGACTGATGAGACTAGGGTTGCGGAATACAATCGCGCCTGTGACAGCCGCATTTCCAAATCCAGCAAAATGCCAGGACTCTCATGGGGAATAGGACCTTAGTGGACATTAAAGTGCCCTAGATGTTTGAAATAAATGCAGAGCCCTCCCTGACGGCGTCTGTCGCCGCCAATGTGCAGCTTTGGGATAGTAAGCCCCACATACCTACGTGCGTCTCTTTCCTAAAAACGGAGACAGGGAAAAGTCTTTAAAAGACGCCCTAGAAATGTGTCGCCGGATTATATATATGCAAGTTATAGATGACAGTTCGTGGTGTAGCGACGACCGCCTGCAGATAAGGGTTGTGGGTCACCAAAGTCACAGGCCTTATCTATACGTTTTTCGTAATCAAACATAAGCTCTGTTGAACCAGTATTTTCCGCTATTCACACTTGTGACGCCAACGCGGAGCTTTTTTACTATGTATATGGTACTATGGTACAGGCTCACACGAGCTTGCCGCTGTCTTTAACAATAATTCGAGCTTTCCTTTTTATTACTCGGCCGCAGAAGTTGCCAGCTAATAGGGAGCCGCTATCTCACATAAGGCATCAGAGGAATGCTCATGTTGGACCCGCTGCCGTGGCTCAGTGGCTACGGCACTCGGCTGTTGACCCGAAAGACACGGGTTTGATCCCGGCCCCGGCGGCCGAATTTCGATGGAGGCGAAATTCTAGAGACCCGTGTAATACGTGATGTCAGTGAACGTTAAAGAACACCAGGTGGTCGAAATTTTCGAAGCCCTTCACTACGGCATCCCTCACAGCCTGAGTCGGTTTGGGACGTTAAACCCTAATAAACTAAACTAAAGAATGCTCACGTTGGTTATGCTTAAAAAAATTAACGGCTGTATTTTATTTTAGAGATCAGGATTGGCACAATGCATGTTTCTTCATCATTTAAATCAGTTAATTATGATTATAGAGTTCTGCTTTTTGGGAGAGGGTTTTATGTCTTTCGGCAATTCCATTAATTTTTTTTTTGTGTTCTTTCCTTGCGAACGACACTTTTACGAAACCATTTCTCATTTGTTGTCAAGAATGCTTGTTTCGAATATTGTGAGTTTGCCTGGGGCATTTCCATACAGAGCCAAGTGTGTGTAATCATACGCAGCTGCACATAGCCCAAAGCGTAATGATCTCGCCACTATCGAATTCACTTCATTCCTTAGCAGAAAACGAGGTTATTATTTGTACAAGGTGGTCTATTTCATCTCTGCAGAGGTGCTCAAAAGCACCTAAATCTCCAGACACATGCTAGAGGGCAACAAAGGACATAACGACTGTAAGGGATATCATCTTTATAACATTATTTTATGGAATGAAAAGAGTTTTCTTTTTCTTTTGTTATCCAGATTCCTTCCGGACTTCATGTGTGCCACGATATATAGTTGTTTTTTTTTATGTGCGCAGTTGTCAGCTAATTTTAATTTTTCTTTGTTTCTGTAAGCTTCGCTCGCCGACACAATTTGCTCCAGGCGATCGCTGATTGCTCGTCCCGTTTTTCGCTCAAATCACTTTGTTTTCGTATTTGGCTAACGAATGACTTAAATTGAGTGCTCCGGCAGCCGTCGTTACTTTTACTGCTGTCTCGTGGTTCTGCCGTAGTTCCATGTAGCAGTTGTTCCTCCCTTCGGGCAGCAGCCATCGTGCTCATTTTCCAAAGCTGAACACCCCCTCGGGTACAATTAAATAGAATGCAGAATCTTTCATTGCGTCTGCTACCTAATTAAACGGTGGAAATGAAAAACCCAGTTCTCTTCAGGGTGTGCAAGACAAAAAAACCGGGTATATAAAATTGAAGGTTTGAAGCCTACTCCCAACTCCGAGCTTTTTCCTGGAAATGTCTTGTCATCTGAGCTGGAATGAGAGCCTTTGAAGTACTTTCAAATGTAATTCAGAATGAAGTCTTAATTGTGACTTTATTCGCTCGAACATGCTGTCTCCGACTGAGTTCAACCCCTCACTTTGTTCTTCTTTGGAGTTCTATGATTTTATTAAAACCGTATTTTAATATTTGTTTTCATAATTCATTGGTATATTGGCACTTTATTTGAGTGACTACTATGAGGATCACTGGCTTTGTATCTGAAAACTACTCTGACTTCGAAGTATTCTACCGGCTAAATGTAGCCTCTTAAGAGCACCCTAGCGCTCTCTGAACAATTATTGTCTCAAAAAGCATGTGCGCATATCTTCGTAATCGAGAAATGCATGTCTCCTCCTAGTTTATCGTCAGAGAGCGGAATTATTGTGTCGTTGATTGTCGCACCTGGTGCTGGGCCCCATTTTTGAGTTCGTTTTGAGAGTTGCTTCTCTTTCTTTATCTTGCCGATATTGCCCAGACTCTTCATTGCTCTCATAGATCAAAAGAGTCCTTGAGGCTGCATCTTCCTTGGTAACAATTTCTTCCGTTTTTCTTGTATTGTAGACTAACGGGCCTTCTTCAGGAGGTATGAGCGTGTTTCCCACAAACATGGCTCCCAATACATTTCCTAAAAACACTTAGGCAGTGTTGGCGGGGAATTTGTTTTATCACAGAGTAACAAAATTAAAGCACAGATGCTCGGTTAGCAGTGTCGTCGTTTGTATATGTGTGAGCAACGATGCAGGTTGCTAAAAATCTCCTCTTTTGTCGTCACTGTTCGTTTTCTTGTGGTTCAAGGCGTATAAAGGTTTTGTGCCAGTTCATCGCGCTAGTGTATCCGATGCTGCATTAGTATTTCAAAACTACGCCTATTTCATCCAATGAATGCACGTCGGTACTCATCTGGTTTTTTCTCGTGTTTCGACTCTTAGGATTGTATGGGGGCTTGAAAATCGTCTGTGGAGACTGTAGACGACTGGACCTCTCTTTCACTTTGGCGTCAGAATGCGTTCTCGCTAGAATAACCACAACGGCAGGAAATTTCTTTCTTTCTCAGAATTTCTTTATCTCATATTCCAATGGAATTCATGTTCTAAGCAAAGAGGCTACGAATATCTCTGAATTGTGCGCGCATTGCAGAGGGCGTTCAGTTCAATGCTATTTTGCAAGTGAGAGCATTATTGCTTCTAACACAACTTAAAATAAAACTATACAGACGCGTAAGCCACGTGAAGAGTAGAATGCGATAACACTATATTTCACATTCTGCGCAGCTTCTCTTGCAACTTCTGTGTGACTTAAATTTCATTGCAAATTGTCGGTCGATCAACCACCGCATTCGGTCTCTTAGCTGGAGTAGCATCCATCCGCTTTTCTGTAGCGGGGCCCACATTTGCATGTTTTATATTTTTTTTCTGATTTTAATTTAGATTTTGTTCCTAGGCTTCTGTCTTGAAACCAGGTTGCTGACAACACAGCTAGCAGGTTGAGATGACGTCTCCAGAGCAATTGGCCCTCTCTACCAATCAGCGAACTTTGTCATAGTTATCGTTTGGTTTCGCTGTGATGACAACTCTAACGCGATTGCGTTACAGATCCGTAATCGTGATCTGCGGTTTCAAAACGGAACATTTCACAAGAACTTAATTATACCATTGGAAAAGATTGACTTCTCGGTAGCTCAGTGGTTATGGTGCTCGGCTGCTTACCCATTTGCATTTCGATGGAGGCGAAATGCTAGGGGCCCGTGTAATGTGCGATGTCAACGAAGGTTAAAGAACTCCGGGGGTAGAAATTAGCGGAGCCCTTCACTACGGCGTTCCTTTATAGTCTGAGCCCTTTTGGGACCTTAAACACCATAAACTGAACCAAATCAGTAACTGACCCATTTATGCGCCATTGTTCGCATACCTTTAAGGAAAAAAAGAGTTTGTGTTTGCGTGGACTGAGCAGTTTATTAACTGGTAAAATCCCTACGACTTACCTGAAACACTGCACACCATGGAAAGCAAAGATTTGCATCCCATTTTTTCGTGGTGTGCGTGAAGCGGCGTTCGCCAGTGAAGAAATTATTATTGAGAAAAGAATCCTCAGGGCAAATGATTTAAGTTAATTTAAGCGAAAAGTTTAAGTGACGCACTGTATTCGAACTGAGATTCGGATACAGTGACGGTGACACATCAGGGGTTCAGAAATACTAGTAGCAACAAGGTACATTATCAATAATTCGTCAATAACATCTGTGTATTAAAAGGAGAAGAGTGACATTGCTCCTTAAGTAACAAAAAACACGTACATGAAAAGCTTAAGAACTGAAAAATGACAAATATCTACGGTTCTACTCGCACCGAAGTCAGCTGTCGAAATCTAGACTGCAAATCGTATTTCGTCCTTTTCTGGGTGTTCTGAGAAAAATAAATTTTGAAAGTCCAAAAAATATTAACTGTTGTTCCCCGTTCACTTCCTGATTATCTTCTCTGGATTTGTGCAGAGAAAGGTAAGGTCAGGATATTTAGCGGTCAATAAAAATTGCTGATATGCCCGTTTTGAACAGATTAGGAGCAAATAACGCTCACCGAGTTGTTACTCAGTGTCTAGGAGGACTGCAGACAAAGGTCGAAGAGAAGAAATTGCAGGCTCGTGAGCTATGTAGAAACTAAACTGTACGTGGTATGCTCTAGACCTTTTTTTTCCTCTTAAAATAGTATCCTGCTCAGTAGTCTTCCCACGCCGTTCGATACTTGGCCGATCCGAAAGTGAAGTTATGAGCCGCTAGGTGTCTGGAGAGAGAGAAACTTTGTAATGGCGAAATACAAAAGGTGGGAAGGGGAGTAAAGGAGCAGGGGTCACTGTCTTTGGCGGCGCCCTTGACTGTATTCATCTGCTCAAGCTGAAGGCAGGGGTCTGAGACGGCCAGCAGACAGTCCCGTTGCTCCCATAAAGTGCCTTTAGCTCCTTACTTGCGTATCTCATATCGAATTCTCACGCGCGGTGGGTTAGCTAGGATACTGACTGTCGCACCATGGGCACCAGTCCCGATTAGAGCAGCAACACAGTACAAGTCAGACAAAGGTAAACGAAGCACAGTACTTACCTCGAAAAGTTTTCACGCATGATCTAACTGAAATTGCCAGCTGTGGCATGTGCATGAAGTAATGCGCTCTGGTGTGCCTTCTCTTGGACCAGCAGTTTTTCTTCATATACGATAGGATAGGCGGGATAGCGCTTAGAACGAACTAGCGTGCTACGTTTACTTACGCCCTCACCTGTACCTTAATTAGGCAATGCAACGCTTTCACCAAGAAGCGAAAATCACGAAAAGTGCACAGAACAACTGAAACACGTTAGGTAAAGGCTTTGCCATATATATCGCTACCCTCACCTCCACTTGCCATTTCGGATACAAAAGAGATGTAGTCTTGCTCAGGCCAATTCGCCGGAATCTGCACTCTGCATTACCCGTCACGCCATTAAAGAGCAACAGCACTAGGAGTCACACTCACTAATCCCTTCGCGTCTGTTATCTCCTTTGTAGAAAAGCTTCGCACCGCCAATGCAATGAAGCAAAAGTGGGCACTCTTGATGAAAAATTCCTTTCTTTGTTTATAAAGCTTTATAGTTTCTTCTGTTTGCTTTTCTGAACTGTGATTTACAATGAACTACCAAAAATAAACTTTTTGCAAGAGTCACTTCGTACCTTGAGAAAGGTGTCCGACCTAGTTTTATCCACCATTGCTTCGCTGCGCTGTTCCCGAACTGGTGACTCGGTGTTCATAAAATTACGCCATTGAGCACGAGTTCGCGAGATCAACAACGGCTGCGTCTCGTATATTGTTCCATATATATATATATATCCAGAGACGCCCCTGTACCGCAATTTTTGCTGCACACAAATACAGTGCGAGTGGTTGCAAGAAACCTAAATTCAGTCACTCTGGCACACCTCATAACCCATAGTGGTGCTTCAGGACGTAAAAAAAAAACAGTCAACTACTCAATCAATGTGCTATATGAACAATTTCCAGTTCCGTGATTTTATGAATTCATCGGTGAATCAAACCAAAGTAATCTTGTTTAAGGCAAAAGGAATGGCAGAAACAGTGAGGCGGAGAGTCAGTCGTAAGGAAAAGCATAGAGTTCTTTTGCCACTCACGTTTACTTTCGTGGCTTCTGTGTCTTCCAGTCATCGCAATCATAGAAGTGGTATGCCTTCACAGTGGATATTATGGTGCAGGCCTACTCTAGAATTTCGCAGCATAGAACAGTTGTAAACACAAAATGATTCTTGAAGCGCGTAGAATATCCACACCAGCCATATTTAGTCGCGTGGAGCCTTAGGAATGGCAACACATTTCGTCCACCTCTATCTACACTTTAATGGCCATGTAGAGAGAAGTTTCTAGGCCTCTGTTGCCCAATATAAGATCAACGACTGCAGTTGACATGTCCCACGCTTATACGTGGGAAGTGTCTTAACGCAATCATCGAGGTTAGCATTAGAAGCGTCCGTCTGTGCAAGCGGGAACAGCGATCGTCGTCACACGCGGCCATCTCGGATATAATGACCATTAGCATACTACCTAGGATATAAGCACCAAAGAATACCCCCTTGCATATTGCGAAATTTCTAATGTTGGCCTCGGATATAGCTAAGCTAAGTGTACCGCATCGGCTATAGAGAACTTTAGTATGGCAACCTCAGATATAACGAATCTAACCATATCAGCAATAGAAAAAGAGAAATAAGTCTGTGCGCGATCGAAAGGAGCAAAAATATTGCAAAAAAGTGCAAATAAAGACAACAACACACTGTCTCTGTCCCTGTCCCTGTGGTGCCACACCAGTATGAATTCGTACCAACTCGCCCAATTTTCAACCCTTTTAAATAAAGACAAACGAATTGAGCCTGTGAACGCATTAAACCAATCCAGCGAGGGTCGCCTAAAATTTTATGCGAAGCATACTACTTTAGCTACCACTTCAGCCCTTCACCGTGGTTATGCGCCTCCAAATCACGTGATACATGACGTCCCACCACGTGACACGATGACGTCACGACAGTAGAGAAACGGGGGCCCACCTCGCGCCGTCGCTGTGGTTGTGCGCCTCCAAATCACGTGATACATGACGTCACACCACGTGACACGATGACGTCACGACAGTGGAGAAACGGGGGCCCACCTCGCGCCGTCGCTGTGGTTGTGCGCCTCCAAATCACGTGATACATGACGTCACACCACGTGACACGATGACGTCACGACAGTGAAGAAACGGGGGCCCACCTCGCGCCGTCGCTGTGGTTGTGCGCCTCCAAATCACGTGATACATGACGTCACACCACGTGACAGGATGACGTCACGACAGTGGAGAAACGGGGGCCCACCTCGCGCCGTCGCTGTGGTTGTGCGCCTCCAAATTACGCGACACGATGATGCTTCGCATTCTCCAGGCTTAACCAAGTTAAGCCTCAGCCATTTTTTTTTATTTTTCAACTTGAACAACTACGCTAATCTGTGCTGCCAGTCGCCTAAAAGCGTAGGAAGGCTGGCTCTTCTCTGGGCATAGCGATCAAAGCAAGCCTGCTCTGCGGGGGTCGCTTACGCGTGAGCAGCCTGGAGTTCTGGGGAGCCTAAATGAGCTGGCTAAAATCACACCACCGACAGGAAAAGGGACTAGCAGCCTGGCAGCAACACGAGATAAAAGAACCGTGCCAAATCACTGCCGCTGCTACGCAGAGCTGTTACGCTCACAACCTGCTTGCACTGGAGATGAAGCTGCAAACCCACGGCCATGGCTTCCAGACGCGCTCGCAAGTGGACCTGACAGGTGTGCAAGTAGTATCCTCTTGCTCACATCTTGCACTCTGTGGTCCACAAGTTTTGAGACAGAATACAGCTTGGCGTCTCTTCCCGCCGAGGATCCTGACCGCCGTTTCCTGCTCACCGGACGTTAAGTGAACCACCCTAAGTGGCATGATCAGTCAACAAACATGACGTCATTTCGCTAGTCCAGTGAAGTAACCGGTGTTTACTTTAAGGAATTATTTGGGGAAACATTTTTATGTTTTGGGCCTCATAAAGCCCTGGTTGGACGCTACTGTGTCGAAAACTTAAACCGCGATAAAACTCTTTTTCGCGTTGGGAAGGATGGGACCAGTTCATGAGGAGCTAACCTGCGGAGATCTGTGAATGGAGGCGAGCAAATTTAATCCCGGCATTCTTGCATCGTGCTGTAGATATCGGTATACGCTTCTTCCTAGCCCGACAGCAGGCTACTTGGGGAAGAGATGTTTCGGAGGTGGCAAGTGGAAAGACTTCGTTGTTCTCGATGTTATTTTTCTCCGATGCAGCCGGGAAAGGCGCTCTACCCTTCATGGGGTCAGGGGTGTTCCATTGAGCCAAGTGCCGTACACTTTCCTTATTGCACTTTCCTTTAGTGAGTTCCTGTGGAGTGCGCGTTATGGCCACGTGTGCACTAGGGCATCGTTTTCTCTTGACATATTTGAGCTACGAATACGGTTCGTATGGTGTTTGCATACGGGTAACATGAGGGAGCGCAAACACGAAGACTGAAACAGGACGCTTTTGAGTAGAGTTTCTCTCGTCTTACTTGCGCACCCGCATTCCTGTCAAGGAAACACGATGCTGTTGTGCCACCGGGAAGCTCCCTCCAAAAAACATTCCTGAAAATCGAGAGTGATGTGCCTCAGATAGGCTCCAGCAATTTCTACTGCCCTATCATTTTTGCGTAGTTCAGTGAGCGTGCATACATCTGTAAGAGCACCATCAGTGTGATGCGCCGGCAGTGACGCGAGACTGAGCCCTCACGCTTCCCGAAGATACCATCGCCCGGGCCTTCTTCGAGATACAATCGGCAAGAGACAATTTTGCTAGGCTCTGAACCTCCGGATAAGTGCTTTGGCACTAAAATTGTCTCTTGCCGATTGTATGTCTAAAAAGGACGATCTGAGAAGCGTGAGCGCTCCGTCTCACGGCACTGTCCGGCCATCAGCGTCTTCTACGTGGCACTAATCCTGTAGTTCCGATCCGAGCAAAATCGTTGCTTGCCGATTGTATGTGCGAGAAGCGCAAGCGCTACACCCCGGGTCCTGCACGCTTATCGTCGTCTTCTACGTAGCACAAATCCCTGATTTCGCACTGAATAGAATGTAGTGAACATTCTCTGTCATTTTTTTTAAGGACTTTACCGAGAGGTCACCGGCAGTTTATTCAGTAATATTGAGTCGGCTACATTTGGTTGATGTGCAAAAAGCACTCCCTGATCTTTAGATGAATTGAGTCTGTACAAGGCAGGTACTTTTTGTGATTATGTTCTTGCCCTGCTTGCTCAATATTGGAGACTTCACGAATACTGCCATACAACTTCTGTTTAGACTATATGGCTTTAAAGCTTGTCTCCTTTATTGAAATGTGAAAATAGCAAACATGGTTCTTTGAATTTTTTGCATTTGTCTTTGTTAACTTTAGCAGCTTATGCTGTAGAAACTCTCCCTAACACCCATAGTCAATTATATATGCTTATTTCTTCTATTCACCATTTTTTGTTGGGAAAGTAATTCAGCAGTTATGCGTACGACAGCAGGCGTAGAGTTTTGTGCTTATTTTTTCTTCTTGTTTTTCTCATGCAGCTCTTTTCTTTTTACTACCGTAATTACTTTATTTTTCAAGACGCTAGACGATGTAATGTGTCAAGTTAGGTATTGCATTTCATTGAAGGGCTGCAGACACAAAGTTTGTAGCAAAGGCAAACAATGCGATTTGTTTCATCGGTGTAAGGAGATACCTTCTACCAAGTTTCTGCCTTAGACTTTGACTTGAACATAAATTATTTTATGATTTTGAATGTTTGAGAGTTACTCGATATTTCCTTCCGCATAGAGTGACGCCAAGGTTCACTTGGACCACTTATTAGGAAATCACATCTCTTTTTCGGAATTACTTGCACGTTTTTATTTGTCCTCGTAATCCCAGTGGAAATAAATGCATCTTGTGATTTCCACAGGCAGGCTTTCTCCGATGACTTGCGCGGGAGCTCTTGTTGGAGCTGCCCACCTTCCTAATACTCCTGTTCTTGCCCACGGTCCTGCTTTTGCCCTCATCCTCGCTGCTGCTGTCGACTTTGCCCTCGCGTTTGCTCTTGCTTACGGGTATGCATCCACACTTTCTCTTGGAACCATGCGGCAACCCCGCGGGCTGTTTTTTCCGCTCTGTTCGTAAGAAACTAGCAAAACGCGGGGAAAATACAGCGAAAACGATCGAGATGAAGGCTAGGAAGTTGTTCCGCGTTCTCCCGTTCGAGTAGTTCATGTTAGCGATGCATGCATTCTGCGTGTTAGCGTCTTGCGAGGAACTCTTCCGGGTTAGCAACTCTCCAGTGATGGCACGTCCTATGGAGCGATGGTGTTGACGCGCGGGGCCATGCAGAAGTGATTAGCGGCCGCACGGCCCCCAAGGAACGCGCGAGAACATTGCTGGGCTTCTCGCGCTGCTTTCTTGGAGGGCGAGAAAACAGAAAACACTGCTTGAGCTCTCCCGTTGTTGTCTTGTAGGGGAGCGCCTATGTCGTACGCAGGGCCCCGAAGCAATGCCCAAAAATGCATTGGCCGGTAAGCTGAAAAGCACGAGCTTGGCAAGAAACTATGTTTCGGTTATGCGCTCCCGACAACGTCAGTGTTTGCACCCGACGCCCTGGCGAACAGCAGACGACCCTCGACGGCACTATACATATAGAAATTTCCTTCAGCATGCTGAAGCGAACACTGTGTAGGAGTGAGGGAGTACTGTTTTTATTGCCTGTTCATTCCTTCATTGCTGTGTTATTCTACGGCGTATGCTTTCATCCCAGCCGACAAGCCTTTCTTTTTCTTTTTGACTCCATATGCCTTCTTCGTCCTTGCGGTCGTTTGCTCTATGGTGGTAGAACTGACACGAGCAGGCAAACAGCCCCCATCTCTGTCGCGAAGTACGCCCGAATATAGGCTGCAGTTAGCGTTAAGGGAGCTCTCGCGTCTGCTCGGTAACGACGTCACTCGTGTACAGTGCATTAGCGTTTGCTAGGAGCAGTGTAAAATGGCACGCAGCTGATGGCGGTCGGTTAATGGCTGTTAAGCTGTTTTGTGGTCCAGATATTAAGAAAATACTAGATGTAAACCACCTGGATTAAGACAAGTATGCGGTCACAGTAAGGATGTCTCGAAAGTCGCAGTTTGTGCAGTAAATGACTCCATTAATTGGAGCAGTACTGGCCAGGACCGTCTCGTTTACATTTCTTTTTAGTTGGTTTTCAAAATGCATTGCATCTCAAAGGTATGTTTTTTGCGTTGCTTTCAGTTTCCTTTTTGTTACCTTTTTCTTGAATTTTCATGTTGCTGTTTCATGTTACCTTCTACATCAGCATTGATAGCCGCTGTCTAAACGTAATGTGGTCATCCTTTTGTGAGGTCGGATACGCATAATGGCTGATCGCAAAGCATCACGCTATAACTTCAGCGTTAACCATGGTTTAGGCTATATTCCTTTTTTGCTTAGTATTTTTCTTCTCATGGTCCGCAGCGATCCGAGCACTTCCGGTACACTCTCGAAGCAGGTCAAATATAAAAAGGCCTTGCCGAACTGGAAGCCCAGCTCACGTTTGAAATGTTTACTCTGGCGTAAACTGGGATATTTGCGTGCGTGATGCGGGCTCCCGTATATTGCCTCTATGTTGTAGCTCGTAACCTCTTCTCTGAGTTTCGCTAAACACACCTCCGTGCTGCATCGCAAAGTGCAGAGTTGGATTACTCGAAGTCACCTTTGCCCTTCATTTAGTAAACTGTTTCATTTAGTAAACTCGTTTCTTGTACCAAACTCTTGCTTTTCTTATGAGCAGTGAATTTTTGCTTGCAATTAGATCGATAATTGTGAAAAATGTATGAAATAAAACGTAGAACTGACACTTCTGAAACAGTGACGTAGAAGAAGAGCGTGGTCCAGGTGGTGATAAGCGTTAGAGAGAGTGAAATGATATTGATTTGCAAGGATATGGTTCTACTCGCTCATCCCAGGCAGTGATATATCATTATGCAACACAAAACAGGTAAAGTCATCGGTTACATTATGCCTTTGTGCTCCAAATTTAGGCTTCGTTGCAAAAAAATTCCTCCGGGCGTTTTTCTTTTTCTGCCCAACCCCTAATTTTCACACAAAATTACGAGGTGTTCTCAAATTTATCCGTAACTGCAATATTTTTAAAGCTTAAATTTTTCTGTTGAGGTTCCATTCTCGATGTTTCTCTTTATGTGTTATTAGTTCAATTGTGTATGCATGGAACGAAAAATAGGAAGACCTTCATTGCAACGCCTATGGAGAACAGGGAGAGAAGTAGAGACGAATTTTCTTTCCCAACCTGCAGACAGATTTACGCGGTCCCTGCTTAAAGAGGTTCTCTGTGGCGGATTGAAATTTTTAGAGTCGTTCCCGGGTACACAGTCTTTTCTGGCTTCATGAATGCTTAATGACAAACCTGACGAGGGGCCGCGTTAGCCTTTTGTGCATGCAAAATCGTCTTGATGAGCTCGTGAAACATTAACATGCACGCAGAAATTCGCTTACTTCTATGGTCCGCGAATAATTCAGTGCACCTAGAAGCTGAGGTCTTTTTTTCTCTAACATGCACGCTTTCATCAATGCGCTTGTTTTATATTTGAAGGCACAAACAGACTAGATTTGTGCATTGTCTACGGATGCAATTTAGGCATGTTGCGAATAAAGTGCGAAGCGCAAAATAACCTCAATTTCAAGTCGTTGACAAGGATTTTTAGCACACTTTACTTGTGAAGCAATGAAATAATTAATTAATTTGGATCTAATAAATCTTATTGACCTAGTACATTAGTACCTGAGTAGCGGTAAAAGGTAACGAGCCTGAAGTTCAGAGCGTAACAGAATGCCGTCCACGGGAGCCTTGTTCATAATGAAAGCATCATCAGTACCATTCATTTCCGTTTCGAACAGGATGAGCATAGGATGTTACTCTTCTTCAACGTGTTCCTTTCACGACAAAGCCAGAAGCTGTATTTTAGCGTATAGCGAAAGGATACGCATGCAGAACCCTACTTGCACTTTAACTCGATGCATCTCGCCCAACAAAAGAGAGCTTTCCTTAGCAATTTTATGCAGAGCGTAAGGACTTTAACCGAAGGCGTAGTTTTTTACATGGCAAGTGCACGAAAGGACTCCGCAAGCTGAGTATACTCTAGGCACTTCATCAGCTCAGCAAAACGTAAAATGTCATGCCGTGGGCAACCAGACCCCCCCCCCCCCCCCCCCCCCAAGAAAGAGGGCTTCTGGGCTCTATGCTCCGGGAAAAAGTGAATGTCTTTCCAGTGTCTTGCGGGAACATGACGTACGTACAGATGCCACATGTCGTTTTGGGAAAAATACGGCATCTGCTGGTAACGTGAAGGACAAGTTGCCTAGGGAAGGACTCCTCCCTTTGTTGTTTATGCAATCCCCTGTGCAGACGGGAACGAGGTTTGCATCGGTGAAACAGGGCACAAGAAAATGGAATAGCAGACGCTTGTGATGTAAAAAACGAAAGCGCCAATAACAACGCTTTATAAGGGCACACGACATAAAGCACACAGTACTTATTGGGTCGAGGCGAGGATCGTAGCAATCGAAAAAATGACAGCACGGCAGCCGCATGTGGAATCTCTAATCCTACATAATACATCAGAGATGTCCAACTGAAACGAGAGAAAGTTAAACCGTATATACCCACGCTCCTTGTGGACATTATACAAGCCTATCTAATCTCACTTCTGGTAATGCTTTCATCGTGAATAAGACACTTATTGTTCCCTGAAATGTCAAACGTCTTTAATAGTGGTCGGTGTCTCTGTTTTTGATTCAAAGGTATGAAGGATAACGTGTTTTCGTTTTGAATGCAGCAAAAGGCGCCGAGTGTGGTGCACAGTGTACTTCATATTAAGCCAGAAATACTTTAAATAAGCTACAGTCATGAATACACTGCAGGTGCTCTTCAAACATAAGGATCAACACTGCGTGCACAGCCGTGTCAACTCCCTCCGCCCGCAATTTCACACAGCAGCAGATATATGGACTATTGCAGTGCTCTGGTTGTACCATGCCATCGAATGGAGAACTTTCAGTGCCGTACATCAGCCGTTTCTGAGAGCTCCTTTGTTCCCCGGCAACGCTGCAAGCAGCTCCCAAGCCATTTCAGGTTCTAAGTTTGATACGACAAGTTGGTAAGTAGCCGCTCTTCCAGGTGAGACGCGTACTGTATAAAATATAGGGGCCTCTAGCACGGTCTTCTTGTTCGCCGACTTGCTTTGGGTATATTCTATTTGCAGGATTGAGAACTTGCGCCACAATCGCTTCTCTTTCGAGAGCGCTACCAATCTTTTTGCAAGTAGCATGCGTTTTCGTGCGGAAGACACGGGTACTAATGTATTTGGATTGGATTTAATGGATTTTTTTTTGTTGTTGTATCTTGTGTGCCAGGCTAGGCGGCTAGTCCCTGCAGTTTCAGTTTGTTAAAGCGGATACGTTATCATTTACGAATATGACAAATAATGCTCAGCCCACTAAAAACAATAAGGTTAACTTGCAGCGCATGACCGTCGCTTGCAGTGCGATGGTGACTTGCAAGAGTACAGCTTCGCCTTCCGCTCAGTAGACAGCGATGTCCATGCTCTTCGTTAAAGCGGGAACTGGTTTCTCACTATTTTTTGCTTCTTCATCATCATCATCATCATCATCATCAGCCTGACTACACCCACTGCAGGGCAAAGGCCTCTCCCATGTCTCTCCAATTAACCCTGTCCTTTGTCAGTTGCCGCCACTGTATCCCTGCAAACTTCTTAATCTCATCCGCCCACCTAACTTTCTGCCGTCCCCTGCTACGTTTGCTTTCTCTTGGAATCCACTCCGTTACCCTTAAGGACCAGCGGTTATCTTGCCTTCGCATTACATGCCCTGCCCAAGCCCATTTCTTCCTCTTGATTTCAACTAAGATGTCATTAACCCGCGTTTGTTCCCTCACCAACTCCGCCCTCTTCCGATCTCTTAACGTTACACCTATCATTTTCCTTTCCATAGCTCGCTGCGTTGTTCTTAACTTAAGCTGAACCTTCTTTGTTAGCCTCCACGTTTCTGCCCCATAGGTGAGTACCGGTAGGATACAGCTGTTGTATACTTTTCTCTTCAGGGATATTGGTAAGCTACCATTCATGATCTGAGAGAACCTACCATATGCGCTCCACCCCATTCGTATTCTTCTAGTTATTTCCCTCTCATGATCCGGATCTGCGGTCACTACCTGCCCTAAGTAGACATATTCTCTTACTACTTCCAGCACCTCGCTACCAATTGCGAACTGCTGTTCCCTTGCTAGGCTGTTGAACATTACTTTGGTTTTCTGCATGTTAATTCTTAGCCCCACCGTTCTGCTCTGCCTGTCTAACTGATTGATCATGCTTTGCAGTTCTTGTCCTGAGTGGCTTAGCAAGGCAATGTCATCAGCGAATCGCAAGTTACTCAGGTATTCTCCATTAACTCTTATCCCCAACTGTTCCCATTCCAGTCCCCGGAATACCTCCTGTAAGCAGGCAGTGAAGAGCATTGGCGAGATCGTGTCTCCCTGCCTGACCCCTTTCCGTATTGGAATTTTATTGCTGACTTTATGGAGAACTATAGTAGCTGTGCAGTCGTTATAAATATCTTCCAATATTTTCACATAACACTCTTCTACACCCTGATTCCGCAATGCCTGCATGACAGCTGAGGTTTCCACCGAGTCAAATGCTTTCTCGTAATCAATGAAGGCTATATATAAGGGTTGGTTATATTCTGCGCATTTCTCTATCACCTGATTGATAGTGTGAATGTGGTCTATTGTCGAGTATCCTTTACGAAAGCCTGCCTGATCATTTGGTTGACTAAAGTCCAAGGTTGTCCTGACTCTATTAGCGATTACCTTAGTAAATACCTTGTAGGCAACGGACAATAAGCTGATTGGTCTGTAATTCTTCAAGTCCTTCACATCTCCTTTCTTATGAATTAAGATAATGTTAGCGTTCTCCCAAGCTTCTGGTACTCTCGAGGTCACAAGGCATTGCGTATAGAGGGTGGCTAGTTTTTGTAGCACAATCTCTCCTCCGTCCTTCAACAAATCTGCTGTTACCTGATCCTCACCAGCTGCTTTCCCTCTTTGCATTGCTCCTAAGGCTTTCTTTACTTCCTCCTTCGTTACTGGCAGGATGTCCCATTGCTGTGCTTGACTGCCTCCCTCAGTAACTTGATGATTACATTCGCTACTGTATAGATTTGTGTAGAACTCTTCGGCTAATTCAATTATCTTATCCATATTGCTGATGACATTGCCCTGTTTGTCTTTTAGCGCATACATCTGGTTTTTACCTATGCCCAGTTTTCTCCTCACTGATTTTAGGCTACCGCCGTTCCTTAGAGCATGCTCAATTTTCTCCATGTTAAACTTTCTTATGTCGGCTACCTTGCGCTTATTTATTAACTTCGATAGCTCTGCTAGTTCTATCCTGTCTGTGGAGTTAGACGTCCTCATGCTTTGGCGTTTCTTAATCAGATCTTTGGTCTCCTGAGATAGCTTGCTGGTATCCTGTCGAACCATCCTACCACCTACTTCTGCGGCGCACTCTGTAACGATAGCTGTAAGATTATCATTCATTGTTTCAACACTGCGGTCGTCTTCATCAGTTAAAGCGGAAAATCTGTTTTGCAGCGACATTCTGAATTCCTCTACCTTCCCTCTTAATGCTAACTCGTTAATAGCCTTTCGCTTCACCAGTTTCGTCCGTTCCCTCTTCAAATCTAAGCTAACACGATACCTTACCATTCTGTGGTCGCTACAATGGACCTTACCGAGGACCTCCACATCCTCTACGATGCCAGGGTGTGCGCACAATATGAAATCTATTTCATTTTTAGTCTCACCATTGGGGCTCTTCCAAGTCCACTTCCTGTTTGCTCGTTTGCGGAAGAAGGTATTCATAATCCGTAAATTATTTCTATCTGCGAACTCTACTAATAACTCTCCCCTACTGTTCCTAGAACCTAGGCCATAGTCACCTACCGCCTTGTCTCCAGCCTGCTTTTTACCTACCTTTGCATTAAAGTCGCCCATCAGTACAGTGTACTGTGATTTTACTTTGCTTCTTCTTGACTGCAGCAATTTACGCGGTAAAGAATTTCAAGCCCATATGTGGTCCCTCTACCGCCTTTGAGCTGGGCTGTCTGGCTGCTTGAAATATTCACTAGACACTCAAGCAGGTAATGAAAAAGAGGGTTAATAAACGTTAGCGTTGTCGCGTAAGCAGCAGTTCTAACACCGTGTCAAAGAAACTTTTTCCGCCGGAAGCGTTTTGGGCAGCCTATTCTGTCATCATTTGCCGGGCTTGCTTAGAAGCAGAAAAAAGGTCTACACATTCAGATTCGTCGAGCTCCTGCCAGCATTTCGCCGCCATCCAACTTAATCAGCTCAGTAGAATCGTACCCGTACCAAATCCGAACGAAATAAAAAATAATGGCTGTTGTTATTTTTCGCTCAAAGTGTGGTGTTTACACATTGTACATGACTGCTCGCATGAATATAGATGCTGATGGAGCTTAAGAACTATACGAGATCCAGATGTAACAAGAACCGGAATTGTTGTGGTGATACTGCCATTTCAATTTTGTCATGTGCAGTTTGCTACTTGATAACCAGGTGGATTTGCTATAGTTACTTCAGTAGCTGAACTGTGGAAGAGTATATTATATTTCGCTATGCTATTAAGCACTCATACAGCCCTTCTGTTTATTGAATATATCTCTACTTCGTTGCACTCAGTAGAAAACAGCAATAGAATCCATGAAGGGTACATCCGTCGAGACCAGCCTCAAGTTTCTTTTTATGGACATTTTCTACTTCCAAAATGCAGACAAACTGATAGTAGCGCCTTTATTGTTTGGACAAACATTGTCACGCTGCCTCCGGATATTAGCTCGTAAAACGAAGGATCGGGCCTCAAGTTTGCTTGAAGAAGAACAAACGCACCAGTGACCATGGCGCAATCAAATATAAGGCTCCCAACCTTGGGGACCCTGATTGCCTGTATGTGCTAGAATGAAAGTGCAGGAGACGTTAGCCTGCTGCAAGCGCATCCACGCTCGTTCCTTCCATCCTCTCTAAGCTTAGCTTGGCGCACACAGTGGTTGTTGCCAATCCGCGGTCATGCGTTTAACGACTCCATCCAGTCTGCCGCCAAAGACGCTGATGTTCCAGGAGCCTGCAAATCGAAGTGTGCCGAGGCGTACACAACAATACTCGGGGCATTTCCACCAATTTTCATTTATTCTAGAACCTTTCTTGCGCCTGACATCTAGTCGTTTGTTAGAGTTTGCATTAGGAAACTTGGGCCTATCACTCTTTTTGTCGGTGCTGCCAAAGCTAATGGGAGTGCTAGGTTGGATCCCTTTAGCAATGATTCGGGTTCGGGATTGTACGGCAGAAAAATAGTTGATAAGTCGGCAGGAGCACAGTTGGCAGCATCAATCCTCTACCTGCAAAAGCCTAACAGCAAAGAGTTTTTTTCATTTCTTTTGCTTAATGACTGTAGCAGGGGCTTGGTATTCGCTGGCATTCAGGAAATCGTGAAAAAAAAACAGCCGTTTCCTCTCATAATTTTTCCCCCTATTGCTAGATGCGGAAGAGGCCGGTAGATCCTCGAGGCATTTTACGTAATTTGAAAACATCGACGGCAAGCCAAGACAGACAGATGACATCGCATTCCACTTGCTCTTATATATAATGGTTAGGAACGCTTTCCTTTAAAAGTGGGGGAACTGTACAGCGAAATAGATCTAATTTCGTGTCTCGCCTCGTCCTGTATGTACACGCGCGTATGGAATGTGCCCGTGCGAAGGGCGATGCGCTTGTGCATATGCGCAAGCTACCGTACACGAGTGCGTAATCGGGTTGCAATATCGGGTAATAACGGGCTGTAATATCGTACATACTTGATTGCAGCATTCAGAAAAGGCTCCGAAGTGCAATAATGGCCTAAAACATACAAGGTTTGGTTTGATTGGACGCCGGCAAATAGACCGGTATATGGCTCTTGAGAACGCACTCATTCTCCCCATTTTTTTTTTCTTTTGTCCACGGTACATGGGCCCGGTAAACTCTGTGGTAGTATTGCCAAAAACAGTGGAAGTGTGTTGAATCACGCGAAATTCTTAATCGGGCACATTGCGTTTGCGATGGTCCTAGCGACTGTTAGGAGTGAGTGCACCCTAGTTTATGCACAGCTGCATCTGCGAAAGCTCGGCGCTTGGGAAAACACTGCACCTCCAAATTCGCGCTAAGCAATGGATGAGTGCCTTTATAACACCAAACTGGCAATATTGAAGTCTTTTTAATCTCGTGCTTTAGTGAAACACGCGAATAACTCATGTGGGCAGACACCAATGATAGTCCAATGGTTTTTCTGTCAGTCTAATCCGTAAGCATTTCTTCTCCTAAGAGCCAACAAGTATAAAGTAATACTAGAAACTTTGGCTGTACGCAAGACCTTAAATGTAGTTATTTGCTTGTTTTTATTTCCTATTCTTTAACATGAGATTTACACATACAGGCCACTGTGCTTATCTAGTATATACAGTAAGGAACAAAAGCCTCTGAACAGCACGAGCTGTTATTAGCCGTCGTCTGGAGATCACACTTGTGGACATGAAAGAGCAGGATTTTTACTTCTGTCTCCACAAGTTTTGTTCCCAACTGGTGACTAGCATAAAAGCTGTCTGCTTCGTTTAAGGCGCACGCGTTCCAGAGAATTTTGTACCGGCTGTACGCTCCGGTACTGATTTGATTAAGACGATGCTTTCGTCTGTCAGAGCTAACTTAGCATAAATATTCACATTCAGAAAAATTTTAGCGGTTTCATTTAACGCATGAGTAATCATACTAACGCAATCGTTCTCGTGTGAGCACCTAAGTATTTAGCGACAGTGCTTTGGTAGAGTACAAGTACGGCGTCTTACCATTCGGAGGTCGTGGGTTCGGATCCCACCGGCGGCATGTGGTTGTTTTTTCTTCTGCTTTTCTAATCAATTAGCTTTAAGCGACAACATATTCAGTAATATTCTTACTTGATCAACACCACAAAACAATAAATAAATTTAAAAAAAATCCCCTGTGCTCCTTGGTTTCTGTGGCTGTTGGCTTCTCTCATATTTATAACGAGCCCCTCATTCTCCTTCCCTTGTTTGCTTAATTTCTTAGCGAGGGCCTCGGTTCTGGCAGCCTTGACGCCATAGGACGCATAAGAGGGTTCTCACACAGCTTCCACCCTCGCCGTTCGATGGCGTTCTACGTCACACCAGCGGTAACTCACGACGTTCCACGTCCGCCGCTTACGAACGTGGGTGGCGCTGATGAACACTCTCAAGGTTAGGTTATTTGTAAACATAAATACCCCCGAAAGCAGAAGGTTTGACAGCCGTCGCCGTAGCTCAGAGGTAGAGCACCGGACGCGTAATTCGGAGGTCGCGGGTTCGGATCCCACCGGCGGCATGTGGTTGTTTTTTCTTCTGCTTTCCTAATCAATTAGCTTTAAGCGACAACATATTCAGTAATATTCTTACTTGATCAACGCCAGAAAACAATAAATAAATTTTAAAAAAAATCCCCTGTGCTCCTTGGTTTCTGTGGCTGTTGGCTTCTCTCAGATCTATTTGTGTAGTTCGTGTGCAAAGTCGCACCCAAGAATCCCTGGTTACCAAAAATATGATCGCTGTACCTTTATAATTGCATGTCTGGGTCCAACGCGACTACGTAATGCGAAGTTAGCACTGAGCACTGATCGTGTTTTTGTCTGGGCAGTAAGCAGTTTGTAAGGAAGAAAATCCTAGACCTTATGCCGCCTGAAAAAGAATTTCAAGCGAGAGCTTGAAACGCATACTCTTTCAAGAAGCTATATAGAAAATGTGGCGGTACATATTTCTAGTCGCGTAAAGTTTAAGGGAGCCAATTTATGATTTACATATCTTTTCTCTCCAACCGTCTATGAGACGCAGTATTTTTATTTCGCATTTTAGCTAGTCACATGAAACAGTAAATTGCGGAGACGGCCCCGCGATTAAATCTTCATAGTTCTTCTTTCTTTCGCTTCCCACTTTAAAGCTACTTTTATAATCAAGGCGATGCAAATAACAGAGAAGAAATTCAGAAGTGCGTGCGTGACATAAAAGCACGGAGCAAAGTCATAATGTAAGATGCAAGGCTGTATGACAATGAGCAGAAAAACGCTATCGCAGCGGGCTGCGCTTGACATATAAATTCTGTAATGTTTATGTTTATGTTTATGGTTTAGCACTGTCACATTCTTTCTTTTTCTTTGTATGCAACGACCGGAATACTATGCTGTACGTCCTTAAATCAGCCTGACTGCACTCTTGTGCTTACTACTTCAAGAACAAAACTGAAAATATTAAGGGATATCGGGGAATGAGTTGCTGACGATGGAAAAAGTGGAATACGTATCTCCTCACGCAAAAAAAAAAGAATGGAGAGCTATAAGTAGCACAAAGCAAGCACAACAGCTTTGAATGAGTGCAGCTGGTCGAAATCACCCCGTAATTCTTGCACGCCGCCTCGCTCGGTAAGCTCTAATCCAAACTACACGAAATGTTGTAGCTGTGAGCTGCACTTCTGTCTTCGAGGGCTCCTGCTCTTTCTGCGAACGTGTTGGTTTCTGGCGAATGAAGCGATGAAAATGCCTGAACCTCCAGTGCGAAAGCTAAAATGAAAAAGCAGCAAAAGAATTTTTCCTTAAAATGTATATGGCGCAAGCAAGTTGTCTTAAGGAGCGAGTTTCTGTACTTTCCATTATAACCATCCATTTAATTGAGGTTTTCTTCCCTTCGTGATTTCACGCAGTATTTCAGTTATTCCATTATCACGAACCAAATAATCCATCCTTTAAAAAAAATTAAATTCTTTAATGAAGAGCAGGCACAAGCGTTTTGACTGCTCCTTCATATATATCACCACTTTTGAAAATTAAAGGGGAAAGAAAAAGAAAAACGGGATATGAATTTAAGGTGCTAGTTTTCGTAGCAAAGTCATTTGCAGGCTCTTTTCAGCAGAAAGGCGGGCAAGTATTTCCATAAACATGCACATAGTTAGGTGCATAAGCTATGGCTCCTTGCATGCACGCTTGCGAACATTAGACGAGCCTCGTGCTGTCTGCATTTTCGGAACATATATTCGCGCATGGCCATTAGCCATTTACCGCTCCCGCACTAAATTTATCCGTATACTTCATTGTTAATGACAAGTCGCCTGCAAATGACAATTTTTTGTTGCCATTATTGAACAAGACTGCTTTCTGGTGCAGTGTCAAGCGATATGAGAAAGCGATTGCTATACACTCGGGATTCGGATTCGTTTACGCTAAGGAGGTCGGAATATATAAACCGCATTTTATTTTATATAAACTTCTATATTATATATAATATTATATCATTAATATTAATTATTAATTTAATTATAATTCTTAATAATACTAATAATTAATATTAATAATACAATATAATACTATACTGTATTATATAAACTATTATATAAACTCCTCGCCACCGGATGTAGCGAGAAGGCGACGTACCTGCGCCTCTCGTGACGTCACGCGGCTCTCGCGCATGCGCATAACGGGCGGCGCACACTTACGCGAAACTCGGCTCTGACCCGCGTAGTGTAGCCTTACGCTACAATAAGGATATGAGAGGGGCATAAGAACAGCGGGCAACTTTCAAATGAAAGATTTGGTACCGAAAATACCGCTCGCGGAAGCAGACTCACGCACTCCATTAGTTCACACCTCGGTAAGATAACTGAGCCGTACTAAAATCGGAAGTTTGGGATAGTTGGCAAAACATGAATTGCAGATATATTACCCTTTCTCAAGTGATGGACAGCTGGGCATGAGCGTCTGCTTCCTCGAGCATGTATTTTCAGTACCAATTTTTTCACCTGTATGCCAGCGCTCGTCCTGTGTCCCTTTCTTGTCCTTGTTTTGCCGCTCTAAGCCTCCCTTCAAAATCGTGTTCTAGAAGGTTCATTTTATCTGAGAAAATTCAATAAATAAAGAGCAAATAAAACAGAAGGGTGGGGCTCGAAGTTATAATCAGAGTAGTTCTTTCTTCACTGATAACTGAATTGTCGAGCACGGTGGCTGCAACCGAAGTACTGGCTTTGTTGTCGCCTTTACAAGTACAAATTGTAGTAAATTTCTGTTAACTTGTTCGATGCGCTACGGAGCGCCCTGGAGGTGCGGTGCGCCTCCCCAAATCCCGAGTGTTTTGTCAACACTACCAGGAATTCTTCACGGTATGTTCAAACCGCAGCCAATCAGCCTTTCCCGCTGTACAATATTGTATCAAGACATAGCACCTCGCTTTAGCGGTGGATGCCGGTAAGCACAGCCGCCAGCTTCCGCTACGCACTTAGACGATCCTGCAGCAGTTAGCGCCATCTCTTGATTAAGACACTTCTAATTGCAAACCTGGCGCTCGACGACCACTCATGAAAAGGGCCCCTTACGTTCACCTGGGTGCCTCCAGCGGCGATGGCAGCGCCTAGGGGTTGGACCGTCTGTCCGAGAGATTTCTTGGCGCGGAAAAGCACGCCACCCTTACTTTAATTAGTGCACTTGTCAGGGCCCGAGGCTAATCGTGATAAGCGAAGGGGGGTTCGAGTAAACGGCCTCGTCGAGCGTCGCGTGGAAAAAGTACAACAAAACCTTAGCTGCTTCTTTCGGAACAACGTACATCCTAGCAGCCGACTGGAGAAAAGTCCACCGTATTTGCGGTGTCTCTTAGTAGTTTTTGCTGCACCGGGAAGTTGGAGTTGAGCTGTGGTAGCTGTTCGTAAATGTGGCTGCAGTCAACCTTGATAATAAGGTCGTGCATAAAGGAGTGATAACGCCTGAGGCTGAGCAAGCCCACACGCTTGGTTCACAATGTAACGTAAAAGTAACTTTCTTTGTGTTTTCTTAGATACAACTGAGCATTAAGGAAGGAAACTAGCACTCCTTCCCGGTAAATTTTTTTAAAGAAGTTTTTATCCCACTTTTTATATTGCAATTATGCTTAAGGGGTATCACTGACGGCCTGAATGATAATGTGTACTTCTTTCGCAGGAACAAATCTCCTTTTTTATATTTCTTTGAGGAACCGAAAACACGAAATAGCTCCATAAACAGTTTTTGAACAACGGCTCACCAGGCACAGTTATAATAAAGGCTGGTATGTAAACTTAAAATCAGTGTTATTTTTACAGCTGTCTAAACAAAACAGCCAGGTAATCATAAGAAGCTCGAGAACATGGTTAGAGCGAAACAAAACTGCGCGAAGAAGACGGGACAAAAGAAAGGCAGGAATACACACACAAAAAGCGCAGTGTTTTATTTTGCTTTATTCGCACTGGCTGCGCAACAAAGGGCGCTTTTCCAGACAGGTTTAAAAATATCGACAGGGTAAGCAAGGCGTTGTTTGCCAAACTAGATCGAAAGGCGTCGAAAATCAAGGCTCTATGTTTTTATCACGCGTACAGTTTTTCAGGCGTGGTGCCAATTTAGCAGTTCGCTGAACTGGAGGGATCATTTAAGCGGCAGGGAAAAATTCACGCTGCTCGCTTCCCACCAGTGCATGAATGGAGGCGTTTCCGAATTCGATTTCAGGGGTGTGGAGTGTTTGCTTATCATATTTGCACAGATCCCGCCAGAGAGCAAAGCGATATTCGTTGCGCAGGTAGCGTGTGATTTATGGCATTGACAAAGCCACAAGAGTTGCTTCCGAATGTTCAACGACGGAAAAGAAAAAGGAAGCGGCACAACAGATTTATAAATTGCAAAGAGGGTTGCGGAATGGTGCGAGAGTCTACAAAGTGCATCATCATGCCCATTTGGAATAAGCGAACCGTGCTGGTTTCTTTCTACGAAAGCCAATAAAGGCACAGTACTTGTCGTTGTTGCTGAATTGGTACTCAGATTCTTTTTGTTGGCATGCTTCTTACCTTAAACGAAAAATATTGGCAGTGGCTTAGCTCAGCTGTGCCAGGATATACGCTCAGCTATGCCAGGAGAGGTACGGTATATCCCTGGTTACGTCTAGAGTTTCTCCCGTCTCTACGCCTCACAGCGTCGGTCTCTCTCTCCTTGGCCGCCATGACAGTGTGTTTTTTTTTTATACCGCCGCATCACCATCATCTCTCGGTCGGCGCCGTCAGCAGTGACGTCACTCGACGGCTCCTTTCGGTCGGAAGAAAGCGGAGCGGCGCGCGGCGCACCAGCTGCGCGGCTGTGACATTACTCGGCTCCTCGCGCATGTGCACAAGTGGCGCCGAAGGCCCACAGTGAAACGGCGAGGCTGCGGTAATGTAGCTTTCGCTACAAAAAACTGAAAACGATTAATTTGGCTTGCGGCTGTGTTATTCTCTGGGCCCTGACTTGTGGCATACACTCTCCAGAAAGAAGTAGCGTTTGGTTTCGGCGGCCGTCTATCTCTACGCCTTTAGAACGCATTCAGCCAGTGTACACTGTCCCACTTTTTGTTCAGGATTGCAGTGAATGAATGTGGTGTACAAATTACGTGTCAAAAGCACACAATTCATTGCTGTCTCAATTAATTTACAGTTTTGGGCTTCTTCCGACGGAACGTAAAAAAACGGTTGCTACAGGACAGAAATTATTTGTTCATGCATGCTACTGGAACTTGAACATCTTGTACGTACAAAGTTTTTCTGACTACTTTCGGCATATAATGCATTACAAACATCTAAGTTTCACCTAGATAGTATTATATTAAAACAATATGATTTGTCTCTGCGTATAAGTGGTAGGGCGAGTACCTTTCGATAGATATGAGCTGCACTTGTACTCGTTATACATTGTGGGAAAGAGAAAAACTTGCATCATAGAATACAGAGCAATGTACGCTGATCGCGAAGGAGAAAATTTCCTTTTGAGAAGCAACACTGCCGCAGGTGAGGAGATTACCATTGCTGTGTTCGTTCATAGGTGCTTTACCACAAGATCCACCGAAACTGAAAGGCGTCATTTGGCTTGTGAGCATCTAAAAAGGTTGTTAAAATTGTCCTTGCCTTTAACGATAAAGAGTAAAATCAGCCGTGAAAAAAAGCCCCAGTGTTCATTAAAATTTGCCGTGTGGCGTAACTGTTCATTATTCGGTTTGTTCGACAATCTCATGAATATCGACTGCACTCGGATGTCTCGATAGCTAACGGCATGCGAGTCACGGAAAACCTGATGGCAGTTGGACATGGCTTGTTGTGCCATTATTAGATATGAGTAGTCTGAAGGAATTTGCTTTCCTCTGAAATCAGCATCAGCTGCTTCTGTGCAGCGCGAAAGAAATGAGGGGAAATACGAGACATTTCCCTGAACTTGAGCACCACTTTTTTCTAAATTTTGCTTATATATCAGGGGAGGTGCTTCTTCCCAGAAATTGCCTTAATGTTTTACTGCACTTTTTCTGAATGATCGGCACGGCGCTTTATTTCCGTTATCACCCCAGCGTCAACTTCCTTAACGAAGTTTCTCTTTTGCTCTCTGTCACTATCCTCAGAACGCAATTCATGTTTTATAGCTTCTTCCCCACCCTCTCTCTGCAGCATATGATCAAAAAATGGCACTGCAAAATTTCCACGCAAACCGCTCATAGTACACAATTCCGCTGATGCCCGACGCAAACTTTTGAAACCAATAACAAACGAAAAAAATTGTCACGGCGAGTGCAATTGTCCCTAATGCGAAAATTGGGCGCCGCTATTGTAGTTGTCTCAGTCTCTGTAGACTCGTTGTTTTGCTATGCTGGATCATCGGCACCTCAGGAGGCGATATTAGTTCGATAGTATATTTAGTTGAACAGGACGATGACATTCGATGCGAAAAGCGCGAGAATGTATAATTAGTCCGATAGCAGTGTAAACTGAAAAAGACGATGATGTGCAATGCACAGCGCTAACATCAATCAATCAATCAACTTTATTCAGCATTTTTGTCCTGAACAACAGAAAAGAAATGCTAGGGTAGGAGCAAAAAGCCACAAACTCAGTAGCTTGACGAGGCTCCCACCCCTAACTGACAAGGCCAACAGACTGTCACGTTATTACATATATATATATACACACACACATACACACATATATATATACATACACATGTAGGACTTACAACCAGCGAGAAAAAAAGTAGGCAATGGAATGTGCAGTAAGACAGGTGCTATATCTGAAATAGTTTTGATGTGAGAAATGAACATGTATCTGTGTTAACTCGTCGCAGACTATTTATAAATATTAAGATTACAATTCAACGCACAGAAAATGAAAGAAACATATCTAGCAGGAAAACAAAAAAATCGCGTCAGCAGCTCCAAAGGGTCAAATATAATCGGGCGTACACAAGTTCACATAATAGAAGCAGGAAAATAGACGATGATAAAAAGATACAATACATCCGCCGTACAAAAGCAGTTTGTGTCGGAAAAACATAATTAAACTCATATGTCTTCAAGAATAAGGTATTTCTGCCACTTATATTTGCTAAGGTTATGTATATCTATATTTTTATTTTGTAGGAAATTCAAATATGTAGGCATGTGGTACTGCAGCATGTGCCGACCCTGATTAGTGCGGGAAGAAGGTATAGACCAGTGTTCTCTGTTTCTGAATATGTAGGGCACTTCCAAAGGTCGATGCAAATTACATAAGCTGAGGAAAGCTTCGTTGTTAGTTTGAATACTGTGTTTGTACTTCATAACGAGGTTAAGTTTATGTATGTGGTGTATAGGGAGTACATTAAACGAAGCAAAAAGTTCTCTTGTATGGGCGTCATATGAGGCATTTGCTACATGACGAATTGCTTTCTTTTGTAATAGCATCAATTTGGTAAGGTTGGATTGAGTTGTGTCCGTCCATACAAGACTGCAGTAGTTAATATGGGGAGCGAAAATTGAATTATAAAGGATTAACTTAATTTTAGTCGGAAGCATCGTTCTAAACTTACACAGTACGCCACAAGCTCTTGCCAGGTTTCCCGCCACGCGTTCCACGTGGGCATTCCAGTTTAGATGTTGATTGAACGTCACACCCAATGTTTTTATTTCTTTAACGACTTTTATTTGTTCGGAACCGAGTTTTATGTCGATATCCCGACTGATAACCTTCTGTACAGGAGTAAATAATATGGCTCTTGTTTTAGCAACGTTAATTTGTAAACTGTTTATTTGAGTCCATTGAGAGAATTTTTCAAGTGTAACATTTGCGAAATCAGTGAGTTCTTCAATACTGGCTGACTGGAAAAAAATGCTTGTGTCGTCTGCATAAATGATGTAAGATGCAAGTGTGCTGGTGTTTACTATATCATTTATGTAAATATTAAATAAAACCGGTCCGAGTATACTGCCTTGCGGCACACCTGAAGTGACATTTAATAGGGAAGAGTGAGCTTTGTTAATCACGACGCATTGTTTACGGTGGTTTAAATATGACTTGAGAAGGTTACCAGAAACTCCTCGAAATCCATAATGCTCTAACTTTGTAGATAAGATTTTGTGGTCAATTCTGTCGAATGCTTTCGAGAAATCGATCAGAATACCTAGGGTCATTTTGTTATTTTCAAACCCTCTAAGTATTAACTCCTTCTGCGTCAACAAAGCTAATTCAGTGGACATACCTCGACGGAACCCGAATTGCTGTGGAGATAAAAGCTTGTGCTTATCACAGAAACCGGTGATTCGCTTGCATATTATTTTTTCTAGACCTTTGGAAAAAAACGGGTAACACTGAGATCGGTCGATAATTTGAAAAGTTATTTTGATCGCCTGATTTATATATCACTCCTACTCTTGCACACTGCATAATATCTGGAAAGGTACCAGTATGTAAACACGTATTGTAAATGTGACAAAGAGCTGGAGTCAGCAGGTCTAAGACGTATTTAACGGGTTTAATTTCAAGATCATCAATGTCCCGGGCTTTACTATTCTTTAAGGACATAAAGGTAGAGTAAATTTCTTCATCAGTAGTCGGTTCAAAAAAGGCAGATTTAGGATTGGGTGCACCTAAATATTTTTTAATTTCAGCGCTGTCTTGTATAAGTGTTCCCGAGGAAAGATTTGTAAAGTATTTGTTAAACTCGTCCGCTAGGTCCTTCCCTTCTAGTGTTTTAGCATTTACTGTTAGTTGAAGTACTTGATTGTTACGTGTGCCAGTATTCAATAGTTTGTTAAGTTCGCGCCATAGAACATCAGTCTGACTAGTTGAATTGTTAAATAAATTTTCAAAATACGCATTTTTTGTTTTACGCAAAGTGGTTGTGACAGAATTTCTGTATTTTTTGAAAGCTGAGAGGTCATCTAAGCTCCTTGTCTTCACGAACTTTGCGTATAGTTGTTCCTTTGCTGTTTGTTGCTGTTTAGCACAAGGCGTGATCGGCTGTCGCGATAGCCTAGTGCGCTTGTGCAGTGGCCAGTGAAGCTTATCTATTCACGGCACCGCGGTTTTGAATCCTAGTCGTGGCAATGTGTATGTTTATTTATTTATGATTTGGCTCGGTTACACCGACCGCAATGACGCAGCTCAACTAAAGTACGGGCACTTAAGAGCTGCGCTTTATAAAGGGCCACGTTGCAAATTACAACACGAAAACAAACAAAGTGTAGAAGATTTGTAGAGGTTATTTGTGTGTAGGCAGCGTGCACTCTAGCTGCCAGTAGCTGTAACTTGGCCTTTCTAACTGTAGGATCTTTTTCAAATGGGAGTCACATGCTGAAAAAAGATAAAACAACGGAGACCCCGCTGTCGTAGCCCAGCGTCTACTGGATCTGGCTGCAAGACCTAACGTCATAGGTTCGATCCCGGCTGAGGCGGCGGTAGGATTTTGGAGCAGGTGAGATCAGCTACCTCCCGTGACATAATGTTTATGTATTACAGAAATTTTCGGTGACACAAAAGATTGGAAGCGCTCTATTACGGCGTGCATGATGCCTTGCACGGTAGGCTTAAAAAAAATTTAAATCCCTATAAAATCTTAATTTCTTTAAGAATACAGACAACGCTTTTGCGCGGTTATCATGCAACAAAATGTAGAGGACTTCTTTGTTTTAAAAGTTACCAGGAATGGCTCACATACATGCCCATTTGCCGGCTAGGTTCGCTAAAATTACACAAGTGGACTTTATGTTTGCTGCTCCTAAGCCACTTTGTCTGCCTGGAGGAAATGCATCGATGTCCTCTTTTTTATTTTACCGAATGAAGTTTGCGTTTCCTCCCTCGACTGTTGCGTGAAAAATTAAAAGTAACCCTGAACTCGATGTAACACTGCGTTTTTTTATTCCTCATTATTTGACATTGTCTTTATTTGTTCAAAGAAACAGTGACTCGCAGGTTTTCTGACTACTGATATCTGAAAGGCAATACATTTTGATTCAGAGGAACGTAACAGATTTGTTTGATAGAGCCCTTCGCGGAAAACTGCAGTAACTAGGGCACTGTTTTGTTTCATTTATACGAACTCCAAGAAACAGCCCCACTTACAACTGAACGTAACAGCGACAAAATTCCGACGAAAACTTCCCGATGGTTCTTTTCATTATCCTCTCAATGAAAGCACCGAGGGCGCACTCTGTCTGTTTTGTTCTGTTTACTGACCCCAGGATTTTCGCAATGTCTGCGCAACTACTTGTTCTAGAAAACCTGGTATTTGCAAATCAAGCAGGTTCAGGATCTCAGCTCACGATGAGACAAAAGCGTTAGCTAGGAAAACACGGAGTTGAATGCGCAATATTCTCGCCCCTATCAGTTCCCGCTGACGTTGGCGCGCTAGTTTACTTTGATCATAGGTCTGTATTGAGTATTCAGAATCCTTAGGTACTTTTTTGTCTCTTTCTTAACCCTTTCACTGCCAGGTTTTTTTACTCACACCTGCACACACCCTGCCGGGTTTTTTTCGCATGTTAGTTTCCTGGAAATTTTTTGCTAGTAACGCACTAAAATGCTCTGCAGGACATGTAGACATGTTTATTCAGGATAATCTTATAGATATTAGTTGTAATGAATGAAATCTTACAGCACCAATCTGGCCTGTCGGATTTCCTCTTCTTACGCGGATTTTTCGGTGGCAGCGGGACTTCATCGCTGTCATCACTCGACAAGGCACTTAGGTGGGCTCGTTCCTCGTTCTCATTATCATTGGACTCCGAATTCACAAGCAATTTTGAAGTTCTTCGTCCGTCGAAGTGCGGACGAGTGTGGCACATTGCCTCACACGGCTCCTGTGCGGAAACCAAAACGAAGCGACTGGGATGCGACGGATGTCGAAACATGCGCGCTGTCTGTTGTGTAAAATTTGCCCTACAAGATCTATGAGTTTATAGCGTTTCTCCATAGATGGCGATACATGTTTGCATCGTTTATTTTTACACGAGTATTATCGGGAGCGGCAGGGGGTGAGTTAAAAAGCCAAAACGAGTTTACTCGGGAGAGGCAGGGGGTGTGTATACCTGGTAGCCCGAGTTATCTCGGGAGTGGCAGATTAAGGGTTAAGCGGGGAAAAAGGAAGAAAAGTCCCTATGTAGAATAAAGGTAGCGGTAAAAAGAGCACACAATCGACGAAATACGTGGTAAGTACGCGAAGTAACAATGAAGGGCGAGAATTGTCTGTGGAGCGAGTTTCTCGCGGTAGCAGACTCCGTAGTCAAACGAGTTTACGCCAAAATTTTAATTTAGTGAGAGCCCAGGGTAGAAAAGGCAGGTTGCTCACATGTACAGTCTTTATCAAAAGTAACCAGGCTGCATGATTTGCTTCTCAGTCGTATAGTATAGCTATTATGCCAGCCCTCAAGCTGTAAATCTCTGTATGGTAAGGAGAACCCCTGTTCTCACCTTTGAAGAACGTTTTTATCTTTAGGGGAGCCATGACGGCTCTATTATACGAAGCAGAAGCAAACCATGCAGCCTGGTTACTTTTGACAAATACTGTACATGCGTTGACTTGACTGTGGAAAGATTATTGGCAAAGAAACACAAAAAGAGAACGGTGACGCATAAAAGCCGTGGGCTCCGCATGAAACAAAAAAGTTTGCACGCCGAAGAGGACGTGCCTTCCTCAGTACCCGCTCTCTCTCGCACGCTTTCATGCTACTGCTAAGTTGAGCGTCCTCCGATCAAGAGAAAAGATGCCAGGCAACTTCCCTCCTCGTTGTTTTCTTGTCTCGCCTCTGTAGACACAAAGACAGGGGGAACTGAAAGAGTAGGTAGTCCGAACGGGCCTACGCCCCGATGATCAAGTTTCCCGAGCACGCCGGGCGCCTCCTGTTTCGTTGCCCGCCGTGCTCTTTTGACAAAGTCGGCGCGGAAATTAGACCCGGTGACTGCGCCCAGCCCGTCCCGCCCCAGCTGGTTTTAGAGGCCTGAACCATCCGCAAGAGGTAACTGTACAGAATCAGCGAAGTGGAGGTCAGAAAAGGTCGCGAAGAAGGCATCGGACCAATTTGGGAGAGGTAATAGGTTTTTAATCGATGAGGCGATCTCCACCAGCGCGCCGCTTTATAACCTGCCATCCTCACCAGTTTTAGCTTTCGGAGCGCACGTCAATAGCACCGTCCAGGAGACTAGACTATTTTCAATTTTTTCATGTTAGTCAGTGAGAAAAAGGGCAAATTTTAACCAAGCAAGATATAGAACAAATAACATATCAAGAAAAGACCTTTCCAACTAGGCACACGATATTGCTACAACGTCTATCAATCACGTTAGAAACCGTTTGCCTGAGAAACCTAAAAGAGCTAAAACGAACTGTGGGAGATGAAAACGAGAAAACCATGTGCTGTAAACAATATTAGAATGCGTACACATAAAGTTGTAGGGCCACAATGTCGGAGTCACAGCAATGCTAAAATGTTAGCGTAACAAACTCGTACGCGCCCGCGCGCTCACACAGGCATATGTGCGGTGTGTCACAGAAGCTCTACCATTGAATTCGAAGATGTTTACTAGCGTCAAGAAAGGTTTTGAAACGAAGAACTGGAGCACTGTTACGGGCAGAGTGCATGCACCAAATCGGCCTTAGGCCAAGCCCATCGAGCACGCAGTGTTCTGCATTGCGTCGAAACCGATGGCTTTTGTTGTTCTCTCCTTAAGGGATACCGGCCGCCGCGGTGGCTAAGTGGTTATGGTGCTCGGCTGCTGACCCGAAAGACGCGGGTTCGATCCCGGCCGCGGCGGTTGAATTTCTGTGGAGGAGAAATTCTAGAGGCCCGTGTACTGTGCAATGTCAGTGCACGTTAAAGAACCCCAGGTGGTCGAAATTTCCGGAGCCCTCCACTACGGCGTCTCTCATAGCCTTAGTCGCTTTGGGACGTTAAACTCCATAAAAACAAACCAAACCTTAAGGGATACTATTTTTGTCCTCAGTGACTAGTGCAAGAAAAAACTCCCGAATTCATCGCTGGGGGTTAGGTCGCTTTGCAGACTAAGAACAGCGAATCACTGTTACAGTTACTGCAGTCCCATCACGACCATGGAGGAAGTCCGAGACACGGAAGATTTTTCGCACCTCGGTGATGCATAAACGAGAGTGGATGATATGCTACCTGAATTCAATTTTCGGCAACAAAGCAATTCACGAATAAAAACACTAAATGTCCTAGTAAATTCATAGCTCACTCTAAAACATCGCAGGCATAAAAATCGCCAGGTATGGCACCGCTTGACAGCATTCACCTACCGTAAATGCTCTCCTGTTCTGTAGCAAGAGAGTAAGGGTCTTCACGTTAGGCCATTACTTAGTCGGAACGCTCTTGAACTTGCAGTCAATCGCTCGTTTAGTTAGGTAACAAAAGTAGAAAATTATGCCCCATCTTGTATCAGCACCTACAAATAAACCATAATTGGCTAAGAATAACAACGAGGACTAGCCTTCCCTCGGTGTATTAATCGCGCGGCTGTCACTTTCCTCTCTCCAGCTCGAAACAACGTCCTTTATTCTTCTACATCCATGCTTTCCAAAAAGAGTGTGTGGCGTATAGCACATCGCATTTTGTATACAACTCTCAGTTTGGAAACTATGTTATAAAAGTGCAGTACATATTTATTTACTTACTTAAATATACATACTACAGCCTCGGCGAGGCAATTGCAGGAGTGGAGTAAAGCACAAAAGCAATAAAAAAGCAATACAAAGCAAAGAAGAAAGACATAATACAACATTAAAAATGCCCTTGTAGGAATTCTTTCAATCGTATTGAATGGCTGTTGCCTGATAAAGAATTGCAAACTTCGGTGGTAAAGGGAAAAAGATGTACCTAAAGAAATTAGGGCGTGGACAAAAGGACCAAATCTTCAGGAGGGGTTGGCACCTTGCAGATGAACTCTTTGAAAGTTTTAGTTAATTCTCTAGCGAAGAAAACCGAGAAGAGTTGTCTAAAGCGTACATGAATTTGAGACATTCAACACGACGACATGAGTCAAGAGCAGTGAGGCCTAGTTGGGAAAGAAAAGTAGACGGTGAAAAATCTATGTAACATCGCCTGCAAACAAAGCGCATGGCCTTTTTTATTACAGATTCTAGTTGGTTAATCTCGCACTGCTTATACGAATTTCAAACAATACAAGCATATTCGATGATGGCGCGAATGAGTGTTTTATATGTTAAAAGCTTCGTTTCTTGACAAGAAGCGCGCAAGGTGCGATTTAGAATCCTAGTCTTCTAAGGTTGTTATTGCAGATGACGTCAATGAGTTTTCACCACGACATGTCGTGCGTTTGCAGAAGACTGATGTACACCCGGCGGCAAAATAAGTCGGGGCACGCGAGAGGCGGCCAGAATCAGATAAAACTGCACCGTCGCGCCGTCTGACGTTGCGCTTCTGGTGTCGAGACATCGCAGTGCGCGTGCGCGTCCTTTCATGCTTGCAGCCGTGTCTTTTTTCTCGCTTACGCCGTACTAGCTGATTACCTGCGGCGTTTGGCAGTAGGGGCCGCTTTCTCTATTTGCTACGTCACGCGCATAGTTCGGGGTGAGGGGGTGGAGGAGGTGCACGGCGAGGGTGAAGCGTGCGCTGCTCGCTTTGCCCTGGCTGGACAGATAACACACAGTTCCAAGATTTCTGTTTTTTAGAACAAGCTACCACTCATCGCTGCTGGAACGGGTCCTTCTCACTTCCTGTAACCACGCTTGACGCGTTGCGATTTCTACGCTCGCTGTAAGCGAGCAGAATGCTCTGAAAGAGCGTTATTACACGTTATAGCTCCGAAAACTATTTGCCGTGTTTGCATCATTACAGCTTCCACAGTCGTTCACTGCGACCATGTGAAACAACAGTTTGTCTCTGTTTAATGACAGCTCAGTACAGCGGCAAGTACTGACGCTGACGAGTTTTGTATTTTTCGGCACATGTGCATGCTCTTCACTAAAGAGTTGCAATAACACGCTACTCTGTCCGATAGTTCTAAGCGCTGAAGCATTTGCTTGCTATAATAGTAGTAGTACAAAGCATTTATTTGTAGAAATAGTTTCCAGGCAGGCAAGGGCGGGGTCGGTCGGGTCCTCAATCTGGGACTCCGTTGGCTGAAGCCACTGTCCGAGCTCTCGCAACCAAGGCCCTTTGTGCCTCGAGGTCGAAGATGGACGGTTTGCTTGCCATGTGCTCGTGTCTGCACTACGGTACTACGATCCTGTCACGGAGACAAACCCTTAGGGCCATTTTTTTTTCATTAGGTTTTCTTCTGCTGGAAACAGCCAATACAAAGGGACTAAGTCGGAAATAAATTATAGGGAATAAAAGGTTCCAAATATGTTTGTTGCGTTGATCATCATGGAAGTTCTGGTGTGCGATACAGCCTAACGAAAAAGAGTTTGCAGACACATAACTCAACCACTGTGCTGTACTGATCATAACTACTCATCCGGTTCCATTAATATAACACATAACATTTCACTGCAGAACTACTCCAGAAAACACGCATGGTATTTTAGTCATGTGCGCGCCCTATGGACAATGCTACACGAAGGGGCAATGTATAGTATGGAGCTGTAAGCAGATGGGTTCGCTTGAACTAGACAGTTTTAAAAACGTAATAGTAACATCATCACGTAAACACAATAAAATATTTATTAATGAAACTATCCATTCGCCGATGCCTCTTAGAAAAGGAATCTTACGCTCGCCTGGATAGATGCGAAGCACTTTCGACTGTGTTATCAGGACTGTCTTATTTGAGGCGAGAGAGTAGGTGTCCATTAAAGCGCTGAACAACAAGAAAACTTAAAAAAGCTATCGCGAGGGGCACCGCGCTAGAATGAACATTTATCTACACGGTGAACGAGTCGAATTTTAGTGGTTCAACTAGAATGCGCCTGTCGCGACAATCCTTTATCTTCACCTGCTCGTCATGTGTTCGCGCTTCTCATTGGCCGGCGATACTTTTTAAAGGTATAAAAGTCTGGAGAGCTGAACAAAGGTGCGTCGTCTACTGAAATGGCACCACGCGTCCCGATTGAAGATCGAAGACTCATCGCCAGACTTTTCGTGGAAGGCGTACCGCAGAGGGAGATATGCCGAAGAACTGGCAGGTCGAAGACATCGGTGAGCAGAATTGTCCGTGCCTTCCGAAATGAGGGAACACTTGCGGACGCGAAGCGGTCCGGCAGACCAAGAGCTACGAAGCACGAGGGCGACATACTGATTGTTGCCGCCGCTGTCGTGGACCCCTTCTTGAACGCTAAAGAGATCCGCGATGAGTTGTCATTAGAGGTCTCTACATCGACAATACGTCGCCGTTTGAAAGCAGCTGGGATTTCGAACTGTGCCGCAGCGCAAAAGCCTTTCCTCACCGAGCGGCAGCGCCAACAACGCTTGGACTTCGCGCAGAAGCACCAGCACTGGAACACAGAAGAATGGCATAATGTAATTTTTTCGGATGAATCAACATTTTGCACTCGCTGGGATCAACAGAGGCGAGTGTGGCGGCCCTTGAATTCCAGGTAAGCAATGGCTCCACTATTTGTAGACGTTAACAGACTTTGCTGCTTTGCATATGCCCAAACCTTTCGTTGATCTAATGTTTCATAGGAATTATCGAAATTGGAATGATCAATGAATTGGACAGGCAGAGCAGAACGGTGGGGCTAAAAATTAACATGCAGAAAACCAAAGTAATGTTCAACATCCTAGCAAGGGAACAGCAGTTCGCAGTTGGTAGCCAGGTGCTGGAAGTAGTAGGAGAATATGTCTATTTAGGGCACGTAGTGACAGCTGATCCAGATCATGAGAGGGAAATAACTAGAAGAATAAGAATGGGGTGGAGCGCATATGGCAGGTTATCTCGGATCATGAATGGCAGTTTACCAATATCCCTCAAGAGAAAAGTATACAACAGGTGTATCTTACCGGTACCCGCCTATGGGGCAGAAAGGTGGAGGCTAACAAAGAGGGTTCAGCTTAAATTAAGGACAACGCAGCGAGCTATGGAAAGAAAAATGATAGGTGTAACGTTAAGAGATCGGAAGCGAGCGGAGTGGGTGAGAGAATAAACGCGCGTTAATGATATCCTATAGTTGAAATCAAGAGGAAGAAGTGGGCTTGGGTAGGGCATGTAATGCGAAGGCAAGATAACCGCTGGTCCTTGAGGGTAACGGAGTGGATTCCAATAGAAGGCAAACGTAGCAGGAGGCGGCAGAAAATTAGGTGGGCGGATGAGATTAAGAAATTTGCGGGAATATGGTGGCCGCGGCTGGCGCAGGACAGGGTTAATTGGAGAGACATGGGAGAGGCCTTTGCCCTGCAGTGGGCGTAGTCAGGCTGATGATGATGATGATCGAAATTGTTCCCTGAAATGAAATTATCTGGTAATCTCCGTTACTAACAAAACACATTACATGCAAGAGAAATGTGCAAAACTAATTTCTGCTTATCACCATCTCCAATACGAGTTTCAAGTTTTTTTATCACAATGTTATGGTGAACACAATTTTCATAATGTTATGGTTTAGCCGCCGCGGTGGCTCAGCGGTTATGGTGCTCGGCTGCTGACCCAAAAGACGCGGGTTCGATCCCGGCCGCGGCGGCTGGAATTTCTTTGGAGGAGAAATTCTAGAGGCCCGTGTACTGTGCGATGTCAGTGCACGTTAAAGAACCCCAGGTGGTCGAAATTTCCGGAGCCCTCCACTACGGCGTCTCTCATAGCCTTAGTCGCTTTGGGACGTTAAACCCCATAAACCAAACCAATGTTATGGTTTAAAGGCATACAACGTGCATTGTAAACTCTGATTTACCGTTCACAAAATCGGTTTTCTGAATATCTTACCTGTCCATTCTTTCTCTTTCGAAACGGCAGATACCACCCTGGCTATACCCAGAGCGTTCTCTCAAGTGGCCGGTGTTCAGGCTCTGTGTGGGGTGCCATGAGCAAAGATGGGCTAGGTCCTCTTGTCCGCATTGATGGGAAATTCACGGCGTCTAGATACAGCGCTCTGCTACAAGACACCATGCTCCCATATGTGCTGGACGGGCCCTTCCCCGACGGCTGCTTCCTCTTCCAGCAGGACAAAAGCCCCGTGCACATGGCTCGTCAGGTGACCCGTCTGCTTGAAGACCTTGGCGTGCGTGCGTTGCTGTGGCCTCCGAATGGCGCGGACGCAAATACTATCGAAAATATCTGGGGGTGCATGAAGTCCTCCCTGTCCAGAAGAAACTTGACCAGGGCAACAGCAGACGCGCTGTGGAGCGCCGTTTGTGAAGAGTGGGACGTCCTTCGAGCTAACCGTGAATACGTCGTCTCGCTTTACGATTCCATGCCAAGGAGGATGTCGGAGATCATTTCCGCGGGTGGTCACCTCACTCGCTATTGAATGTGTGTGTGTAACGAGAATGGGGGGGGGGGGGAGCACAAATTTCGGCAATATTTTTGTCTTTTGTTGGCCCTTAGCGTTGGTCTCACTTCTATTCTTTTATGTTCAACATATATGGCCACGCCTACTCCTGCTTGCGTTATTTCGTTACTCTTCTACGTGTATTTTATTTCAAGTGACCTGCCTATCTTCTATCTTGTCTCATCCGACATTAATAAATGAAATCATTTTTCGACTGACGCCTCTCCGTTGCGGTGTGCTCTTTCCTATTTCAACATCACACGGTCGTTGAAACAAAAAAAAAATGCAAGGAATGGAAGTGATCATGAATGCGGCACCGCGCTGTCGCCGAGAGACGCGATACGTTATCTGTCCAGCCAGGGCAAAGCGAGCAGCGCACGCTTCACCCTCGCCGTGCACTTCCTCCACCCCCTCCCCCCGAACTATGCGCGTGACGTAGCAAATAGAGAAAGCGGCCCCTACGGCCAAACGCCGCAGGTAATCAGCTAGTACGGCGCAAGCGAGAAAAAAGACACGGCTGCAAGCATGAAAGGACGCGCACGCGCACTGCGATGTCTCGACACCAGAAGCGCAACGTCAGACGGCGCGACGATGCAGTTTTATCTGATTCTGGCCGCCTCTCGCGTGCCCCGACTTATTTTGCCGCCGGGTGTACCTGCATTCGTACTCGCTAAGTTGACTGTATTATATGAATATGTGAAGTAACAAGAGCACTGACGTAGTGAAAATTACATACAGATTGTCTTAGAAAAGTTAATATTCATTTGCCACGTTTTGGATCAGTTCCAGAAATCAGGAAACGAGTTGTTAATGGTAACATGATCATTTGGTGATCTAATAGTTCGATATAAAGTGTAGCCATCGGCACAAAGGCGTATCTCTACTGAAGCATGGAATGGCAGATCACTGCTGTGCAGAAGTAGCACAAAAGGATCCAGGACATAACCTTGGAGTTACATAATAATTAGGCATAAGCAGATTTCAATTAGTGCATAACTTTAGAAAATTTCTCGGTTTCGAAATCGTTGGCTTACTGATATGAATTCCTAACGTATGCAGATTAAAAAAAATATATTTTTTATTAGTGGTATATGCACTGTTATGCCTTTGCAGTATTGAACTTACTTTGGTTTTGCTTTAGAGCAATTGCATTTTTATCGTAGGCTGAGGGGATGTGGCTTTGATCATGCTTATTAAAAGCCTTTATCTCCTGTTTTCCCTCGTAAATTGGAAACCAAATAAAAACATTTGTGTATTAAAATAGCGCTTGCGTAATAATTCAATGGCTTTCTTTGTTTCCAAAATAACAGATGCATGGCTATCTTGGACAGGCTAAAATGTCCGGCATGCAGTACTGTCACAAAGAGTAGAGCCAGTTGATATTGAGGCAGGTACGAGTAATCTCTGCGGCGTAGACTTTTTAGGTTAAAGCCTCGCCTGACTTGAGCCTTTCAAGGTTAGAGCAGTGCCAGCTTTGACGAACTCAAATCTGGTTGTTATGGTAGTCATCATTTCCTTTTCTCTATGTTGATTCAGTTATTTTAAAAATATGTTCATTGCATTTTTTATCATTGCTGTTTAACTAAGGCATGCGTCTAACTAGCATCGAACGCTAATCATTCATATGATCTTAAATTTGTATTTAGGTTTCGCGGGAGAAATTTCATATCTGCACGCCACTTTCTTGCTTTTATTAGATAAAAAAAAAGGAACAGCGGCGTGATTATCTTGGCGCTCCGTACCACTGTGCAAAACGCATGCGGAACTAACATTACTCTCCACATTTGCCGTGGTTTCTGATTTTGTTCGAACTTTTACATTTAATTATTTTATATTGGGTTTTCTACTAGTGAATCTTACAAAAGCTGTCTAGTGCGATGCAAAGTGTCCGGTTAACAGTACAAAGCACGCAAATTGTTTCGATCTGTTCAACGCCACTGAATGTGAAGCACAGAAAATGTTGCATTGATTCTAATCTCCCTCAGCGAATTGGTATGGTCCTATTAAGGTTATTTGTGAAAAGTGCAGGATAGATCAATATTCAAAGTGAAAATACGCTTTAGCCTGCTATTCAATTAATATTCTCTCAAGGGACCTGCTGAACAGTAGAATAAGAAAACTTTTTTCTGCACTTCATGGCTGCAGCAACACACGCGCTATCGCCTTAGCATGTGGAAATAATGAAAATGTGAAACGAGAGCTGCTCACAAAACTACCCGACTAGAAATAACTTTAGCTTTATACCAGGACATCCCTCTGTGAAAATAGGGAGATTCATTCTTTATTATAAAGTAATATGTTTGTAAAAGCGCATTAATGACTAAAAAGCTCAGGGGATCTGCTCTACTGTAGTGTCCTCTCGCTTGCCTAATTGAATGCTATTGAGGACCGAGAAAACTGAAACCTCTGCGTAGTTCGATATTCCCCAACGCTTCTTTTACTGTCGGCAGATCATACCACTCGGTCTTCAGAGCACTAGTGGTCTTGCACTAAATTTGGAGAAATGAAAAGGCGTTCAGATCGAATCCCTGCGTAGGTGTGCGTTCTAAAGGTAAAAAAAAAAAATATCGTGGCTGTTTCTAAGCGACGGGTTCGAGCTTCTCTCAATGCCATCCTTTCTATTCTTTACATGTGCATCGTGTACCCAATGGGAACAGAAATATCCCACTGTTTTCTGAAAAGGTTCGTTTCAGGTTGCAATAGAAAGGCAGATACGATTATGACTGACCTTTTCTCTGATAATGGCTTTTCTTATTATTTTCCTTGATGAACAGCGTTCGAACACGGAAATAATTGGTTTCTCTCAGGAAGGCATTGTGCTAGAATCCAATAAAGCCTAGTTGATACCAGGGTTTTTTCAACGCAGTCTCAGTCTCAGACCGAAGTCAATATGAAATCTAATGTTTGTGATTAAGGGAGCATAGAAGATAAAGCTCAACCGTTCGTACTATGAGCATTGAGGTTAGCCAAAAGAATTGTAAAGAAGCACCCTGCTTTGAGCTTCTTCTTGACGTTGTTCAATGCTTTAAGAAAGCTCTCTTTTTTTTATGCGGCTCACACTGCTAGAATTTGTTTCTTGAGTATTTCTGCATGAGCACTTGTGACAGGTCTGCTTAGATGTCGTTTCCTAGGTTTTTTTCTCTCATGGCGGAGCCTCATCATCAGTCTTTTATGCGAAGCATATTACTAGAGCTACACTACAGCCCGTCGAGCGCGGCGGTGGAGCTACCATTGACCTTTAGCGTGACCACGTGACACCACGTGACGACATGACGTCACAGCAGAGGAGAGATGGGCTGCCGGCTCGCGCGGTCGGCCGCGGCGGTGGAGGCTCCACATCAGAGGCGCTGCAGCTGACGACGTGACGCTACAGCAGCGGTATAAAGCTGAGCTTGCCTCGCTCTCCGGGCACTTACGAGGCGGCCAGGTGTTGGGATGCCGCCTAGAAGCAGGGCTGATTTGAACGAGAAGCGAAAGCTTCAGCGTGCCACAGAGACTGATGAAGAGCGGGATGAACGTCAACCAAGGAAAGCCATGTATTACCATGCCTAGCCATCAATATGCTTCGCATCTGACTAGGCTTCACCTTTGCTAAGCCTCAGCCATTTTTTTTGGCAAGCGAGAGGCAATCAATACTATTCTCTCTTTGTTGTATACTGTCACCTAGTGCTGGCTGCAGTCGGGAGAGCAGGAAGACAGCGAAAATGGCTTCTAAACAAAACGGTCTTCCTCAGTTAGACGCAGATACAAGCTTCGTAGTAGTACAGGCGCAACTTCTTGACACAATCACGCAGAAGTTTCTGGCAGTTTAGAAGAATGTTTAAAGCCTACCGCAAAAGAGCTCTTCGCATAGACGCCTGTTCTACGCTCACCGTTCATTTATCGAACGGAAATATGTTCCGCGCCGCTTTCGTACGCACCCAGTATACGAGGTTTGTTTTCCAATTAGGACTCTACTGAAATGGGGTGTGTGTACTTCCATTTATTTTTCGCTGCCTTTTCTCCAGCTTCTTTTTTTGTTTATATCCTGCACAGTGCAGTGCGATTGCCGTAAATTGGCTGCGGCTTGGGGCCTGAGACGTCGTAACGTTCCTACGCCGATTCCTACCGACGGCGTCCTAATTTCATTAACGGTGTTACTCCAGAGCGGTTTTGTTCAGTTCTTCGGAGGCCTTTTGAGCCGTGTGCTTGCAGCAGACGGTAAAAATGTAGATGAGCGTGCACTTAAGAAGTGTTCGCGCTTTAGATCACAAATGAATTTCTTGCTTGTTTGTTTTACTCTCTTCATTCTTTGACTGTTGGGCTTTTTTCTCTTTTTGCTACAAAAACGAAACGCGTCTCTTTTCGACCTTGACTTCGACTCCGATAGGTATCCAGAAAAGGGTTGTAGCGCCGAAACAAACAACAGAGTGAAAGCTAGACGGGACAGGTGCAACTTCCAACTGATTTATTCACCGCTGAACGCGAATGAATATAATACAATCAAGAAGGAACGCAAGAACCACACATGCGCGGGAGTGAGACATCTGTGTGACTCGGCTATCTCCTTTTTCAAATTTTTTCAATTTTTTCAATTTTTGTACAACCCTCCCGCGCATGTGTGGTTCTTGCGATCCTTCTTGATTGTTTGTCTTATATTCATTCGCGTTCGCGGTGAGTAAATCATTTGGAAGTTGCGCCTGTCCCGTCTAGCTTTCTGTGTGTTGTCTGTTTCGGCGCTACAACCCTTTTCTGGAAACATGCACCAACTAGCCCCCCAACAAGTATTACTTCGATAAGTATCCGGACTGAGTGCTCGGTTGTGTTCGGCTGTTGTGATAGGTCTTTTATGCCCTCTATGCTTTGTAATTTCTCTTGTTGGAGCATAATCTTTAATACAGACGAAGGCTATGCCATGAGAAGAGATTACTGGGGGGCAATTTTACTAGCTTTCTTGAAGATATCAGTAACTTCTGAGCAGGAAGCAGATAACTGCACATTAGGATGGATATGAGTTAAGTTAAGGTACGAACCTTGCGTTTTGAGTGCAACATGAAATTCATATCGTCTCTGCATTGCTACGTTACATTTTAGATAAGTACACTACTTATACATGTGCTGATGAATATTGCTAGCATTTCAATGTAAATTTCTTCCATTAAAAATACTGGACTAATTAAGCACAGTGCAGCAGTTCTAATTCATCCTCCCCAACGATTGTATGGTAGCGTGTAGCCATGCATACAATTTATGCAGTTTCTCTTTGTTCATTATGTTACTGATGTGTTCGTAACTACAGTTTTATAAAAACGTTATCCCCACTTTCAATCTTTAAGAAGCTTCGAGAGTCTCACTCTCATCCCAGAAGCAAATTAAACAAAACATTTTTCTTTGTCTGTATTATCTACTCCTCATTGCTCCAATTACTGAACAGATCCCATGCTCTCATCGAAAAATTCCTTTGGAACAGTCGCGCATTGCCTTACAGGCATTCGGTAATTACCAAAATTGCATGATTACCTGCACGTACAAGTAACATTTGGTCCATTTACCTCCAATGCCGAAATGCTACGCATCTCTGAACTAGTAGGTTGTGACCAATGCAGGATTTGGCACCTTGGTCGCCAAATCCTGCTCTCGGCTCCTGTGCAGGATATCAAATGTCCTGTGCTCGCCCGGTTTTTTCCTGGGTTCTCGCGGCGGCACTCAGTGAGCGAAGATGGTGCAGAACGCGGAAAAGCAGCAGGCAATAAAATGCCAAGATAAAGCCACGTATGTCAAAACAAGCGCAGCTTGTGCGTCCTGCGTCCACGTTTCCAACGCACCAGACTGCGCAATGTAAAGAGCCAGCTCCGTGTAAAGTCATCAGCGCAATATTGTAAATCCTAATATGATGCGTTGCCCGGTATCTATCTACATATTCGCCGAAAGCCGATTGCCTCGCCTTTTTTTCAGCACCTAAAAATCATGAAGAACTCTAGTTTGGGCAAGTTGGTTCATGATTCAGGAGGAAAACGGTGCAAAAAAAAAGAAAACGTAGACAAAAGAGAGACAAACACTACAGGACAGGCGCCACGACAGTGACATGACTCCCCTTTCGATCATTATCCATCTATCCACGGTGAAAGATGAAGAGAGCAAAAGCGTGCATTCTTTCGCTAAGCCTTTAGCTCCTTTCGACGACCGCACGACCATGCCAATAGACAGATCTGTGTGATACGATGCTGTTGAAGAACGGTGCATGCTGCATATCGCCGCTTTGTCATAGTCATGTGCCTAGCTAACGCCTTTCAAGCAGCTGCAGTGACATGCCGACAGCTTTCCGCTCTTTGCTACGTGGTTACAACAAAGGTAATAGTGCTCTCATGTAATTCCAATCCGAGATAAGTAGCCAACCATAGTAGACGTGTTTATGATAGTGATGCTCAAATTCATCCCTCATAAAGTGCGTTATCAGTGTTACATATCTATGTTCAAGATTGTTCGTGTCGGTTAGCATGACTTTGTTGTAGCCGGCAAGTGCGTTGGGCGTGGACCAACCGTAGCGTGTACGGGCGTAAGAACGATTTTGATCGACAGGCGAACTCGGCCGAAACCCGTGAATGGTGAAAGGCCCCGAATCCTACTCAGGACTGTCATGCAGGCATCGGCAGCAGCAGTTTAGGCTATCACTTTGAAGGGCGGCAAAAGCCAGAAGCACCGACTGGTGCCATGTATTCACATAAACGATAAATATATCCGGGGTCATTTTCGCTTCTCAAACACTCGGTGTTCTGGCCGAGCGACAAGCACGTGTCCTGGATTTCCTTATATTTGCTGCGCTGTTAGTGAATAAAGTTAGATGAAGTTTAGCGCTAGTCCTGTGTGGTCCTCTCTTGTGTACGTCTTGGTGGCGCTACAGTTCTGTTCTTACGACAAGCCAGGCGAGCCCGAACGTCTACGGAGACTGTGTGGCGGCGTGCCTCGGGCGCTCACAGTCCAAGAGCAAGTCCTCTGGATCCTCTTATTCTACAGAACCGGGAGTTTACAGGGAAGCGTTCGCTCAGGCCGGTATGCTGGATGTCACTAGACTAGGGTAAGTCACTGTATAAGAGACGTCTCCAATGCACTGCTAAGAAGTGGTGGCTCACTTTTACCATGTCTGCGGCGGACAGTGCTTACATCAGAAAAGTTTCCTGATTCGCTGTAGCATCATGGATGTTGTGAAATGTACACCTCTGCACCATCGCTGCACTGTTCTGTTCAGTAGACAGTGTTATCAGTGCTTCAGAGAGAGATGAAGTAGTGCTCAGCATTTGAATATCCCGCAAATAACGGAAGTGGCAGTAAAGAAAGCATTAGGAACACTGCAAAGAAGAGAAGCAGCTCGTGTAAATCAGGTAACGAAAAAATTGTGAATAAGGGTGGGGAGAGAGTGGTAGAAAAAGGAACCACTCAGTATACGCAATGCATTACGACCTTGTTTCTACCAGAATCTTGTAAGAACGCTGACATCATCGTTGTGCTTAAGGAAACGTACTCAAAGGGCTTGGAAAATTGGAGGCCGATAAGCTTATTGTCCGTTGCATAGAAAGTATTTAATAAGGAAACCGCTAATAGAACCACGACCATCTTAGTCCTGATGCCACCGAATGGCCACGCAGGATGACTTAAAAGCTACTCGAAATATACCATATTCGCACTTTCTATCAGGTGATACAGAAACGCGAAAATATAACCAACCATTGTTTATACCCTTTGTAAATTACGAGCGAGCATTTCACTCAGTTTAAACCTCGCCAGTCATGCAAGCATTTAGAATCAGGGTGTAGAATAACCTTATATAAAAACACTGAATATATCTATAGCTGCTGCACCGCCACCAGAGTCATTCATAACAACAGGAATGAAATTCCAATAATAAATGGTATCGGTCAGGGAGACACAATCTCTCCAATGCTATTTACCACCTGTTTCGAGGAAGCATTCAAGGAACTGAACTAAAACAGTTGCAGATGAAAGTTAATGAAGACTACCTTAGTACTGTTTGATTCGTTGATGACATTGCCTTGCTAAGTCACTGAGGGAATGAATTCGAAAGTATGATCGATGACTTGGATAGGCAAAACAGAACTTGTTGGTCCAAAAATCAGTACGCAGAAAGCTACCGTAATGTTCAACCGTCTCGAAAGCTACACCAGCTGATGATTCGTAGCGAGAAGCTCGAAGTGTTAAGGGAATACGTCTGCTTGTGGAATGCAGTGGCCGCTGATCCGGATTTTGAGAGGGAAATAACTAGAAGAATAAGAATGGAGTGGAGCGCATATGGCAGTTGCTCTCAGATCATGAATAGCAGTTTGCTAATATCCTTGAAAAGAAAAGTATACAACGGCTATATCCTACCGGCGCTCACTTAAGAGGAAGACATGTAGTTGCTAACGGAAAGGCTTCAGCTTACACTGAGCAGTGCACAACGCGGTAGGGATGGAAAATAATAGGTGTAACCTTGCGAGACGTAAGAAGGGAGAGTGGTTCAGGGAGAACAGACGGGCTAGTGGTGTCCTAGTCGACATCATCTTAGGCAAGGCATGTAATGTGAAAGCCAGACAATCTTTGGTTATTAAGGGTAACGAAGTGGATTTCAAGAGAAGAGAATCGTAGCAGGCCGTAGCAGAAATTTAGCTAGGCGGATGAGGTTAAGATGTTTGCGGGAATAAGATGGCCCGTGTCAGGGTTAATTAGATAAGGAAGAGGCCTTTATCACGCATTTGGCCTAGTCAGTTTGATGATGATGAGGTATGTGTTACTGGCGTAATGACAAACTTGTTTTGATACATAGTAATGACCTTTCTTTTTGCTCCCTCTGTTTATACAAGACAAAAAAGCGTGCCCTATTCTAAATCCCAGTGCGCCGTCTTTTACGTCGATGTGAATAAAAGTTACACTGCAAATCTAAATAAAGCGTTAAAAAGGATATTTTAGCTTACAACGAAGCTTTTAAACGGTTTTCATGTCTGAAAAAAATTAGTTTCTCTCTCAGGGGGCATGCTTCTTCACAGACCTTCGTTATTAAAAAACGTAAAGGAAATCCAGTAATTCCCCAATTTTCGGTCTTTCAATACAGATTCCTCGTTCCGCGCTTTCTTTTACGTATTTGTTTTCAGAACTTCCGCTTAACCATGCTCACTGCGGAAAGCATCGTTAACCGAAGAGTTACGCCCAGCGGTTCTGCGTCAAGTAGCGGATCTACGGCATTTTCCGCTGGACGGTCGAGGCGGCTCCATCAGCTCGGCCTCATTTATAACGGTAATTAATTTGTGCCGGCAGTGTGTGCGGACCCGTACTAACGCTATCTTTCGTGCCTTTGAACAAATAAAGGTGAAGAGGAGGTGGAGGTAGGGGCTTTGCGCAAACTGTCTTTTTTACCCGCCCCCATTTTCCTAGTGCAATGTTTAATAATGCTTTATTTATTTATCGACCAATGTAACTGTATTTGCAGCACTGCATGTAGCGGCATTTCTCTAAGAGTTCAAGCCGAATTCTTTTGGTTTTTTTGTTCTAGTCCTGTACACGTATAGATGCAAATATACTTAAATTATAATTGAGGTCTTTTTTAAGTGGTCTCAGAACAAGGATTGCAAGGCCTGATAAACTTGAGGCGGAAATGTCAATTCACTAAGTTATCTCAGTCTTCGACGCACTGTGTTTACGTTGATACTGTGGAAGCCACAACAATGCTTACTACAGATTCAAATTAGCATTGAGAAAAAGGGAGCGTATCTTACGATAAACTTGTTATTAGTAGACAAGCGTTTCATAGCCCAACATTCAACAATATCAAGTACTGCTCTGGAGTATAACGTGTTCAAACCGCAAAACTACTGGATTTTAAGCCTTCAGCCTTGCTGCTTCCATATATATTTTGATGTAAAGTACTTTGTTTTTCCCTTGAGCATTCAAGTAAGGTAATGATGATGTGCTCGAACACGTTACAAGGTTCAGCAAGGCATATAAATCAAAAGCGCAGCTTTTGGGCTTGTTGGTGCATGATCATAGCGAGAGAATATAGCGCAGAGTCGGACAGGACACAAGAAGACACAAGAAGAAGCGCTCGTGTTGTTCGTGTCTTCTTTGTGTCCTGTTCTGCCCTGCGCTATATTCTCTCGCTGTAAATCAAGCCTGGCGGCTTCGGCGGCCATATGACCTCACCTTTATAAAAAGGCGGTCGACACGTCAGTAGGCCTTTGAGCTTAGGCAGCCGGGATTTTTTCCTCTACGGGTGCCTCTTCTCGGTGACGTGAACGGATTACGAATTCCTCTCTCAGCCCAATACCCGTCAGATGTGACCTGACACCCGCGGGCAGTCTCTCTTTCAGCTGGGCCAGGCGATATTTTCTGCTCCTACACTGACGTCGATATGCGAATCAAAGTCGGAATTTTTCTATTCCTCTTATTTTTTTTTTTATTAGAGCTTCCCTGTCCCGTATAGACGTCAAGGCGCTTCAAATGTTCCTGGGCGCTCCTAGTAATCGGGCACCAAAGAAATTCTCCCAAACATGATTTGGTTTGATTCAATTTCGTGCACTTGGCGAGAAAAAAAGGATCCGCCGTTCGCCCTTTCAAATTGTTCAGTGACAGAAAAACTGATCTCATTTCCTAACCCTTTTTAGAGGGCGAATGCGTTAAGTCGGGCGGTGGCCACTTCGAGCGCAAGCCTAGATTCTGTTTGGATTTTTTGAAGCTTTTATACTCCGCTACTCATTCACAGAAACGTGGAGATGCGGGTATACGTTTACCATTCCGCAGCACTTGGAATAAAAACTTTCATTCCTCGGTCTCCTCCGATGCGGCGAGGTGACTCTACGTACCAACTCCTCTCCTTATATGACGCCACTCTACGGTTAACTTGAATGAAATCACCGGAAGCCGAATACTTCCAAAATCTCTCCCCCACTTCTCCTCTCTGACCCCTTTCCCGGCGCATATGTATTATCGACTGACGAGAAATGTGCTTGCATGCACGTCCGCACACGGCTGCATCACGGCACTGAAATCAGTTACTACCCGCACACAAGCCTCTGCTTTAAGTGTGCACCCGATAGTACCTCACGGCTCAAAAATGTGTTATGCTTCTGAACCATATCTAAAATGGGAACAGGAAACGTTATTAGCTAAAAAATTGTGGTTGATTTGCGTAGTTAGGCCAAATGGGAATTCGGTGGGCTAGCAGTTCGGTTTAACTTCGGTTCCGCTGCTCAGATCCAGTGTTCACGGATGGCAGTTGTTCGGATAGCTATAACGGGTTAACGTCCTTATACGAAGAATTGGTAATTCTCTACATTTATGGACCCCTGGGAGTCTTCCTACAACTCCTGGCCCAGTGGTGCGGCGGTCAAGCGATGCGCCACTGCCCTTCTATGGCAGCTGCTGGCATGAGGGGGACTTGGGTTGCTTGGGTTGGGTTGCGATCCAGGTGGCTTTTCGTGAGCAACCTCTCACGATTAACTGAGCTGCCGCCTGACAATGGGAAGGCTGCTCATACTCACCTGGCCACCATTTAGTAGGCACGCGCAACGTTCTGCGGCGTTCTAGGAACCCGTGCAACTGATTTCAAACGCACATGAAAAACAAAGTAAAACATTCCGTAGAGAAGAAATCAAACTGCAGCTTCCGTAGTCGCTCAATTGTTATGGTGCTCGGCTGCTAACACGAAAGACGCTGGTTTGATCCCGGCCGCGGCGATCACATTTCGATGGTAGGCGCAATGCTAGAGGCACATTACTGTGCGCTGTCAGTGGATGTTAAAGAACCTCCGGGGATCGAAATTATCCGGAGCCTTTCACTACGGCGCCCTCAACGCTTGAATGGCTTCGGGATGTTAAACGCTGCCAAAGAAACAAACAAGCAACATGCGAATTTGTGAAACGGCTACCGCTAGCGTTGTCCGCTAAATCATTTATCGACCTGGTACTGTTCTCTTACAGACAGAACTGCTAGATATCCTCTGATTGTATTCCAAGCCTACGGTACATCGCGCAACCTTCGCAGAAACTGACTGGCAGCGTGGCAAAGCTCCTGCGAGGCAAGCGTGTTTCGTACCTGGTAGGCTTTGCTAGACTGCGCTGTCTGCCGCCAGAGTCATTTATCGGAATTGAATCAACCTAACGATGCCGCGCACGTAGCGTGGTTTCTCATTATGGCGGGCGTGCCTGCATGGAGCAATAAGTTAGTTGTACAATTGTCGTTATTCGTTCCCTGGCGACGAGGAACAGCTTTAATTGGTTGTAACGCTGCGCCAGAGCCAGACGCCGTAATGTTCCGACACCGATTCGCTCCTCGCACAACTCCTAATTTGTTATCGTCATTAAGAAGGCTAATGTGAAGTTCCCCTCACACTCTTGGCAACATCGTCATTCCATGCATCGCTGAAAGTTATGGCTGCAGCGTAGTTCGAGAGCGAATGAGGTGTTGCTCTGCAGGATTTTTTTGCTTTAATCTTCACTACCTCGTCATTCCCCTACATCCTGGCTCTCCCAGTTCTATTGCCTAATGTATGTATGACCCAAGTAATAACAGATGTTCATCCTCAACTGTCTCCCGTGTGCAGGTTTCAAACAATGGCTGCAAATGGAAAAATAACTCTTCATGGTTTCTGCTTACTGCCATGATCTAAACTACCGATCACACATCGTCTGTAAACGTCCTACAATTGTCTCGCAAGTCTTTTCCTCGTCTACACTGAATCATCTCTGATATGAACTTTGTTAAACATACCCAAATGGCGCAAGGCATGCCAGGTGCAAGCCGCAAAAAACAACTGACAGAAAAGAAATAGTTTGAAAAAGATTTTCCGGGGCAATGTAGACTTATAAAAAGCACCTTACTGTCATTCCCGTTCCTTCCACCACCTAAAAAAATGCAGCTGAAGCATGTATCCTTCCAGTACTCATTTTTAGAGGAGAAACATAGCGGCTAAGGAAAAAGCATGAACTTGGTCAATAGCAATGCGTTAATTTCCATAGCAAAAAATGGTAGGCTGAACTCAAAGGAATAGAAAGGACTCAAAGGTGATTAAAAAACCAGTTCCTGATGACCTGACAAAAATCAAGAAACGAAATGTACTGGTCTTGGAGTTCTTATCATCACTAAATATATACCAAAATCCATATCGCCGCTAGATCAACCGAAACGTAGGAATAGCAAAACACAGGTGCACAGTTCACAAGCCGAACTAGAAAGCAGGCACAACAAAACGAATGAAATTTGAGCCGGTGGTATCCGAAACGAACGCCCAATAGTTGTATATAATTACTACTAAAAAAACAAGCATTCACAGAAAAATCTAACGAATTCGGTCAGTTTCAGAAACAACTAACATTTTGACTCGTAGACAAGGGACACATACGTAGCCAACCCTTTGTTAGGGTGCAGCAAAAACAGCAAGAAAGAGGAAAGATGATAGAAGTGTATGGGGTGAAAGAGAGGGCGAGGATTGTTAGGGAGCAAAAATAAGGAAGGAAAGTGATGTGAGCATATTTAGAAAAAATATAACAATACTTTTTTCTGAGCTTAAACTCCTTTCCTTGAAATAGACGCAAATATGTTGAACTCCATGAAAAATAGTGGGGATAATTGCATTAAAACCGCAAAAATAGTTATTTGCACGTACTTGTCACAGAAACCTAACGGAATACTTCAGCTGGCATTCCAGTTTAGTAGAAATGACAAAATAATGCCACAGAATATTACAATAAATAAAACACGACTACGAAAGCGCTGACAGCATATCCTAGTTACGTGTTGGGAACCAAGCATAACAAAATAGAGCATAGTAAATGTGACCTATCTGCAACCTTCAAGAATTTGTTAGAAATTAACAGTTTTCGATTACTAGCAAAGGCAACGTTTCTTTTCCTGCGGTGAAGGCTGGTCTGAAAGCATGTGACTAACAAGGCCCTTGAATTTATTCATAGACACCAAAATCTCGGCGAAAAATGCCTGACAGTCTTGTAATGGGAAGATGTCAGGAAATACTGTGCTCATTGCTCGAAAGATACGGTTGCAAAATGTGTGTGCTCACGCGAGATCACCACGAAGGTTTATATGAATATTTCTTTACACTGGCTTTGCGAGTTCCATGAATTAACAAACAGCGCGAAATTTTTGTGACCTTCATATGTTGCTGAAATAACAGGAAAGACTGAAAGGAAGGCCTTAATTAAAGATCTTGCCGTGGCCGTACGAGCCCAATAAAAGTTTACGGCCGGACGCTTGCACTGACATTCTCTATGCTGGAGGTTATTTTGAATGCTTTATTTTGTCAGAGTTTGTAACGACTCTCCAAACATAGCCCCTATATAACGTGTAGTCTGCGAATTGCAGGTTAGAGGGAAAATGCTATTAATTCTACTAGAGTGGTCAGTGAAAGAGTGCAGATGGGGTGCTGTTCACCAGGCTGACAGGGTGGAAAGCCTAGTTAAAGGTTCTGAAAAAAAGAAAACAGTGCAGTAAATGAAGACAAAGCATAGAAGAGAGGGGGAGGAGGGATTTGAATAAATGCGTTTACTTTCAGCTAGGAAGTACGTAATGGCGCCCTCGTAAAACGGTTCGCCATGCGGAAAAGTTCCTGAAATCGAACGACAGCTGTCGCGCTCGTAAAACCTTTTTTCCATAGAATGCGCCACATCCCTTTTAAGGTGATTTTCGCCTAAATGCATGAGCCCGTCGAATTACGGCTCACTCACCATCATTATTGCAGTTAAGTCGTCCTCATTCATTCATTCATTCATTCATTCATTCATTCATTCATTCATTCATTCATTCATTCATTCATTCATTCATTCATTCATTCATTCATTCATTCATTCATTCATTCATTCATTCATTCATTCCTCTGTACTACAGCTCCTTTTGGGTTTATTACATAGGGGGATAAACACCGAAATTGCCACGGCATAAAAGGATAAAAATTCAAATTAAAATTCGGAATAATATTCAGTATGAGTAATGCAATATAATGCTGCAAATTATTAAACAAAACTATTCTATACAATACAACAAAAGACGTGATGAGGCTACAGTTTCTGAAAAAAGAATGCAATGGGAAAGAGCGAATTCAACGAAATATCGTATCGTTGGTCGCTGGTGCTTGTAGAGAGCTGTATTTCAAATTTATTTTGGTTGTCGATGCTTTTATATTAAGGTTCTGCTCGTTTCTGCCTGAGCGTAGGTTTGCCGGCGAAGTATTTGTATTTTTTTTCTGTCCACTGTGCAATATATTATGCAACAAATAAATTTCTCTGAATTCGTGCTGCGGTGCAAAAACAGAAACATTCAGATGTTAAGAGAAAAAGCACAATCATATCGTCACCATAGCGGAGTGCTTTTGGTGTATTCTCAGTTGTGTTGATGTCGCACAATTCGTTGGAGTCCCGGATGAGATAATCATACCCAGAGGTCTGGGGAATAAGTAATTTACATACACAATTACGTTTCTTTGAAGAATTATTATTTAACAGAAATATTATCCAACTGTTTCACTGCACTCCGGAGTAATGTTTACTGCTTCCGTTTCGAAGATAAAATGTTTTTTCCAGGGTGCGTTCGGAGTAAATCTGACACGAAATAATTATTATCCAAATGCCTACAGACTGATTTACCGTTTCGTTAAATATATTATTATACATTGATCACACCACGAGCAAAACCTAAAAAATAGGGCAATGAGCTGGTGGTAATGGTCTCCTGGAGACCAAATTTTATTACGAAAAGCTTCGTCGTGGCGTAAAAGGTGATTTGAGGAGTTATGCTCTGGTAAATTATTTACGTTAAAAAAAAGCAACCAAGAACCATGCATATGACTGTGATTGGTGTCAGATGAAACGATTATCTATTAAGCTCTCGGAATCTTATGGGCAACGTAGGTAGTATGTGCACAATGACAACGAGGTGACCTTGAAATCAATATCTCGATATAGGTGCTCAAATTAACCATGAACTTGGCACGCTTCTGATATGCAACACGAATACTTAAATGTGTTAGAAAAAGGCAAGAGCGAGACAACAGCACCCGTTACTTTTTTTCTTCTTTTATCTTCACTTACTTGCTCTTTACTCACCGCAAAACAATGGCTATATGCCCAGGTCATTATTCGTCCAAGATCTTCAGAAAAGTTTCCTTGTAGTTTTGTGATTACCAGGGCACCGTCGCTTCAGCGGCCTGCAAAGAACTCCCTGCAAAGGGGAAAAAAATGAAGCAGGCAACACGCGATTTGGGGGCACACGCTACCTGCGATTCATAAAACCTACTATTTGAGACGAGTATGGTGCCCTCCGCATGCTTTGTCAGCGCTGTCTCATGTCTTTTTTTTCTTTGTTCAGACCTTTTATTTCATCACTGCGTATATCGAGCACCCAGTATTCAGAAGCGTCCCCGCGGCTGTTCCATTCTCCACGGGCTAGGCCCCTGTCGTCGTGACTGATTAACGGTTGGCACCGACACCGACCTGCGCTCGTGGTCATACATCTCTCTGCTGAGGCAGGCCACTGGTAGCCGGTACGTAGTCTGCGTTGCCTTGGCATCAGTCCAAGCTACAAGCTCGGCTGCTTTTGGAAGAAGAGCGCAACAACGCTGCATCGACGACAGTAGAAAATAGAGAACATGAGAAAATCCTGGAAGCTCCAGTAAGAAGGAAACCTTGAGAGTTAGGTTCAGAAATGTAATCGTGGGTTCCAGCTCGATTCTTCATTGTTTGGAACCCGTGAAGTGAGGAGTCACAATGGACAGCCAATCAACGTATACACCAATAGTTGAGCATAAATCTATCATACGTAGAGAAATTCTCTACGTATGATAGATTTCTCATACGTAGAGAAATTGCCAGAAATTCTCTGGCAATTTACGGGAAAGGATATTTTCTGGGCGAAGAATCTAAACTAAACCAGCATACTGACGACAACGCAACCTTCTCTATTTTAACTCCTAGAAGATACAAGCGTGGAAGAGCAGTTTTTGAAACACGTTGCCTTTTTCTTTAGGCTTTCTCTTTCCCATAGAGACGAATGGATTCGGTGTCATCATCTGCCCTCAGCTTCACGCTGACAACGAAAAGTTTTGTTGTTGCGTAACTTGCAGGTACACTCAAATAATCTAGAGCGTAAAAAATACTAATGAAACGACTTATTCCCTTTAGCAAACTCTGCATTCAGTTATTAAATTTGTAGCGCCACCGTATTGGCACGCGGAAGAAACCGAAGCGGTGGGCACGCGGAGGAGAACGCTGGCTCGCGCAGAGAACGCTTGAGACTTCGGCTTCGGCCGGACGCGGCCTCCGCTGTTCTGCCGCTAGCTCTTCTCAGGCAGCCCTCAAATAAACGTGGCCGCGGTCGCCTCCTGGGCGATCTCCACAGCGAACTGTAGAAATTAAATGCTTGCATCTGCGTGTAACGTGCGCTTCTCGTGACTTCAGAAATCAGGTCTTTAAAATATTGCCGGCGGCAGGAGTCTTAAATGACCAGAGCCGGAGGATTTTTGCTTGCTCATCAGCGCACAGGATTGCCTGGTTAACATTCCTGACTTTCCTTCCTTCTCTGTCTCTCTTCCCCTCTATAGCCTGCTATACATACTGGTTCTGGTAAGGCCACTTTCCTTTTTTCTTCTTAAAGCTCAACCATGCATTTCTGTTTTGTCTATCTCAACATCAGCCATAGCAGTCAACCTGCAATGCAACGCAGAAAGCCCACTTGCGCTGGCGCTTTGGTATTCATATTTTCAGTCGGAGGCGCGACTGTGTAGTAAATGTAGTCAGCAGAAAAGCCGGCACAACACCTCCCCAAAATCTTGTTCTTTCTGGCTTTCTGGCATTCTTGCTAATGCGGCAAGGGTCTCTGCCAGCAATGTTTAGTGGTTGGCCGTAAGTGTTTAGAACAAAATTGTCTACGCTTACTGAATTGCACATTATCTCTGATATCGTTGACGACCAGGCAATAAAACGCTGTGATTTTCTGTTATGGTAAGGTATTCATAACAATCTACGCCTGTAAATAAGACGCTACTATTATCATATATAGAAAAATAAAAAATAAAAGCGCTTGATGTAAAGCGCGGGACCCATTACTAGGATGGGACGTCTTTGTTCCGTAAGTAAGACTTCTCTATATTCTTTCCCGTTTCACTTTACTCCGTATCTTTAACGTTTTGCTTCAAGCGCGCCTGCAAGCCACCGATAAAAACAGCTTTTTTGCGGCCGCATTGCGCTTACAACTTTGCTCTCCTGCAGCTCTACTACGGCGTTGAAGGAGCACAGATATTTGCCTCTGTGGCGTGGCAACCCTGGTAGTGCCTTCGACGCTTTAGAAGCAATGTTTACGCGCCGGCTTTGTACTTAAAGGGACACATGTTCGGATTCAGACCACAAGGCGGGATTAGAGGCGTCTGTCTTCTTCACGTGAGCACAAACACCCATCAATTCTCACGCCTATGGAATGTGGATACAATTTCGTACTACGTAATTTATTTCTTCCCAAAAAAGAAGGCAGCGAGAATGCACCGTAAGCTTAACTCCAGAATGGCAAATGCTGCCGGTGGGTGATCGAGTTTCCGTTCCGCAGAGTTTCCTCTTTGAAATACATTTTTGGAAATCATACTCTTGTGTCAAGAGGCGCGGATAATTTATGATTGTTTCCGCGCATCCGTGGGCACGCGTGTGACTTTGTGGAGTCCCGTTTCGTTCAGGATACGAGCTTGCAGCCCACTATATGAATCAATTACGAAGGTTTAATATTGCAGACAGACATGAAGCTATACCACCGCCGGATGTGGAAGGCCACCAAAATCAGTCCTACCACTCCGCATCCGTCGTACGAGTAGTAGTAGTAAGTAGATGAACGAAAAGGAGGGGGAAAATGCACGAGCGTGTGACTGACGAGTTATCGTAATCGCCACCACCACTGGCAGCGTGCAGATAGAAGAAGAAAAAAGCAAAAGTTATGTGAAGGCATTAAGATTACACGGTTCAGCGCACAGTTGAGCAGCCTTTAAATTTGTCATAAATGTGAAATAAAGGTTATGGCAAGTGCATGTATGCCTTAAAGAAAATTTAGCTCTGCATAGCATTTCTCATATAAGTCCTCTTAACGTGTAATTCGTCACTCGACTTTTTTTTAAATAATTGTGGCTTTGTCCGAGTTTTTAGCCGAGAAGTCTAAAGGCTCAGATGATCCACATGTGTAATTTCTTTTTGCGAGAGCGAAATAAAATTGATTGATTGATTGATTGATTGATTGATTGATTGATTGATTGATTGATTGATTGATTGATTGATTGATTGATTGATTGATTGATTGATTGATTGATTGATTGATTGATTGATTGATTTTAGATCACGAGACAACGGCAAAATGAGAGCGTCCAGAAAACTCATATCGGCGAACACCATAAGCAGAAGCGAAATAATTGAAAATGGGACCAAAAAACTTGCGTGAAGGTACTATAGTGATTGCCATTATCATTAACTCTATTGTCCATGAGTGGCGGTTTTTCATGAATGACCTGTACTTTAGCTATTAGATCTATTGTACTGTAAACGTTCCTGGTGCACTCTGTATTTTCAGTGCTCATTTGTGAGGCAATAGATTATTCCTAATCGCCTCAAAGAAAAGAACAAGCTGCTTCGCAATCATTTAAAAAATAGGACGCGTGTACCGAAAGCAACAATGTCTCAGTCAAGGTCCTCCCTTTCTCGTTTGGCAGGCGCTCGTTAGAGGATGTCACTTTTTTTTGCAATTTAGTTGCGACATCCTTGCAGAGGTCTTCACAGCTGTTCTCACAGACCGCTGCCAGACAGGACGCGCAAGAACTTCAGTTTTTGTAAATGGATTTTGTTGCTCTTGCTAAATAAGCTTCAAAGCTAGGATTTTACAGAGCTTTACTTTGGACACGCAGATTTCATAAACACGACATGAGTTTCATTAAAAAAATACTGAACCGAAAAGAATGCCAATCATTATAAATCTAGGCATGCACTGCATATAACCAAGAAAGAAAAGACTTAAAAAAATATTGTTTTGAAGTTCCTGCTACATAATGCAGTATGCGTTAAAGAAATGCCTCCATGCGTGTTGACTGACCCGTGCACGGGAACTTTACAGTAAGGTGAGCTTTTTTTTCAGGGCACTTTTAAACTCAAGATAAATGTTTTCTGCTGGTTCAAAATGACGTCAGCAGATCATCAATAAAATTCCTTTTTATGAAGTTTCAGACTGCTTTGGGAACGCTTTAAGTCGCCACTGTAATACTTCGTAGAAAACTTTCCACAGGTCGTGTTTTTTTTTTTTTTCTCAAGGCATATGTACTTGAAATGGGAACTTTGTGAAATGGGTAACCCAAATATAAATTTACCTTTATGATGTTTTACTTATCCTGTTTGTTATCATTGAGCCATTCTCTGCTACACCCTCACACCCTGATTGTAAAATTGATATTCAGGTATCGTAGAAAATGCGACGCCCATTTAGTTGGAGACTTGCGTGCTGTATACCAGAACAGTTAACTGCTGCGTACCAGCAATGCATGTATTCTATCGTGATTATACACTCCATACTGATTTTTTCGAGACAATATACCCCATGACAAAAAAAAAACAGCATAATAATCTAGATATTGCAGGGGTTTCTCGGTAATTTTAAGATGTAAGACAAGGCTCTACTCCACTTCTTGACATCTCAAGAAGCAGCGTATTTTATCCCGCTTGACATGTACGGTGCTTTGGAAATTGTTCCAATCAGCCGTGCAAGATTGCGCTTGCCCAATGAACAAAGAGTTGTCACGGCGGAAATAGTTTCCGCTCGCGCCTTGGTATCCCCCAATCTCCACCTTATATCAACTTGGAGACAAGTTTCGATGAATGATGTCGTGGCAAATAGTGAGGCCTGTATTTTTTTCTATGCCCTACAAAATCATTGTCTCGAAGAAAACTTCAATTGCTGTCGGTGCGAAAGACTCCTTCGTCAGCCTTTTATGTCGAAAGACCTTCGCGATGGACAATCAAGTATTCAGCAATCTTCGGTAGGTGTACTTTTAAAATTTTTCATTATCTTTGGAAGCCAGGTGCAGGCAATAGCAACAGCGGGAGGAAATGAGTTCCTTCATTAAGGCAGGCGAAAAGACGCTGGAAATCGTCACGCAGTTTTCATCCCCACGTCACCACTGTGTTCTGTTTCCAATCAACTGGAAAAAATTATCTAGGAAAGGTCGCTTTTGTCCGGGCAGTGATGCTCACCACATTTGACCTCCGGTGAACTGAGGGCCCTCTAACATTGAAAACATTTCAATCAACCAATCAATCGATTGATCGATTGACCAGTTAATCAATCAATCAACCAATCAATGTTTATTTCATCACCAAAGTGCAGGTGGTGAAAGAGGACGGCGGGGAAAAATCTGCTTCTTCGCAGCTTGTCAAGAGCTCCGTTCACCTCTTGCGCAGTGACAGGCTGTGTTGCATGTAAATACATGGCAAAACAAAGGACAAACATTGCAATAATAAATAAAGAAAGGCGACTTTGATGAATAGGATGAATAGGAATAGGCACATACCACTCCGACTTGTCTTTCATAACTGTAAAAACTGTAAAACACAGGAATATACGAAATAGTCATGCAAAAAAATTGAAAACAATGAGAGGAGGTAGCTTCACGTAATAAGAAGTACATTTCTGATACAACAATACAATGGCATTGATAAACTGTATAATTTGCTCACTTCTTTTTCGTACAATGTCTTGTAGATAGATCACAAGATTACTTAACTGAGCCGTCGGTCATTTAGCAACAGTATATTGATACCTTGTCGATCAAAGTAGACCCGCTTTTTTGCGAAACTGCATCAGTAAAACTTGTAAGGCTAGTTTGTTCTTTATTGCGCTAAAATTCTACTGGACTAAAAGGGGAATACTCAAGCAGGCAAACACACATCACACTTACAAGCGCAGACTGGTGTAGGAGTGAGTGAAATTTGAATGTTCTCTTAGTACGATCTCATCCTCTAAGTGCAGGAGAAACGTAGCTAAATTTCACTCTTCGATTTAAGCTGAAGTTCTGATACTAAATTAGAATCTACGGTCTGTGAACAACTAGCTTAAGGATTTACTGGCATGTGTTGACATTTTCAAGCAATGGGTAATTACGAAAAGAAAAAAAGAGAGAGTGGGTGTGGGTAGGTAGAGAGGCGCGGAGCAGGGATGCGTGCATGAACGCACGCGTTCCGTACGAAGAAGAGGGCAACGGTGGTGAGGCAAGACGCAGTGCAGGGCTCCCGATTAATCTCGACCCCAAGGGGTTCTGAAGGGCAAAATTTCAGCGCAAGAGAGCTTGGATTTCTCCTCTACTAAAAACGCAGCCACCAAAGCACACAATATACACGAGACTTCGCGTTGAGATAGCCATTGAGCCACAGCCATGGTTGCTGAAACAGTCAGCGAAAGCAAATTGATTGGCTCCTCTTAATTCCTATCCCTCGTATATCCTTGTGATCGATGCCTGTGTAAATACCTGAGATTTCTCTTGTGGAATCAGATGTAATATCCGCAGTCCCTCCGTCTTTGCTGCAGACGTCGATTGCGAGCGTCATGCAAATTGCTGGTCGTTTTCATGGCATCCCTTTAGCGTTCCGTATCGTCCCTACCCGTTCCTATGAGCGAAAATCATTGTGATTTTATTATTCATTATTTGGGAAATAGTTTTTAAATTCTAGGTACATACGAGACCGTCCTAGAAAACTAAGAGAGGGACAGCAACCTTTATCAATTATTGCATCGCTCTCACGAATGTTATACTTAGTCCAGGATCTGATGTGGGCAACGATCGCCATTTCGTGGTCCACTGGAGCTTTCTGGCAAGACCACACCGACACGGGGGGAGGGGGTCCACACATTATCCCAGGATGCATTGAAAGGTGCAGGTATAAAGTGTCAGGATGTGTGGCAGCACTCCCTCATGAGGAGTGTTTCCGCGAAGCTGGCGCAAATGAATCAGAAACAGGAGGCAGCATTATCAGTTAGGCTGCAAACAAAAGACGCGTTTTTTGATCACTCCTAAGACTATTCAGTGGATCGAGACAAAAAAGCGCACAGAGCATTCTAGAGGAGAGGTGGTGGTTATTTGAAGCGATCACGTACACGGCGTACAGATTACAAGTCCAGTGGCTGAAGCCCTCAAAAATATAACAAAGGGTCCCAATAAGCGCATGTACTGGGGCAAATGGGTTAGCTAGTGGCAGCTATAAATTGTCCCCTGCTTAATCTTTCCGGCTCCCGTTTCGCAATTTTCCAGCAGTCGAAATATGATAGTAGTACTCATTTATAGAGAGCCTCGTCGCCAATTCTGCTATCATTATGTGTCTGAGGGAGAGCGCTTTCCAATAAAATGCGCTGCACCACTGTGAGGGATTTATGTTACGCAAAAAAGGCCTGTATGTACGGTTTCTTGCCGAAATTGTTGGCGAAAAAAAATTGCTGGGGTTTGAGACATATATAAAAAATAGCTCACTCTTCCTACAGCCTTGAACGTCTCCTGTGTCGTTGCAGCATGGCATTTCGCAGATTACTGTAATAGATCGATGAATGCCACTAAGCATCGATACGTATACAGTGCAGTCTTCGTTGTTGTGACAGGAGAGCCCACCCCAGCAGGTAGAGTCAAGCTGAGCAGACGCCTTGTGCATGGCCTGTTCTGGTGGCTGTTTACGGAAAGCTACATACTGGCAACGTGCTACCGTGCTTGAAAAGCAACACGTTTATGCCATTGAAGCCTCTGTAGGGACCACCAAATTAAAACTCTCTTGCGAAACTAACTGGGAGCCATTGTTTGACTGCGTCCTTCGCTTCTATTCTACGATTTTTATCAAAAAGTTTGGTTTATTGGGGTTTAACGTTCCAAAATAACTCAGGTTAGGAGAGACGCCGTAGTGAAGGGCTCCGGAAATTTCGACCATCCGGGGTTCTTTAATGTGCACTGATATCGCACAGTACACGGGCCTCTAGGATTTTGCCTTCATCGAAATTCGGCCGCCGCGTCCGGGATCGAACCCGCATCTTTCGGGTCAGTAGCCAAGCGCCGTAACCGCTGAGGAATCTTACCAAGGTAGCCGGGACGAACTTAGGTCAGGCGCGGAAAAAAAGATAAATATTAAGACGGGGTCGGAGTTTTGGTTTAGAGAGACCGCGGATTGAGCAGTAGAAGTCTGATTGCAGACCTCATGTAATGCCCCACAACCGGGGCCTTTGAGGTAATAAATAAATAAATAAATAAATAAATAAATAAATAAATAAATAAATAAATAAATAAATAAATAAATAAATAAATAAATAAATAAATAAATAAATAAATGAATAAATAAATAAATAAATAAATAAATAAAAGGGAAATATCATTGTCCAACACATATCGTAGGCTGGAAGATGACACTGCGTATGATGATGATGAGACGACGTTGATGATACGGTGTTTGCGACCATGTGATTTATTTCATTTTTGTTTGCAAATATACAGAGCCCGTAAACGTGCGGCAGGTGGCTCATTAGTTTACCGCGGCGGTGGTACACATGCGGTGGCCACTTACTGCCGAGTGTTCACCGGATTGCGTGCGGCGTGCGCGGTCACGTCATGAGAGCCTCCACGCAGACCTCCTCGCACACGCCACTATAGGATAGCCGTACAGGGCGAAATGGGATATTGACACATCATCTGCATGAAATCATCTCCAGTCTTCCCGGGCTTTCTCTAATACTCTCAAGTGTAGCGTACACTGGCTGGCTCCAACTAGTCGCTGTCCAATAGCACCGACGCGGACTTCACGTCTGGTTCGGCACCGTGCTCGACGTGAGAGCTTTCGCTAATGACGTCGTCTTTATACGCGACGTCGTAGAACCGCTACTGCCGCGGCTTTGGCCGGACTCGTAATGAGGTGACACGATGAGGCTGCCCCTCAGAGGCGCTTCAGTCTCAAAGCCTGAGGCTACGGAAGTGTCGCCGTGGCGTAAAAGCTAGTTTTCTAGCACAGGATCATAGCCCAACCACACAGGGGAGTAGACGTTGCGAACTTGCGAGCAGTCGCGAATGCGTTGGTTTCAGCCTTCGCGATAACGAGAAGCGAACACTTTCGACTGGCTGCCCTTAGTAGTCTTTATACACGCGAGCTGCCTGGTTCGAGACGAAACCATTTTGCATGCCTTTTTGCAGTCATTCGCACTATTAAAATTTTGCTGTTCTTTCCTTTGCTTCTATTTGGTCTTCCTACGGCATCTGAAGTTCATTTTACTTCCACAACTTGTTTATTTTTTGTTAATTTCATTACTGTCGATATAATGACCGTCACGTTCGGCTCGTTCTTCGTGTTGCGCGGCGCGTTATATCCATTTGTTTTTTTACGGTTGCAGCAGTCTTCGTGCAGGCCGTGAGGGAGCCATCTGACCACCTCGTTTCTGCCTCAAACCGGGGTGGCGTTTTTCTGTTTATAAATGCACGATACGCTTCATTACACATTTGCGAAAGCTCGTGCACACGATTTTTGTCATGATCGCCAACGAAATATTTTTTTCCAGTACTACGCGCTGCCAATTTTAAGAACTTTCTATGTGGGGTTGATCCTGATGCAAATAGCGAAGCGAACAGGTACATTCGTGGGGCTATCATTTGTACATTAAGGTTCACACACCGTCTGAAGTCGTTTAAATCGTTTGGTTCCTTTTTGGCAAATTTAATCTCTACTGGGGAAGCACAGTACGTTCGCTTCAGGCAAACGTCGCCAGCATGCTTTTTGACAAAAAGCCGAAATTTTTTAATCTCAACAAAGGCAAGAGGCATATAGACACGCATTCATCAGAAACTTAGCTACTATAGGGACAAAGTAGTAAAATGTGGTGCTCTAATTGGTCCAAAGCATGGAGTTTAGGTGAATGCATGCCCACTTGTTGACCGCAGCGGTGGCCCAGTCGTTCGAGCATCCGCCTCGCATGTGGGAGGTGCGGGGTTCGATCACCAGCGCCGCCGGGTACCCACCGGTGAAACAATGGGTGCAAGCTTTCCCCTGGTCTGGTGCTAGGCTTCTTCAGGGTGAAATGCTTGGGAAATGGCTCTTTGACCCCACCTTGAGAAGACGAAAAAACATTGTGCCATGGTTCTCTTTGACCACAGATGACCTTGCGCCACAAAAACCTATCATCATTGTCAGCAGAATGCCCACTTGCGCTATTCCAGTGAATTCCTCCTCGATGTTAAAAATATGGTTGCAGAGAAGAAAAAATAAAATTTCGAGGCCACCACGAATACCTCAATTCAAAGCTCCTCTCTGCTGTCCTCCGCCACATCATGACCACAGGCTGACCGCAGATGATTCACGGTTCGTAGTTGCGGAACTTGTCTGATTAAAAGACCTAAACTAGATGCGCCCAGTGTCGCAAACCGCTTCTGAAGGATATCCTAAACCACATTCTATGTTTGTCATTCCTTTAATTTTTTCTCACTCTTGCAGTTCCACCCTTTACCACTCTTCCTTCAAGGTGCTCTGAGGTGGCCATTTAGAGGGAAGCAGTTATCGTGCCCTATTTTTTCTTCTTCACAACCTCCTGCTTCTGCTCCTCCACTCTGCAGAGGCATCGCAAGCCCATGTAGCCTGGAGTTTCTCAGCGAATAGTTGATAGCGCTGAACCTCCACTGCCGCATCGCGAGGACAGTCTGCAGCATGGCCTTTTCAGACACTTGGCCACATGCACTAAGTTCACCACCCAATCCATCACCAATGAATTCTTTATGACATGGCGCGATTTATCAAACACTGCGTCCCTTTGCTGCAATAACAATACACCACGCGCTTTCTCTCTTCTGCACTGCTTGCCTCCTCAGATACAAGCTCCACCCGCCTCCGACACCGCTTTTTCTCGTCCACATTTCGGGATTGCGATGAGCCTTGCTCCTTTGCCACCGCTTAGGCAATATTTGAGGAAAGAAATTTCGTGTTGCACGAGTGCTGCTGAGATGCGGTTAAAGTTATCCCTCTGATATATATTTCAAAAATATATGAGTTCAAAATTTACAGCTACATTGCAAGAAACATACCATAGTAGATTTAGGCACGCATGTGCTTAGCCTTATATTATTTAGAGGTTCTTCCTTTATACCTGGCCATATAGCTTCCCCGACAGAAGAAAAGTACCATTCAGCAAAACATTTACTGCAACGCTGCCCATCGAACGAAATTTGTCCATCAAAATTCAATTCGTTTCCAATATATTGGCAATCAAAAGTAGAAAATAAATTCCAATACAGAAACATTCTGGCGCATGTGGCACCAACGCAGCCGATTTTTCTGTTTTCTACTTTATTTATTTATTTATTGTACCCTCAGGACCCGAAGGCATTACAGAGGGGATTGGGAATACATAAAAAATTCTGCCTAAACAGCAACAACAAGGCAATTTTATACAGTAATAAACAACACATACTCAGAAAGAAACATTAAGGACTTTACGAAATGCAATATTATCAGAAATACCTGCGATGTCTTGGGGAAGGTGATTCCAGCTGACTCAAGTTCGGGGTATTAATGAGTCTTGAAAACATTTGGCGCGACAAGATGGGATTCCAACTTTATGACGGTGATCAAGGCGTGCTGATATGTAACATGGTCTTGATTTCATGGCGGTTACACTGCTTGTTCGGTGATAATTAGAAAGAATGAAATGGCATGCGCGGTTCTGCACAGCTTCCAAATCTGAAACCTGTGAATCGATGCCAGGTCTCCAGACAGATGCAGCATATTCTAATTTGGACCGTACCAATGTTTTATTAAGTAATAATTTTATTGAACTAGATGAACGTGAGAAATTTATTCTAAGGTACCCAAGCATGCGATCAGCGTTATTTATTATGTATTCAACGTGAGTTTTCCAGGACAGGTTACAAGAAACGTAAACACCCAGATATTTATAACATGACACGGTTTCGAGAGACACATTGTTAATGTGATAAGAAGAAGGGGCATTAGAGAGACGAGAAATGCGTACATGTTTACACTTATTAATGCTTAGTTGCATGTTCCAAATAAAACACCAGTCAAGTACCTTGTTAATATCGAATTGAAGAGAAGAGACATCATTACCATCTTTGTGCAGTAAGAACTAGAGGCGAAAATATTGAATTCTCAAATACCTCTTTTCGGCAGCTTGGTTTTCATACACAACCAGCGACGCTGCGACACAACACTCGCCAACCTCCGGCAGGTGGGGGACCAGGTGGGCCGCATGGTCCGCCGGGTTTCCAACAAGCGCGGTGGGTTACGATGCAAAGACGCCTTGCGGCTGGCGAACGCATTCGTGACCAGTCGAATCTTGCATTCGACTCCCTATCTCCACCTGCGGAAACAGGAGGAGGATGCCCTCGAGGTCATCCTCCGCAAAATCATGAAACGAGCGCTGGACCTGCCGGTCTCTACCTCTCCAGGTCACCAAGGCGTCCACGGAAATCAGGCAGCCGACGCCGCCACCCGCGCGCTCTCTCTCCGGGCATTTCCCACGGGACCCGACGCCGACCAGGACACTGATTTCAATCCAATTTATACTTTTAAAAAAATATGCGAGTATTACAAATCCACGCACCAAACTCTTCCCACCCCGTGCAAAGGGCTGGGGAAGGTCAACGAGCGGGTACTCCTGCGCCTGCTCACCAACACGATGTTGTGCCCGGCAACTCTGCAACATTTCGATCCTGAATTCGACGGGTGGTGCTCACACTGTGGGGAGGTGTCTGACACTTACCACATGGTGTGGGCCTGCCAGCAGAACCCATCCCTACCCCCTATCCCAAACCCCACCCGAGAGGACTGGGAGGCGACCCTGTCCGGTTGCTGCACCCTCGAGGCCCAAAGGGCCTTAACGCAGCGCGCCCGGGCTGCGGCAAACGCCAATGGGGTACCTGACTAGGCATCCCACCTAGTGGTTGTAAGGGCGTGACCCTTCAAGTCACGACCCCCAACACCTCTCCCTATGATTTAATAAATGTTTTCACCACCACCACCAAGCCAGTATTTAAGAATAAATATTATATATTAAATTGTGATATATTCGGCGCATACCTAAGATGCATCCTGCCCGCAAGGTGTATAATAAAGAGCCTGCTCTGAACAGCGCCAGGGTTGTCGCCAACACCACTCTCACTTTGATCCCCCTCTAACTTTAAACTTGATGTCCTCATTCCAACTTGTTTGGAAACCTCCTCTATGTATTGGCGCTTAGTGTAACCTGAGTAGTTGTTTCGCGTCTACGTATCCCTGGCCACTTTCACATTCGTAAAAATTCTATGCTATCGGTATGCTCTTGATTTATTTATTCCTTTACCTGTGGAAACGGCACATCAACAAAAGAGGCTAAAGGAGCGGTATAGGTAAAATATGAGGATCCCCAAAATTAGGAAATTGGCTCAGCACAAACAATTCTAAAGGTCCTCCAATATTTTGAATATGACCAACAAATTACGGTGGGTTAGTGGGTCGATTAAGGTGGATTAGGGGGTCGGATTAGTGCAATCCCATAGGATAGTCCATTTGAAGGCACTCGAATATTCTGGAAGGTGATGACTCATGCACACAATATAAAGGCAACGGATCCACTTCCAACTGAGGTTTTTAAGGCGGAATCCTTTAATGCCTCATCGTTGTAAGCAGGAGTTGTCGACAGAAAATGTCACGCTTTTCAATTGGTCGAAACGGTCGTGACGTCACAGTGCGCGAATTTCAATCGGGGCCAATTGTACTTTGGCTACTAACCATGCAACCAATTAAAGGGATCGTATAGTGATGCTCTAATTAAGTTTGACGGAGTTTAGTTAATTGCTTAATCAATCAATTAGTCTAGTTAACCTTTCTAGTCAGACCAGATAAGTAAATAAAAACGAGTAAGGAAATTGACCGAGCTTGGGAATCGAACCCCGGTCTCCGGAGTGCGAGTCGAGCACGCTACCACTCCGCCATGCCAACTCGATGGTTTGGAGTGAACAAAGGTGCGTCTATTGAATACGGTGTCTTCATTCACTCCCATCTTCCTCCCTTCCCGTTAAGGCGAGGTTTAGCTGTCCACCGAGATATGAGAGAAAGATAATTTCCTTTCCTCAAAAACCAATTTACCGACGAGCAAGGCGTATTTGTCCGTGTTTCAGATTGGTCGAAATTGTCGTGACGTCACCGCGCGCGAATTTTGACTGGTGTCCACCGAAATATGTGAGACAGTTACTGCGCAACATCCTTTCCTCAAACAAAATTTTCGACTAGTGTCTACTCAGATACGTGAGACAGTTAATACGTGATTTCCTTTCCTGAAATACAATTTTCATTTTCTTCATTACGGCCCCTCTTTCTTCTTTCATTCACACTTCCTCCCTTCCTGTACGGTGCGGCTCAGGTGTACACCGAAATGACAGAGAATTACAGCCCCATTTCCTTTCCTTAAAAAAGCGTTCCGTTCAAAGGGCAACGCATCGCGCCGGACGGGTGGTGGCGTTCCTTGGACTCCGTGGCAGCGCTACAACACGCTGTCGCGTTCCACTTCGAACGCGAAGCTTAAGCGAAGCTTAAGCGTCATTAATTGGCAGTTAATTAATGCACCAAGAAAATGTGCAGTGAACAATCGCGTAGCAGAATGCAGCACTCAGGCTTTCGCCTTTCACCACTTTAGCCGCTAAAGTTCCTCGTAATTTTGGAGGAGAATCGGAAGAACAATGTAGACAGTATATAGCGGGCAACCTTTGTACTACCGAGTTTTCTTCAATACGAATGTGGTCAGGAAGGCCTCCAAATTTTTGGTTTACGTATATGTACGCGCTTCGCCAAAAGTAACCGAACAATAGGTATTTCCTTCGCAACCGTGTAACGGAGTCGTTACGGCACCCGAAAAGACGAAAATGTGTCAAAAAGTGAGGGGGCAAAACTTAACTTTCTTTGCACAGAGTCACGACTTAAGGGCTGCCGTAAGTGCTTCGCTACGCGGTTAAGAAACAAACCACCTGTGCCCAGTTACTTTTGGCAAAGACTGTACATAGGACTTATCTAACCCGCCTGAGCAGTGACCGCTCTCAACAGTGTGCCCCGCATATTCGTGGGCCAAAAATCTAGGACGTTGTTGTCGTTGGGGTTGTTGCTCCTCCTGCTGCTGGCAACCTTTTGTCGAAGTCATCCCACTCGGCGGCTTGTTCTGGCTTCAGTGGGCTTCAGCTTTAACTGATTCCTCGTTCTCGTGTTTAAAATTCGGTTCTTCACTGGCTTGATTTCTGCCTTTATCGTGTCATGGGCATACACGCTCCCTCGCTACCTTCAAGGATCGCAAGTATGTTCCTAGCAGCTACAGGTGCACCTTTAATTTTCTAACTTGCGTAGTTTCTCCACGCTTTCACAGAGGTGCATTCAGACTTTCTTAGCTCTCAGCTTACGGATTTGAGTATATATAGAAGCTGGCGAAAGTCTGTGAAGACTCCACCCGTGCTACCATGCCAATGGGGCATTTACGAAGATCAAAGCGATTTTCCTTTCCCCAAAAAAGTTTACGTATCAGTATGCACGCATGTTTACTCCTTCGTCTCAAAAGGCAGCGCTCTTGCGACGAGACTTGATTTTGCCGATTTGCTTCAACGCAGTCAGCGATTCCTTTGCGCTTACCTTAATGTCAGCCTAATAGATGCCATGTCACGTTTGGTGCACATATTATCCGTCCCTCTTCCACTCTGTGTCACTCATCGGCAAGCAGAGCTACATGCTTACAGGCTGAATGATGTGAATTTCAATTGCAGTACCTTGACTATCGAGGACGCTTTTGCCTCTCATTGCTTTTAATCTATTTTATCCTTCTGAAGCAGGCGCAAGTGACTGCGTCACAGCGATGACATAGCATTCACCGCGCTGCTGGGAACGTGATCGGCATTAAATCCTCTAGGGAATCTTCATTAGGGTCATTAATGTCGCAGTGTAATTTCTTCTAGCCTAAACTCTTCCTTCATATGCGCAATCTGTTATATCGGCCCCGCAGCCTCTGCCGGCGAATCGGTCGCATGTGCGACTAAACGTTTTAAACACGATTGCTTTCGCGGCTCGCTGTGCATGACTGTAAATGATGATAACCATGATCTTGAATTTTTATGGTGCAAGGGCATCTGTGGGAAACGAGCGAAATGGCGCAAGGTTTTTTCTTGTACTCACGGTGATGTCAAAGACCCATTTCCCAAGCATTTCACCCTAAATAAGCCGAGCACTAGACCAGGGGAAAGCTTGTATCCATTGTATCACCGGTGGGTACCCTGTGGCACTGGGGATCGAACCCCACACCTTCCGCATGCGAGGCGTATGTTCAGCCTACTAGGCCACCGCTGCGGTTACGGGTTTTAGTGTACTCGGCTTAGTTAGGAAAAACACTCAGATGCTCTTACACAGCTGTACGGATAGTTTTTGCTCAATATGCACTGGATTTCAAGAGCCAAGTGTCAACACGCTGGCACGAAAGACAGAAAGAAAGAGCACAAAAATTGTTATAAGTTCAAGTATGACAAGGAAAGCACACCCCATAGATCATTGGTTTCCACGCTGAAAACGCCTATATGCTACTTTGGAAGAGAACACGTTTTTATTCAGACACAGTGGGCGCCGACTCTGAGTAGATAAGATGTGAGTATATTATGAAAATATAAAGCATAACTAGTCAGAGGCAGCATCCTTTCCATGCTTGCTAATTGTTCGAGTTCCTTTACAAACAGAAAGTAGTGGTTCTCGTACCTGCTTCTTTTTGGAGTCGGGTTATTCCAAGGCACTGACGTGCTTCGTCACACAAGGTACTTTATTATATTTCTAAGCCCATATTGTGAAATAAACCGCAGCCTTCTGGTTTCTTCATTATTAATTACTGCGTACTTTTCCTGCTCTAGGCATTTGAGCATGCCGCCTCGGACCCCATCTTTGATTTCCCGATGCGGTACGTACAACGTTGCGCGTTATGCATAATGTTGACGTTAGTTGTGAAAACGAACTTGACTCAGCTAAAAGAGACTTCTCTATACCTTTGCGAACCTTGTGACGTACAAAGATCTTTAAAAAAAATTCATGACCCTTTAAGAATTCACCTTACACGCATATCTATAGTATAACTTTTTGAGAAGTGCTGTAAATCTGATTACACCTAGTTTTTCATCATTAGAAAAGAAAAAAAAAACATTGAGCTTCACCAGAGTTCTTTTTTCAAAATGGTAGAGTTGATTAAATTTAGAAGAAGCTGGGTATCGGGACACACTGAGTACAGCGGAGAAGACATTATGAAGCATAAGGTATTCTCGCTCCCACTTTCAGGCATGCCAGGGTCACAAAAGTAAAACTGCCACTTCGACGCTCTTTAGTCATTAATAATGATAACATTCGCCGAAAGGCAGAATCCCTGTACGCTACCCTGAGCGTTGCTCATGCTAAAGGAATTGCCGCGAGCACTGGTGAAATTGTTAACTCATTTAACATACCCTTAGCCGTATTTCCATGTTTCACTCCCTGTGTATTTATTCCGCAAGCTCCCAGTTCTCATCATTTATTTTCATTATATTATCAACGGACTTGCGCTGCAAGGTATTTTACTGTAGCAACCTTTGTCTTATAATTTAGACATTTCTCGACTGCCTTTCCTTCAAAAAGATCCACGAAAGGCACATATTTCAAACTCCCATCGGTAATGCTCGCAGTACACTTTTAGAAATTTTGGAATGTTAAACATATAGGATTTTTTTTATTTTTAATGAGCTACTATCATTTCTTTCAAGACAGGAAGCATAGTTTGGGGGCTTATTTTTTATGTAATATGCGCTCAATGATCGATGAGGAGATCGCAACGCGTACGTTAGCTCCAGTTTGAAGAAACTGTGGGCAATTTATCAGCAGTTTAAACAGCACCCCTAAACAGCTCAATCTTGCTACGTTCTCGAAGCTCACCACACATCTATTTCTGCGGGAAATAAAATTCATAGATCAAAAGGCACGTGCACATATTAGCACATACTCACAGAGAGTACATGCTGGTGCAGACATGAGCGTTCACAGAAAGAGAGAGTGCGTTGTAAAGTTTAAAAATAAAATTAAACAGCTGTCATTCAGAGCTTGTGGTCCATCCAAATGTAATCCATTTTTTATTAATTTGTACGGCCACTACGAATCAGGCTGTAGCCTTATTATTTCGTAACACAGTATGGCGCTAGTGGTGAGTTCACAGCTTACCATCTATTGGGCTGCAAATTCGCTACGTTAGAGTAAAAATGGCAACGATGCGAATACAAAAGAGAAGAGATATGCAGTCGACTACACCGTTGCCATCCACCACGTTCTATGCGAAAACAAAAGAAAAAGAGCATTCTAATTACATGGCACCCACAGGGTTGAAGATCTTCGGCAAAAAGCTCGCTGCGAGAATGGCAGAAAAATACGAAGCTTACGAAAGGCAAAGGTTAGAAATTGCGAGTAGTCTTGCAAGCAAAAGACAAACGCAAGCAAAGAGAAAAACAAGTTAGAGCTAGCGGCCTTCATAGAAATGAGCATCTTTCCAAATATAAGCTCCTGGTTCATAAGCTTTGTATAGTGCTAGCCCGCAGACAAGAATAGAAGGGGCTAAAAGTTTGAAGGTTTTTTGCAGACGGAGAAAAACCCAAGAGAATTTGATCTTTTAGTGATGTGCGGGTACACCCCCTATCGCAATCAGCAGCCAGGTTTCCGCGCCAGGGTAGCTCCCATCTCTCTGTCACAATAATTAAAGAAAAAAAGGAAAAGCAACAAATGAGAGCAGGAAGAAAAAAAGGAAAAAATACTCTCCTTGCTACTTCCTTTTATGCTCCGCGCTCTTTTTCGGGAAACGGTTTATTCCCCACAAACGTTTTCTTTTGGTAGTACTGCAGTACATTTTGAGCCCTTGTATTCTCCACCCCCCCCCCCCCCCCCCCCCCCCCTCTTCATCCTTCCTTACTTCCTGCCACGTGCTCTTCTGCTATTATTTTTCAGATTCGAGCCCACTCTTACAAAAAATAAAAAATGTCAAACGAGAGACAACACAAAAAATCTATTTTCCCCCAAGTATTCGCGCAGATATGAGTAGAAGCTATCATTGAGCGCTGATGTAAGTAAACCCAGCAGGCTCTCAGTAATTCTGTCTGCAGCAGGCGATTGCTTTGAGAGATGGCGCGCGTGGAATAAACGAGGAAAGCATATCTGCCGGTGCTTGCTCTCTTGTCCGGCCGTCGTCTTATTGTGCCCCGCGGGGTTCCGCAGACTCAAAAGGACCGCCCGCAGAGAAGGAAAAAAGGGTTTTCCGCAGTGCAGGTGCTTTGCGTTGCTCTGTGTTCATCGGAAGTAACGAGCTCAGAGTAGAAAGAAGTGCCAAAACCATGATTTCTTATCGATCTCGCTGAGGTACGATCTCGTATTGATCTCACAGACAATGGTGCGCTTTGCCGGCTCAGCTTGAGGGCTGAGCTCATAAGCATGAAAGTGGGCCTCCAGTTTTTGCCATTCGGATTTATCATCACTGCGAATAAAGCCAGGTCACATATACTGGAACCCATTCATTCATTCATTCATTCATTCATTCATTCATTCATTCATTCATTCATTCATTCATTCATTCATTCATTCATTCATTCATTGAGCTGTTATTAATATTGCAGTCAAAATCTATATCTTTTTATTTATTCAAGTTACCCCTAAAGGCCCTCCAGAAGAGGGTATTACATAGGGGGGGTACAATCATAAGTAATCGCGATACACTTTAACAAACAAGTTTAACAAAAAACGTTAACACATAAGGCATCACACAAAGAAAAAATGAACACTAACAAAAAGAGCAAACTTTTACACATTTCCGTCACAGCGAAGAAGCTCTTGAAATTTTTTATTGTCAGTTTCTGTGGCGATGACTGATGGCAAACTATTCCATTCAGTGTTAGTACAAGGAATGAATGAATTGGCATAAGACGATGAATGACACTTTACGCGTTTAACTTTGAAAGAATGACCACGGCGTGGAAAGATAGCATCAGGTGACTGATGCTATCTTTTCGGCTTTCCTTCAGCTTTCAGGCTTCAGCGTTCCTGTGCGCTCTTTATTAACGCTGTCGACTTCGCTGTCTACTCTGACTGTCGCTGTCAGTCGGCTTCTGGTGCGCTCTTTAACACGACAGCGTTAAGGACCCCGTTCTGCAGAAAATCCGACGTCCACATCGTCGGCGTTGTGATTGAAAAATCCCCGGAGAAGCACCTTAGGTGGTCAAGCTATCGGTCACGTAACCTTGTGGCGTCATCACAACGTGCCCACCAGATTCTGAGCAAACTGACCACCGTGTCAGGTGGCAGCTAAGTTAATAAATGGTCGCGATAGGCTGCCCATGAGAAGCAACCTGGGTAGCACAAGCCCCACCGATTACAGCACTTGTAATCGCAGGGCCATCGCTCAACCGCGGCACCACTGCGCTAGGATTGGTGTGAAGACTCTGAGGACTACCAGGGACCTATGAATGTAAAATCGAGAATGACCAACCGCGCACACATGGGCATTCTCCCATTAAAGCTATCGCGTCTTACCCTTAAGTGTCTTCTCCGAATTTGTCCATGTGATGAAGCAAAGAAATTGAATGATATGAACACGTGGAGTGTAAAATGTGGGTGAGGAGCTCTTCGACAAAGGGCCTTCAGAAACTTGCTCGTCTACAAAGGGCACCTTTTGCCGCAAGAAAAAGCTAGACCGCTTGGCGAAGCCAGCACACTTCATGGACTGTCAGCAGCAGCATGTGTACCCTTACTTTACTGCATTTATTAAGACGAGGACACCGCTCGGTTTCGACCATGTATAGTTGTGATATGGTACACGCAGTATATTTATTTTCAGGCGTTTGTATACTAGTCTCTATATAACCGAGGCATAATAACCTTCTGTGCCACATAAGACTCGTTTGCTCAAGCTGCAGCACTTTTTTTTTCGTGCCTGAATGCATGCTGTGTTCCGTCGAAAAATTCACAGTTACTGGCTCCAAATTCCGCCTAAAACTTAGCATTTAGTGAATCGAAGGTGTAACGAAAAGCATTCAGCTGCTACAATACCTCGGCTGACAAGCAGCTTTCAGAGCATTCTTTCAGCATCGAACTTCTACCAAAAAAATTCTATTCAAGAACAATGAGCTGTTAACGCCATTCCTGTTTGCATGCACTGGCGTAGCGGTCACCGAACCCTCAGTTCATAAAACTTCTGAGTTTCCAGGGGAAATGTATGGGATTATTATAAACACCTAAGCTACGAACATCGTAATTATCTTCATTTCGCCCTGTGCCGCACTGAAGGGATGCAAAAAAAAATAGGTTCAGCGAGAACATCAACCTATTTTGATGTGGGGGGTTGCAAACCCCCTGGGGTTTGCAACCCCACACTTCTAATCAGCATTACCGCTTTTGAAGTCTACTTATGCGTTGATTAACAAGCCATTTAAAAAGAGCGGGTTTTCCAGAAGGGGAACAGAGGTGTGAAGCTTTTTAAAGGGACGCTTTGTAAAAGGGTAAGGCGCGAAAGGATTGTGTATGCAGTCTAACTAAGCTGAGAAAGGGTCGAGTGCCAACCGCCTCAAAAGGAACATGTTCAGCGGAGTTTTTCAGTCCGACTGCGAACAATATTGCACAAATTCCCCTCCTATCGACAACCTTGCATAGCACAACCAAGAGGCCAAACAGCTCCCTATACTAAGTCATCTTCGTGCTGCCTCTTTCATTGTTACATTCATGTGTTCTGCATTGATATCGCATGTCGCCAGGCGCAGTGAAACTCTCAGGAGCGGCATCATGTTTCATCTTTGGCCAGTGCTTGCCATCAGGAGCTGTTCAAAGGCTACTTCTGAATTTACCGCTCCGTATACATTTCGACCCCCTAGGGCTTTGTAAGTGCGACGACATCTGCGTTTACAAAGGTGTTTTTGCATTTCAATTCCGATTAAATGCTTTTTTTCTTGTTATTTCTCATCACCGGCCTCCTCTTACCATGCACGTAATACAATAGCCTGCAATAAATTACTTTGCTGACATATTCCTGAAGATAATGCATGTGCGCGGCTCCGCTTCTAAACAACAAAAGAGAGAAAATAATAAAATAAAAAGCATGTATAGCGGTATAGTTTCCCTCAAGGTCGCTTCGAAAGCTCTTTTTTTAAAACTGTTTTGAGAAAATTCCTCGAGAATATTCAGGAGAATAATCTCCACAGCCAAGACGGCCTACGCGAAGCCATCTCCACCCTCCAGAACTTTACAACAACCAGCAGGTTGGTTTAAGGGATCTATGAATGTAAAGGAGAGAACGACCTTCTGCGTAAATGGGACTTGCCCACTACGCTATCGCGTCATAACCTTATGGCGGAGCTTGAGTGTCCCCTCAAACTTTTTGAAGAGCCTTGACTGAACCTTCCGAGCACTGTTTTGTTAATATTTGTTTTAATGAAGTCAGGGTTTGCTCCCAAGCAGTAGCCAGTGCCAAAGCGCATCAAATATATCATCACCGTTTCTAGGTTTCTGCTCACTTTAAATAATTGATTTATTCTGGTGCTTGCTTTACTAGCCAATCATTGCTGCACAGGCGATTCGAGGCTGCAGGTAACGCTACCCGTGCAGCAGCTAAGCAAGCCCCTTGTTTTCTGCAGATCGCTACCTGGCACATGCGCATCTACATCTACATGGTCATCCTGAACGAAGCACGGATCCTGGCACCACAGCAGCGCCCTTCTACGGCAGGCCTGATGATATAAGCCGTCGCGGGAATCACCGAGCCATCATTGCTGCACAGGCGATTCGAGGCTGCAGGCAACGCTACCCGTGCAGCAGCTAAGCAAGCCCCTTGTTTTCTGCAGGTACAGTGTGACTGTCATATCTTTTTCGCGAAAAACAGCCCTCGAATCGTTTGTGCACAATGACTGTTGCGTCTCTTGCAAAAGAACTTGAAGAATTCAAGCAAATGTTTGAAAAAAGAATGACAGAAATGCTTCAAGCCATCAACGATTCAAAAACAGAACTAGCTCAGCGTTCGAAAAGCGAATTTGACGCATTAAAAGCTGAGATTGAAAGTTTCAGGTCAAGCATGACTTTTATGAATCAAACATTCGAAGAACTAAAAACCGCGCGAGCTGACATCGACGCCCAGTGCAAAACGCTTGCTGATAGCAACAAGCAGCTTGCTGATAACAACAAGCAGCTCGCTCACCGTGTGGCTGAGCTAGAGCAGTATTCCCGTCTTAACAATCTTGAGATAAAAGGCATCCCACTGACACAAGGTGAGGACTGCATCCAGATAATGCAGAAAGTGGGCGACGAGATCAGCTGTGCTGTTGGGACTGAGGATTTTGAAGTTGTGCATCGGGTTCCTACACGTTCTGACGAGAAGAATCTGATAGCACGTTTTCGTTCCCGCGAAAAGCGAAATGAGTTCTTCGCTAAGGCTCGGAAGACGCGGCTGACAACGAAAAGTCTTGGTTACTCGGCCCTGCATGAAAATGTTGTGTATGTAAATGAACACCTCACACCATCTAACAAAAGGCTGTTTGGAGCGGCGCTGAAACTAAAAAAAGAAAAAAAAATGGATGTTCCTTTGGACAAACAATTGTGTCATCAGAGCCCGTCAGTCAACAAAGAGCACTGTGTTCAGGATAACATCCGAGAAGGATTTTCAGGTTTTTTCTGAAACTTCAACCGCATCAGCCGTCTAGTGAATGCATTATTTTTCAACTTCAGATTTGACAAATAAACTAGGCGGAAACAATCTTACTTCGGCTGTACATTTTAATGTCCGGAGCCTAAGGAAACATTTCGATGAGGTTGCTACCTTCCTACAGTTAACAAACCATCACTTTTCAATCATCTGTTTTTCGGAAACTTGGCTTCACCCAGAAGACGAAAAACTGTTCTGCTTACAAGGTTACAATGCTGAATTTCTCCATCGCAGTAGCAGTCCCCACGGGGGCGTTGCCATGTACGTTTCATCCTCCCTCTCATACAATAGGCGGGATGATTTAAGCATTAACGTGGATAAGTGTGAGTCCTTGTGGCTGGAAATTGAAAATTTTATGCCTCAGTACAACAAAAAGAAAATAATTGTGGGCACTGTCTATCGCTCCCCTTCCTGTTCAACTGTTGACTTTTGCGACTCTTTCTCTGCTACGCTTGAAAAAATATCTATCGAAAACAAGAACGCGCTAATATTGGGTGACTTCAATATTAATTTACTTGATGGTACATGCCCAGGTTATAAAGAGTTCATTAACTGCTTTAGTGGATTTGGCTTTGAGTCTCTTGTAAACATACCGACCCGATGCGTGCCGCATAATCCATATACTTTGTTGGACACTATTCTATCTAATGTTGAGCTTTCGCCGAATGTTGGAGTCGCAGAGGTCAACATCACTGACCACTACCCGGTGTTTTTTTTACTTTAGCTCCCTTCATGACTACAAAACTAATTATGTTCAGACGAAACTAGATATGCAGGCTTACAGTGATGAATTAACACGGGCAGATTTCTCAGCAATTTTTTCAAGCTCAGACGCTGAACAGGCCATTGATATGTTCTCAAGTCTCATAACAGCTGCAGTTACATCCTGTACAAGACATATAACGACCAAAAGGTATCGCGCACCTCGCTGTCCCTGGGTTTCCCCACATATACTGGAATCATTGAGGAAAAAAGAGAACTTATATAGAAAAACAAAACGACAACCATTTAATACGCGTCTTTTACATCGCTACAAGATTCTATCTGAACAAATAAACCAGTCTCTTAAAAATGCAAAAAAAAAGTTTTTTGAAGCCAAGCTTATCGAAAGCAGTAGTAATGCGAAAAGAAAGTGGGAACTGATTAATCAATTCATAAACACGAGACCTAGTCAACAATCTATTAAGACTATCGAGAAAGATGATTCAGCTCTGCGCGACCCCTTACCAATAGCCAATGCGTTCTGTGAATATTTTTCATCCTCTGAAACAGTTCAAAGCGTTGAAGTTCCTGTTCTATCACGTCAGCCACAGTCCTTCTTTCTAAGAGCATGCACGCCTCAGGAAGTTTTAGGTGTAATAAGCAACCTAAATAACACAGGTGCTGGATTAGACAATATACATTCTTCCCATATTAAAAGTGTCAAGCACCTAATTTGCGAGCCTCTGTGTCACGTTATCAATGTCATCTTTGAAACAGGAGTTTTCCCTACTCAATTAAAACGGGCTAAGATAGTTCCAATATTTAAGAAAGGCGACCGATCACAAATGCAGAATTACCGCCCTATTTCTATACTTCCCTTCTTAAGCAAGGTTGTAGAAAAGCTACTAGAAATACAAATACATTCCTATTACGCCAAATTTAATATCTTGTCTCCTTTTCAATTCGGTTTTAGACGTGGTCATTCAACGGAAAGTGCCATATTATATTTTCTGACTGGATCAAAACACAACTTGACAGCGGTATGATAGCCGGCGCTGTCTTCATAGACTATACCAAAGCCTTCGATAATATTAATCACTGCATTCTTTTTTCTAAACTCGAAAGCTATGGTATTACAGGCCCGGCGTTGACCCTGATCAAAAGTTATTTATCCGACAGGTACCAGAGCGTGTGCATTGAAGGTATATTGTCATCTCCTAGACTAATTAATAAAGGAGTGCCCCAAGGTTCAATTCTAGGTCCCCTCCTTTTTCTAACCTATATTAATGACCTTCAGACTTACTTAAATACAACCCAATGTCTCTTGTACGCTGACGACACAACCATCATGGCAACTGGTAACACGTCTTCTGAATTAACTACAAATCTTGACTCGTTGCTGCTATCTTTAGAGAACTGGAGTCACGCTAACTGTATTAAAATTAATCCGTCTAAAACCAGTTTTGTGGTATTTCACGCCCCTCAAAGAAAAATTACTTCACAATTATCAATAACTATCAACAATGTTTCAATACCGCAAACACATTCTGCTACATTTCTAGGTGTGATAGTTGACTCGAACCTGAAGTTTAATCATCATGTTGCCTCCGTTGTTAATAAAATTCGTTTCGGGATAAGGGCTCTCATCAGGACAAGGCCGTTCTTTAGCTTAGATACGTTGCTTTCAATCTATTACGCATTCATACACTCCCATATTAATTACTGTATCACTTCATGGGGTAGCACATACAGAATTCATCTTTCTATACTCATTTCTATGCAAAAACAAGCACTTAGAATCATCACTTCCTCTCCTTTTACCCAGCCGTCTGCACCTTTGTTCCATTCACTACATGTCCTGCCCATTGAACATCTTCACAAATTTCAGGTCCTGGTTTTTCTTTTCAAAGTCATCAATAAGTACATATGTGTTAATTTTGTCCCTGAAAATATAATTACAAATAATAACATCACGCGTTTTGCTTTGTCGAACAATTTATTGTTGCCAAAAGTACGGACTAATTATGGAAAGCAAACCACATCGTTCTTTGCCATCTCCACTTGGAATAATTTGCTCCCTTCACTGAAAACCCCAATGTCATTGTACAAATTCAAAAAAATGTTAAAACACCACTTGTTTGAATCCTTAGATGTTTAGTAACGTTTTTGTGTTTGCAATCACTATGTAACATTGATTTGCTGTACACTTCTTTCTTTTTTGTCGCTTTATTTGCCTTCCTTTTTTTTTTTTACCTCGAATTGTTGTGCATGCGTCGGTTTATGTAATCTGTTCATGTAGCCATAGGAGGCCCTATTTGCAGTCTCGACTTTTGGGCCTCCTGATGTATATACCCCATAAATCATGTACTGTAAATATGAAATAAACTTGATTTGATTTGATTTGAAAAAAAAAAGCACATAAACGAGCGCGTCTGTGAGAGCGTGAAGGCTTGAAAGGATTCAATCCTCGCGCAGCTACCTAAAAATGAAAGCAGGTTACAACTAACAAGTTATTGCAATAAAAGGTAATATGAACACCTTAGCTGCACGTGCCGGACGAAAATGAATGGTATGGTTTATGATTTGTCGTTTTAACATCCCGAAATACTCAAGCTATGCTGAACGCCTTAGTGGAAGGCTCCAGATAAGTGTGACCACGTGAGGGCGGCCGGGATCAAACCCTCGCCTTACAGGTCAGCAGCCGAGCGCCATAACCAATGACCCAACGTGGTGGCCGAGAATGAATAAGTTCATGTAACGAAAGCGGCATAGCAACGCACACACTGGGTAATAAGAGTATCGAGAAATCTTTGCTGATGGAACAGTCAAAGTAACGCCGCATGCTCCCGTAATAATGGCTTATATCGGTAAAACTAATCAAGGTCAGAAGCACCGCTGTTTGCTAGTAAGAAAAGCACTAATCGAACTTTCCGCCCGAATGGCTTATGATTCGGTTCGCTGATTTCGTTTTTCAATTGCTCCGCACTTTTGACCTGTCCAAAACGACTTTTGAGGGACAACGGGATCAATAAGTGGAAATAGGAGTCCGTAAATGCCTGCAGAACATAAGAAGAGCCAAATGCGTCGGGCAGTCGCCAGACGCTCCCCATATTGAAAACTAACGAAGAGATCCGGAGTGCTGAAAAAAGTGAATTCTTCCTTGCACTCTGGAATCTTTGCTTCGTCGATTGTCGCTGTTCTAACTATGGCAGCTACGATCGCAGCAGTCAACAGTCACTTCACATTAATCCAGACCCCTGCAGTGCTGTTTGTTGAGAGCATATATTCTCAATGGTCCGATTGTTCCGTTCTAGAAGAAACATGGTTTCAGCCTTTCGCTTCTTCACTTTCGTCTTTGCAACTTTGCGCGCTCTGAATGGCGCGCGCGCCTTTGTCAACGCCACTTGGTCACCTTCGAGAGCCCGGAAAGCTTTTCTAGCTGACGAGAGCAGTTCGTAAAACCATAGACATGCAGCTTTATTTTGTCTGCGTTTAATAAGAGGGCTCAGATCTCAAATCCTGGGAAGAAATCCGGACATTTTAAGATGTGAAGGCAGGATCCAGTTGCTTAACAACGGGAAGCTTTGGACGAGTTGGTCTGACATGCTGAGGTGGAATAATAACCGCGAACTTGGACGAGACTTAAGAACGAGAAGAAGACACCGCTTGTCCTGTCTTCTTCTCGTTGTTAAGTCTCGTCCAAGTTCGCGGTTATTCCTCCTCCTCAACACACCAGTTGCTTAAGATCTTCCTGCTTGTGTGGAGGCATTGCAGGCTTTGCCGGCAACCAGGGTTCACCGGGTTTTCAAGTCACCAAAGGCGGTGGTTGCTGGGCATTGAAAGTCCTTAGAGCACTAGAAGAAGTTGGCGCGTTTTTTAAGATATCACATATAAGTTTGCAGTCAGATGTTTAAGAACTAAATTAAAATATAAAGAACACAATTAATATGACCAACACACCACATGGGCATTATTACCTCTAAGCTCAGAGCATTACCAGACCCATATACTGTACGCAAGGACTTCGTAACCCACACTTTTGCAAATTCAGCATTAACAAATTTAAAGGCAGTGCACGTTAAAGAACCCCAGGTGGTCGAAATTTCCGGAGCCCTTCACTACGGCGTCTCTCATAGCCTGAGTCGCTTTGGGACGTTAAACCCCATACAACAAACCAAACCAAATTTAAAGCCCATTTTTTTTTCATTTCAAACAAAATATGAAGTCAGTTTCTCAGTTTGACTAGATCAAATGCAGCTTAAGATATGCTGCTATCTTGATGACTAGTTGGTTGTGTGATAAGCATTTTTTTTTGCGACGGAATTATCACCGAAAAATTCGAGCACGAACAATCTTATCCTTGATCTTTCAGAAAAGATGCATATCAGTTCTGCGGTGTCTGTAGGTAGCTATTCACTATACGGCCTTCCCGAGGAAACATTTCTCTGCAAGTATTGTTTGCGTGTCGGAAAGTTTTTGTCTTATAGGACAAGTACCATTTAAGACTCCTGAAATGGGCATGTCCTTGAATTCACTCCCTCCGATATTGCAATCAATTGTCTTTCACCAATAAAATATTCGTTCTACTTAGTTACAATTGAGCAACAACACAAATTTAAAAAAGAAAACAACAGATAGAAATATTCCCTTAAACTTTCCTTGGCTTCAGTGACTGTTGGCTTCCATCATATATCTGGACATTGAGGCAGACAATATATACGACCATACCGCACATGTGCCTCAAAGAATAAGAAAAGCTTGATTTAAAAACGTAACCAAATGAGTGAGAGACGTCTTGGCCTCAAAGCTGACAATAATTTAAGTATGCTTTCACAATCCTTTTGTCAGAGGCACCTCTTATTGCTGTGAACATCAGATGCTTGTTCGCATCGGTGAACTTTCCGCTTTCTCACACAGTGTTTCTTATAAGCACAATTTAGTAAACAAAAATGGAAGAACATTTCCCTTAATCAGTAGTTCAAGACTACTCCCAAAGTGTTGTTATAATATCACTACGTGGGACCATGCATGGCACGCTGCTTTTCAAGAATATTTCGCTGTCAAATTGGAAAGCGGTAAAACAATAGTCCATAATCGAATGTGGACGGCGCGTAAAGCCGCTTCGTATATTAGCTGCAATGGGATCTCCTGCCTACGTATTCATCCTTTTCTGAGTAATCTCTGTCTCTCTGTCTTTGTGTAATGCATGAATGAAAAGAAAACCAAACGCAGCCCAATGGAAGCCTACGCAGTTGTGGAAATTCAAGTAAGTCGTCAGAATAAAAACGAATAAGCTTAGTTATGTACTTCTCTTCTTCAGTATACCTCACGCAGCAAAAAAAAAAAAAACAAACACGAGAGCCGCTTGAAGAACACGATCGGAAGAACATTCTAGAGGAGGCTTTATAAATGGATTGTGATGAAAGGAGTGTAACAAAGACGACGATAACAGCTACGCGTCGAGAGGCCCCAGATGGATCAAAAATGGTTCCAAGACGACAACCGCTTCCATACCTAACGCCCAGATCTGCGTGTATTTTAAAAGAAGGTAATCGATGCCAGGCGATGGTTTCAGTAGTCGTTAGCAACCGACGCGCCTTGCTTGAAGCGAAAAATCAAAAATAAAATGAGATCATTCTTGTCCACAAGCCACCGAATTCCCGCAAGCTGCATTGCTATGCTACAGAAAGAGTTAAATGGAATGCTCATGAAAAGACAGCCATCACTACTTCCAAAGAACTCTGCGCTTTACTCCGCTATCATGGCCGCCTAGTCGGAGAGGAAAACTTAAAACAGTAAAGAAATAAAGTCTATAGAACTAACTAAGTCATTTTGACACACGTTTCAATAATATTTTATAAGAAATTTATTCTATCATGAAAGCATCAATAAAACGTTAAATTGAATCAATGAATAATTCATATAAATTTAAGGAAAAAAACGAGCTAAGTTCTGCTTCAGTCAAGTTTTCTTTTGAAAAGCAAGATACTGCCAGGTCAAGGATTAAACCATATCTTTGGGCAAAAGGTACGATATATGTGTTTACCGCCAAACTCGCGAAATACTGCTGTACTTGTGTAGCAAGGGCCCTCCTCTGAACGGCCGGCGCAGGCACACTCTGCGCTGAATACGGGCTGTATACGCACTGGCCGTGAATTTTCGAGGTGCGCGGCCGTAATAGAATAGCCTTTTCTCCCTCTTTTCTGGCTACTTCAGGCTTCCATACTCTCTTCGCAGCGGCCGCACCGCGCGTGTTTTTTCGAGAATGTCGAGATTGACCCCAAACCCAACCGGGTCAGGATGGAACGAAAGGAGATGGGGGGTCTGGGTCGCACTTTGCATAAATATATGCATGACCGTGGCTGACCAGCCCCGGCTCCCGTGAACCGACAAGATAACCTTTCATAGCGCACTACAGATATTTCTTTCTTTCGCTGTTTTTCAGCTTGGCATATCTTCTCGTCTGGCGTGTACCGCACTGCGTACTTGAGCCCCGATGTAAGCTTCTGACTACACCGTGAAACAGTGCGCAATTTCGCGCTGCTCAAATCCTGCATCCCTGTACATTATTTATCTTTTGTCTTTAGTTCTTTTTCTTTCCTTCTGTTTCTCGACTCTTTTCCATCGACCCCTCATACACAGGAACGGACAGTGTAATTACACGAAAGTTGGTGCACAGAGCCGTCCGGTCTGGGTTAAAGGTTTTACTCGGTTTAGGAGGGGATTTGTACGCCAGCAAGTGTTGGAAGTCAGAAACCAGCGCATAATACGCGCTTCGGGAGAAATATTAGTTTCTTGCTCTTCTCGCAGCCATGGGCTCTCATTCCGTGCTCGGACGTTGCTTCGAGAGCGGAAATTGTACAAGACGCAGCAGAAGCGGGAAATTTCAAGGACCATCACGTGACGAAGAAGACACGTAGAAGAATTGCTTGAGGTGCTATTACGGAAAGCTGTTGTGCGACTTCGTCGTTCTACTCGTAGTGTACCGCTGCTTGACGTTTGCCAAAGAAGCGTATTTCTTTCTGTATTGCACTTCAATACGACTCAATACAAATTTTGTTGTTTTTGTGCTCAATTATGCACAACGGCTGACAGCCATGTGAACTGGAAGCAGCGCTTGCCAAAACATGTGGTTTAAACATGACAAAAAAGGAAAAAACATCACGGGCGCTACTTTAGAGCTTGACGGATCCTGTATAAACAACGCGGTATAATACGTGAAGTGATGCAAGTCCCTTTCAATTGGAATGTGAACAATGTTTTAGGCAGCTGGATGTTGCGCTATTTAATGTTAGTGAATTCATGGAACAAACATGGTTGTCGGCATGCACTGCTTCTTCATGTGTCTTGTACACTAGGTGGTCCTTTTTAGCTTATTCGTGCTCCCACGCTATTACAGTAATTTGGTGTTTTCGAACTTCAGTTCAAAAGTAGTGCACGTGCATTTCAATGTTCTGCCGTATAGTTTGCGCCACTTTCACCACCACAAAAGGCTTCAAGAGGCCCATCTTACGTTCCCATGTATGTTGCAAGATAAGTAGAAAACCATTCTGCGTGACTGTGGCCGGAAGTATATTCAAGTTCCTCTGGGATAATCCTCACATATCGAAAAACGCCGCCAGGGGGCAACGCGGGTCGGACGCTCTGCACATGGGCTCCGGCTAAATGTGTGTGTTTCTCCGGAAATTTTCATCACAGCGGCCAACCAACTGTCCAAGCAAGCGCCAAACATCTCCAGGGATTCGCAAGTCCAGGTGTGTGATTTGAACTCTTCCTTTCCTGGATTCCGGCCCGGTTTTGTGCAGCCGCGGAACGCCACCTAGATAAGCCTGACGGCAGCCTCACCAACGCGCCAAGCCGGCGAGCCCGGCCTCCCCATGGAGATCCAGGTGGAGGGACGCACCGTCCCAGAACACGAACTTCAGTCCGGCGACTGGACCGCCGCGTTGGGCCGTTCGTACAAGACTCGGGCAGAAAGGCAAGCGATTGCAGCAATTACCCATAAACCGCTTCAAACGCCTGGCACCGCGGGCAACGCTCACCCAAACGGCAGGAACGCCCAGCTCTCCGCCGCGACAAACGCCGTTGCTGCGCCGCAACGGGCGCCGCCGATCACACGTGCTTCTCTCCTCGTCTCCCAGCGCAACAGACGAATACCGCCCCTGCCGTTAGAGGCAATCAGAGTTGTCTTCCGGCCGCGAGGTGAGCTCCTGCTCTCTACCATGCCCGGAATAAAAATACGAGCTGCAGTTCAAGCCCAACTAACAAAGCCTCTGCCAGCCGACGCTGTGCTGCGTATCCACCCAACCAACAATACATTTACCATAGCCACAACGCACACCGAAACCGTTCAACACCTGATAGGAGTCACCCACCTGTCCATCGACGACACACGGTACGAGTGCACAGCTTATGCGGCACCGCCCCCGGGCGCCACTAGAGGAGTACTGACGAACGCCTACTATCAAGAGACGCCCGAGGAAATCTACAAATATATCGTGCAAGGGAATCCAGACCACACCATCTTGGCTGCACGCAGAATGGGGAAGACCAACTCCATCCTCATTACATTCGACGCGGACAAGGTCCCCTACGCCATCAACTATATGGGCACCATCTACAGATGCACGCCTTACAGAGGTAGCCCAGACGCCTGCACGAACTGTAGGCAACCGGGCCACCGTTACGACGTCTGTCCCTTACCAAAGACCCATCTATGCCCCAGATGTGGGACACAACATCCCAGTACAGACCCACAGTGCATACCTAAATGTATCCACTGCAACGGCCCGCACCTCACGGGCACAGGACCCTGCAAGGCACGGAACCCAGGCACAAAACGGCTTCAGTACCCTGAAAAGCAAGCATTCCAACAAATAGACCAGCATCCGTCGTCTTGGCCTGCACTTACCCAGCCGCAGCAAGACCTCACGGGGTCCACCGCAAGCAAGCAGGATACATGGGCGCAGAAAGTGGCGCAGTCACCGCGAGGCTCTACACCGCCGGCGCACAGCACAATACAGCCAACCTCAACGCCGGAGAATGCAGCACAACGGCGGCTTCAAGAAGAAAACGCCATGCTCCTCCAACGCATCGCATTACTGGAAGCCAAGCTAAGTGCTACCTCTGGGGGACCATCCCCTTCTTCCTCACTTCCTTCCCCCAATTCTAACCCCACTCACGATCCTGTCTCATCAAATCAACAAGACACTAACCCTCAAAGCAATGACCATCCCCCCACCGCACCCATGCATGAGGACCCAGAGCCCGATCTCGAACCGCTACCCTCCCCGAGCAATAGCGCTAGAACAAGCGTAGCTCTCTCGGATGCAGACCTCCAAGCTGTGGCAGATCGCCTTGAAAACATTCTCTGTGCTCGGCTAGAAGCTCGCCTGGTCGAACGTATTGAACACACCATAGTAACTAAGCTAGAAGCAGCGCTTTCGCAAAAAATCGATCAAATGTTCGTCCAAATTTCTACAACCTTCCATAAAGCGCTGGAAGAGCATGCAGAACGCACAGCCCGCAGATTTCAGGAAATAGAAGAGCATCTGGCTGGATTTGACAGTCACCCCTATCGTAAGCGCAAACCAAAGACACCAGAGAATCAGGACCCCCCAACCCCGAACATAAGTCATACTCCTCCCACTTTAACGCAACAGGCACTCCCATCGCTGCCACATGATGGCGCCCTCTAAACCTTTATGCACGGTCTGGCAGTGGAACTGCCGGGGTTTTGGGAGAAAACGAGGGATCCTCCAACAACTTCTACAACGTGCTTCAGGCCCGGATGTCTTGGCGCTACAGGAACCGATTAATCGCATTACCCTGCCGGGATATACGCCTTATTTACCCTCATCGGAGGCACCACACAACGTAGCATATCTGCATTGAGCTTGTACCCAATAACCCAAAATTCCACAGTCTCTTTATTCTAAATATTTATAGCCCCCCTAAAAGAGCTCTCCCTAACTTCGACCGGCTTTTCTCACTTGTAAAACAACTTGCGCATAAGCAACCCTTGCTAATTGTAGGGGACTTCAATGCCCCACACACAGCATGGGGGTACCCTACAGACACTCCAAAGGGCCGCCGAGTCTGGCTGTCCGCACAGCAGGAAGGCTTCACACTTCTTACTGATTCCGATCACCCCACTCGTGTGGGAACAAGTGTGAGCAGGGACACCACACCAGATCTCACATTCACACACTCCATTCCTGATGCAAAATGGTGCAACACTAATGAAAATGTAGGCAGCGATCACTACATTATAGAGATTACGCTCCATAGCCAAATTGGCAAACCCTCCCCTAAACACCCAACTATCACGAACTGGGAATCTCTCAGAAAATGCCGCAGCAATAGAACGCACACATCCATAACGGACATAGAGGCGTGGACCACAAAACTACAACAGGATATACGAGCAGTTACTCGCACTACCCCCCCGGATTGCCCCAGTAAGGCGGTAGACACACGCCTCTTGCGTTTGTGGGAGGCAAAAACGGGCCTTGAGCGCCGCTGGCATAAACAATGGTGGAACCGAACTCTTAAAAGAAGACTTTGTAGACTAAATGCAGAAATAGAGAAGCACGCAACCACTCTGATGAGGCAAAATTGGGAGACCTTATGCACTCGTCTGAATGGAAACATGAGTCTCTCTCAGACATGGCGCCTATTTAGGCATCTTCTAGACCCAACGCAGTCCAAAACGAACCAGAATCATAACCTCACTAAACTCATTCATGGCAGCACAGTTCAACCACAGGACCTCTTACAACAGCTTAAAGACCTCTACCTTCCACCATTCCCTGCCCAAACTCACCCCGACTACGAAGGCGCCTCAAACGCACTCTTAGACCAGCCCATTACAGAAGCTGAGGTAAGGGCAGAACTCCACAAACTGAACACATCCTCCGCTCCGGGACCGGATGGGATCACGAACAGGGCACTACGAAATCTGGACACCCCCTCTATCGAAGTCTTAACAGCCTATTTCAACGAGTGCTGGCAAAACGGTTCCCTACCTCCTCAGTGGAAAACAGCGAAAGTTGTATTTCTGCCCAAGCCAGGCAAGCCGCTTCACCATACTAATCTCCGACCCATCTCTCTTACTTCATGTGTAGGCAAGCTCTTCGAGCATGTCATTCAGACGCGACTCAGGAACTACTTGGAGGATAATGAGCTCCTCCCTAACAGCATGTATGGTTTTAGACCAGGATTGTCAGCGCAGGATGTATTCCTCCAACTACAACATCAGATACTGGAACCCAAAACAAAGGATACGAAAGCCATATTAGGAGTAGACCTCAATAAGGCCTTTGATCACGTTACCCACGCGGCTATCCTAACGAACCTACAATCCCTTGACGTTGGACAACGCATGTACAACTTCATTCGCGATTTCCTCAGTAATCGCACGGCCCATCTCTCATTCGGCCCGCATTCCTTAAACGACATCAACATCGGAGCACGAGGCACCCCACAGGGAGCGGTTCTCTCCCCGACTCTCTTTAACATAGCCATGATGGGATTACCTAAATTACTCAAGTCGATACCCAACCTACACTTCAGCTTCTATGCCGATGACATTACACTATGGACATGCCGAGGTAGCGACGCGGAGATAGAACACCGCTTACAGACAGCACTAAATACCATTTGCACGTACGTCCATGATAGAGGGCTCTCATGCTCCCCCACGAAATCGAAACTTTTCATATACAAACCCCACCGAATGTCTGGCACACCACCGAATATTCAGCTCGTTTTGGGCAAGGAACCGATTCCCACAGTGCCAAAGGTTCGCACACTGGGAATGTTTCTCACTACTTCTGGCTCTCACACTGACACGATCCAAGCGCTACAAACGCACACACAACAAGCCTCTAGGCTCATCAAACGTGTGGCACACAGAAAATCGGGTTTACGGGAACCAAACACGCTTCGACTAACACAGGCTTACATCACCAGTAGAATAACATATGCACTACCGTATCTGCCCCTCTTAGCGAAAGATAGAGAACGCCTAGACGGCCTCATTCGGAGCAATACGCGCACAGCTTTACGCCTTCCCCCATGTACTTCCACAGAGCGCCTTCTTCGACTAGGAATACATAACACTTTCGAGGAACGCTGTGAGGCCACCAAAACGGCACAACTAGCCAGACTCACACGCACCCCTGCAGGACGAGCTTTGCTGCAGTCTCTTCGCATATCGCCTGTCGGCGTTATACCCGGCAGCGTGTTCGCCAAATGCAGCCGGTACAGCCAGCGATGACAGCGCCGCCCACCGGCAGGTAGCAGCCACATTAAGGCTGGTTATAAATATTCATTCAGAACGACGGCTTGACATCGCCGCTATGGCGCAGTGGATTAGAGGCACGTGTGGCGTATGGAAGGTCGGCCGTTCGACTCCGCTCTCTGTACTGGAATTTTATTGTTTTTTTAATTTCATTTCTTTTCCATTTCTCCCCTTTTAGGTCGCAAATCGTGATGCTTAGTGGCATATAACGCCATTTAAGAGGATTTATTATCCCTTTTAGGTAAGCCGTTGTGACAATCTTCAGTCACCGTGATCAATTCACCGTGCTTTCAAGCCTTGTGGCTGTACAGGCTGCAGTTGGCGAATACGCTACCCGGCACTGACACAATCCCCACTCCCATAAGAGCTGCAGTTCAGATACCCCCCCCTCCCTAAACACATGCACCCGGAGCGCGATAAAAAGCGCAGAGAGGCCCGGGCCTTAGCACTACACAGAGCTTACGGAGAGGATCCCAATGTAGCATATACTGATGCCTCGCTCTACGCATCAGGCGTACAGGCAGCTATAGTGGCTGTTCGCAGTGACGGCCGCCCCATCACGGCAGGAACCATTCTTACCTCATCCATAACCACGGCAGAGGAGGCGGCTATCGCTCTAGCCATCTCCTCTTCAGCCGCTACCAAAATTATATCCGATTCGCAAACAGCAATCCTAAATTATAGCACTGGTCGTATCTCTCGGCAAGCCAGCAGCATACTCCGACGCTGGAATCCCTCCAGAACCGTAACGCTCATCTGGGCGCCAGCACATGCCGGACTACCCGGAAACGAGGAGGCGCATGCCCTCGCCCGAGATCTTACCCTCCGGGCGGGTGAGCACACCGCCTCCTCCGTCGAAGGGGAGTGCCTGTTAAATTTCAGTGTCATCCTACAACACTATCGTTTCAACAGACAGATATACGCACCTCCTCACCCTTCGCTATCAACCACGCAATCAACTTTCTGGCGCAGGCTTCAAACTCGCACACTCCCATACCCGATAGTCATGCACGGACGCTTCCCTGACCTATTCTCCTCCTCCTGTCGACTATGTGGCAAACCAGGCGACTTTCTGCATGTTCTGCTCACCTGTTCCACTTACACGCACCCCCCTCCCCCAGAGGTGGCACTCACTTACTGGGAACAGCTGATGTCCAGTTCAGCACTCCAAGACCAACGACTCGCCATCACCAGTGCCTCTAACAGGCTGGCCCTCCAGGGTCTGGCACACCATTTGTAAGGGAGGAACCCACTGTGTGGGCCACTCCCGCAGGCCATGAGGGGGGCTCTGCCCCCCACCTGTAATTTGTCGTGGCCAATAAAGTTTACACCACCACCACCCATCCTCACATATCGGCGTGTGAAGTACTCGGGCAGAAAAGTGGAGGAAGAAAGATATTTGGGCACTGTCATTGTCGACTAATCACGCTTTATCAAGAACGCTGTCTCTTTTAACAAATACCGAGCAAATGCGTCATTTTCATTCATTACCTGGACATTTTTTTTTACTTTCTTTCGTTCGTAATTACTAGGTCAACAAATAAAAACCGCCATTTCTGAGGAGATAGGTAGGATGTAGTTTACTCTGATTTTAAACTAGCATAACGTCCTTCCTTTGAGCAATGTTTTCGTTCCCGGTGGCAGCCATAAGAGCGGTGGCTGAAGTCTACAGTAGCGTGCCAGTCGTAAATAAGCTACGAAATAGTCTGGCTGTGCTCCGCTGGGCGGCGCGATGAGTGTCAGGTGCAGGATAGATGGCGAAAACGCCGCAACGAGCATCGCTCCTGAGAGTTGCTCATGGCGGTGATGCGGAGTTTCGTAGTCCCATCCTATTCCTCCGCGCCTCCGCTTCTGAGCGTGACACGTCTCTCTAGAATGGCTGTTTCGTGGCCTGGCCAAGACGCTGGTGTCGGTTACTCGCGTGACGTGAACCGTCAGTTTCATAGCGCGAAAGCTGACATGAAGTAGCAGTCGCTGCTAGCCTTCGCTGCGCTTCCTAACGTGCTTGTTTGTAGGTTGCTATTAAACATACAGGGTTCCAAAGCTGAGTGTATTTAGGAAATATCAAATAAAGAGTCATATTGCTCCTGGCTGTGCTGTAGTATTTTTTTTTTTCATTGTCTTGATTGTCCTGTGCTGTCTTCTTCCCTTTAGCACCATTGATTTCTATTGTTTGGAGTCACTACTCACCTGAAGTAAAATTAATGTGGAGACGCTGGAGAGCAGCGTTGAATCCAGAACAACCAAAGTTTTGAGAGGGCATCAATTTAGTTCTAATGGTGGCTACCAGAGGAATGAAAGAAAGATGGCGGTCAAAGTATGTAGAACGCGGTTGCATTCAGTGCAACCGTAATGACCCTCGGGGGCTTTGTTTCACCGTAAATACGCAGCCGATTCACTACACGCGCTACCAGCGTGAGAAAAAGAATGAGCTACCTCGTCAAGAAAGTATGTGTATTTGCAACTTCACGTCCATGAAGCCCACAGCACCGCGGCGGCTCAGTGGTTGCGGTGTTCAGCTGGTGACCCCCATTGCAAGGGTTCGACCCTCGGAGGTGGTCGCCACATGTCAAAGGATAAAAGTTACAATAACACCGGAGTGCAACAAAATTATTTCAGGCATCATTCATCATTTACAGTCTAAACAAATATTTTCCGACTTAAATAGCATATCGAAGTCTCAGGGAAGCGAATTCGCCAGTTCAACAAAAGAAAACCTAAATGCTTTAATTTATACGCGCATATTCGGAAATTTCTTACTAACTGTCAGAACACTGGAATTTCAATTTTAAAACTCCAAGGTTTAAGAAATAAACACAATTGAGATCATACAATCATTACGAGTTTCAAAGATGCACATTAGGGAATAAATACAAGAGACAATAGGACGAATGGCGAAATCTATCAGCAAAAAAAAAGGGCGAAAACAAGCTACGAAGCTCGCTGTTTTTTTAAACAATTTTTGCTGCGTTCACTAATTCGCAGTAAAAAGCGCCCTGTTTGCGATGTCAAAAACTTTCTATTCGCCTGAAACGAAAATATGAGTCCAAGATGGAGCAAGCTCTCCGGAAAAGCTGCGAGTTCATCATTTACACAGTTTACGCAATTTACACAGATTACACAATCTACACAGTGCCTTAAAGATTTCAGTACTCCAAGAGGTCATAAGTATTCCAAGGTCATCCGCTACATCCGGCTGTTGGCTCACGGAGCAACTTTGACATGTAAAATTCAAATACTATGCACGTTTAAAGCCGCGGGTGCAGTTTGGCCTTGCCTTGGTTTTAGATCCAATTCGCGGAGCGATGATGCAATCTATTGACTGACTGCCACGTGTATGAGTCCAAAACTTCACTTCTATACAATGAAGCACGAGGTGCGGCACGTTTTTTTTTTTTTTGCCTTACCGTGGCAAACAAGATTCCTTGCGATCTCTAAAGGCTAAACAAACGCGTTTACAGCTTTGTTTTATCTGTTGTTAAAAGCTGTCTCAGTGATTTGTATACGGCTTTTTTTTTAGGAGGATTAAGGAAGCAGTTAGATGTTGGTTCTGACATGTGAGCATGAAAACCACATCTCATGATCTGCATGATACCTTTTTCTCATCTGTGCATGTCAACACAATTCTAGGTTAGCCTACGCTTGCAACTCACTTTAAGCCCGCATGTCTCCTTTCTTAGCACCTTAGCTTTACCTTGGGATGTCCGGCCCTGAGATCGCAAAAATCAATTTGGGCTTCGTCTTGATAAACTCAATTCACCTCCGAGAATAGCAGAAATTCACATCGTAAAACAATCAATCGTGTTGAGCGAAATTTACCGCATAAAACATTCCGGCAGGAGCCGCCGGAACATTCGTATGTTCCGACTATGTCTGATCGAGCCAGTCACCATTCGCAGTAAAGGTGCAAAGTTTCATGAACACTACCGAACCAATCACCTTTAAATATTTAACTCATCCAAGCCAGGCACTTCTTCAATGTCTGCTGTTCCATGCATGGGCGTGAGCATTTCTACTAGCAATCACTTCAAAGTAAGAAAAATAGTCACAAATATAAGACGAGTTGACATGCGCACCGTGACATGCGCAAAAGAAGAAACGAACAGATGAAGGATGCACTTATATTTCAATATTATTTACATTGTGTAAAATAAAACACGGACCAAACTTTGCCGAATTATCAAGAAAATGGATATGTTACTAGGCGCCAGGTAAAGGAATTACAGGGGCACAAGAGAGACGTGGAAAGAAACGTTGCGAACCCATCATTGGGCAACGATGGCCGAAAAAAAAATAACTCGAAAATTTTTCGGTGCATTCATTCTGAAACTCGACATAATATACACAGCAAATCTAATAATGCAATGTGTGCCCAGCCGTCTGCGGAAAGTTTACATTAGAGCCGAAAGGCTCTCAAGCGGATTTTTGCTGTTTTTCTTTTCATTTTAGATTATGCTCATTCGCTTCTTCAGAAGCCCGGCTCAACGAGCTGCTTCACTAGCAAGTTTAAAACTGGCCCGGGAAAGTAAACTGAAACGTTCCTTGAAATATTTACCCACTATGAATGATGCTCTGGCCAGCGAAGCATTATTGGGCGCACTGCCTGATTTGCCCCAGAGTTAAGCAATCGAATGTTGTTCCTCTTATCTGGATGACGGATGAGGAAAATGATAATCCTGCCCCTCTCCGCCGACGACGCCGCAAAAGCTTTGAGCAGCCATGGCGCCAAAGGCAGCGCACTCTGAAAAATTACGCACTTAGACAGGGGAGTAGATACAAAAAAAAGGCGCATATTAACGAGCACTTCGTGCCAATACATGTTACTGAGCTGCAATCTTTTAACGATTAATTTGTTTACATGATCCTCCCTGTTTCTTCTAGAAGCCTATGCGTCCGTTTTCTGCTTAATCAGAAAGCTAACTGAATAGATAAGCCTTTGTTCTACATCCGACAAAAAAGTAAACTTCGGTGTGAGTTTACTCGACCATGTTTATTTTCACTCTATACATTCATCAGCAGCTCAAACTTCTCTATTCAAATGCATGCTGCCGCGATAACATAAGACTTCGGCTCGTAAACCATGCTATACCTATTTGGTGGTCTCAAAACCTCACGAGAACTCTGACTGATCGCATGTACATTATTACACTTTTGTTTTATGCGTTGAAGTTTTGCCGTAATGCTGTCAGAACCACACTACGAGACTACGCAGCTTCGAAAACGATGTTAAAGGCGGTCTGCTGGCAGTGAGGGAGATGCAAGGAGATGCGCATAACTAAGCGTGGTAGGCATAAAAGCATTCGGTGTAGTGCTGCTTCTTATGTTCTCTTTAAATTCGTTGGGCTCATCGTGCTGTTGGAAACTTAATCTCAAACACGTAGACCTCCAACTTATGGATGATCCCCGCCGCTAAAAGCATGCTATGAAGGTCATAGCTAGCCCGTCTTTTCTCTTCTTTTGTCTGCTGATTAGCTAACGAGGGCCTCGATCCTTGTAGCCTTGATGTCATAGGTAGCCTAAGAAGGTACTCCCACAGCTACCACCTTCACCATTCTATCACGTTCCTACGTGGCAATCACCGTAATAAAGAGCGTACTACGACTGCCGCTATAGACGGGGTAGGCGGTCGTGAACACTCTCAAGAGGATTACTCAGGTTCGAAGCGGGAAATCGTAAAACATTCCGCCACGCAACTGCTCCTGCGAGTTGTGTCTTCCACGAAGCGTAAGAAAAAACACAACGTGGCAATCGTGACAACAGACGGCAAGCAAGAAAAATAAACTATACAATAGGAGTGCCTCACATTATTCTCGGCGCCACTGGAACCACCCAGGAAAGAATTTAGCTGCTCATATTAGGAAACTGAAGCCCCTCTATATTTTACTCCTAATGTCGTCGCGTCATTCCGCTGATCTCCCGCTGAACGGTATATTTTCCAGACAGCATTCCTTCTTAGGGCGCATTAAGCGATGTGCCTCAAGAAGCGTCGCTTGCCATTCGCGACAGGCTATGCATTTCACATCTTTTTTTTTTTACCAGTCACGCTGAGAAAATCCGCAAAAAAGTTTGTTTATGATGTTCATTACAGCCGGAGGGCTTTCTTGATGGCAGTTGCATTTCAGCGAGACTGAAAATACGGGCTGAGCATGCTTTCGCTCCTTGGAATGCAATTTCGTCTTTCGACCAATTTGAACTTGGGCCCTTTGAGATTTACTGCGGCTATTGTTCCGAAAGCACGACTGAACGGTCGACGTCTTAATGATGCCCTTATTTCACCGAGTCTCCTGAACTGCTCCTAGGTGGTGAAGAGAGCAAAGGAGCGGCGACGCTTTCTTCGAAACAATCGAGCTAGGGTCACCATAAATTCATCACTGCCTTCTTAATGGCAGTAAGCAGAAGCTGACAGTATCGACTTTTCCCAAGTTCCAAACTCCAGGCAGTGATGTGTCTCCCCGCCATCTGCCATAGTCCTGGCTTAAAGCTAAGGATTCCAAGATACTCGCTATTCCACTTCATGGGGATTTGATCGGACTGGTCAGACTGCTATGCTGCATGGGACTAAGGGGAAGCCTGGCATAAGATGAGGCTACACTTTTGCATCCATTGAAGTTTGGCGTACGCTTAATAAATGATGCAGTGATCTTCCGCAGTCAACCTTTCTTTCATTATGTTTTGAGAATAGGAACTTTCAGGTGGCATCAAGGCAGTTTGCTGTCACGAAGGCAAAGGCACGTGGATCGAGTATAAAATTGAGGAGTATGTTCGTACAAATCGAGGACTTCTGCAACTAGTTCCACACTGTACGTGAAGTGTCTCATGAAAATTATCTGTCCAGAGGAAATCTTTCATTTAGAAGAGGTTTTAAGAAGTTGTTTTTCTTTTTTCTTGCGGAAGAATCATGAGTTGGATGCTGGTAAGGCGTTTCCTTTGTTATTGAACCTACGCAAACATTTTTTTGTATTTTTTATTTACTCGAATACCCGCATGCTCCTGCGACCACTATTGATGATATTGGTACAGTGAGCGCAATAAACAAAATCCCTGACTGAAAATGCAGCCACGCATTGCACAGACACATGGTTGCCTTTGCTGAAGATAGAAAGAATTATAGTAGTTATTCATGTTTTTGACAAAACCGGTGAAAAAGGCAACAAAAGAACATGAAAAACAAAAAGAAATCGCAAAACAGCACTCATGAAGACGAACAACAAGAAATCACTACAGAGCACTCATGTGGTACCAAAAAATGAAAGGAACACACAATTTTTGCGCAAGAAATATAGAAACAAGTTTTTTTTTTTTTTTGAAAATGCCCGAGTTCATAGGTGAGTGAGGGATCCGCAAGTTTTTTACATAAATTTAGTCGACACTCAAAACAGTTAAAGAAGGGAGCGCAAAGACAACATCGTACAGACGAATCAGTCAAAAATATTAAGGAATGACAAGGCTAACTTAGACCTGCTGCCAGGATAACACCAGAGACGTGTGGACAACAGTATCTCTAGCATCCAGCAACGCCGCTCTTACATTTAGAGAAGCTACGAAAGCTCATGCAAGTCTAAGCAGCGATGCAGACAGCGTGATGACGAATAGCGATATAGCCCAGGAACTGCCATCCCTTCGTCGCTGCTCAAAACGAAATTGCTTCCGTGTATCAGGGACTAAAGATATAAAATGTAATGGCACTCACTGTGCTTGTTGTATCTTTTACTGTGAGAACACACGATGGAGTTACCTTATTCTGGTCAATTTTACAGCGCCTTCGGTTGTCTGAGGCAAACACATCACAATTTTCGACGGAAAAGCCTCTAAAACAGCCGCCCTTGCTTCCATTAAGGCCTAATTTATTAGAGCTTTCAGCCGGCACGTAAGAGAGCAAGATTATTGCCTGCACTTTTTGTTCCTGTTTTAGGCGTCTGGAACGGAAGGCGTGGTGCTAAACGGGCTATAAGAAATGTGGCCTCAGGATTCCAGTAGATGAAGATTTTCAGGAGAGGTTAAATGGGACGGCCCATTGAACAGGCCAGCTTCATTTCTTTACTTACCTCTTCGTTCTTCATTTCCAGCTATCGCAGCTCTACTCCTGCTAATCTCTTCCTCCTTCCGCTGTTACGAAAGCTCAGAAAAGATCTCTTGAAAAGAAATACTAAAAAAAAAACAAATCCTCGAAACCCAGCCCATGGCCCCTCAGACCTAACGCCCTTTATTATTTCTGTTATTTTGGTTTGCTCACCAGAGTACTCCTTTTTAATGCCTTGCTAATGGTTCTATTTATTTTTTAAAGACTGGCTGCCATAGGCTTGCACAGCAAGTTCAGACTACACTGGGAGCACCATTTCCTTTTTCCTCGCTGAGCATGTTACTTATGATTCAAGTCATGTAAACTTTGACCGTGTCAGTTTTGAAGCATTGAGTATACAAAGCTCTGTAAAAGGAAAAAGAACATTATATACCGAATACTTGGGAGCACCTTATGTACAAGCCCCTCTATTTCGCGATTACTCCCAACTTCTTTTTTGGAGCGGAAGCGCTACTTCTCCCATGCAACACCTCAAGGTCATGGCGCTCCGAAAAATGACCTTCAAGCGGCAGAGCAGGGGTGTGGCTGTGACGTCATACCTTGGTACTCGCCGCGCCTCGGTGCAGCTGCGGCGCGCGGAGCCGGTGGCGTTCGCTCGCCTTCGCATTTGCGTTGGCCAACGTGATTCAACGATCACCTCGCAGTTGTGCTGAACCACGTGACCCGCCGTTCATCTAATAAGATGATAAAAAGCGAGAAGCATTGCTTGACGTTCACAGATCGGCATGGAGGAGCCGCGCGCTAGAACCAGTTCTTCGGCTGTATATCAAGCACGGCTGATTGAATCTAATTATTCGTATGAGGAACACCGTCGACAGGGTGCGCTCGAGAAAGATAGAGCGAAGGAAAGAGAAGAAACCGAATAAGAACGAGAGCTTCGTCTGGAAAAGCAGCGGCAGCAGTGGCGGGAACAACGGCAGAGGAAGCTAGTAGCAGACGCTGTCATTACGTTTCGAGCTTCCGCTATGTAAACTAGGTTCAGCAGGCTTGAACCCCAGCCAGTTTTTTTCCGCGTCCACTATGCATACTTCCACTCAACATGTTCCACAAAGTCATCGCAGTCTTCAATTGTGTTTCTGATGGCTCATGCATCTGTGGTCTATTTACTCTTCCATAAAACTTCTCGAGACTTGCAGGCGGTCTGTTGATGTTCCTGTAGGAAGCCGCCTGCAACGCTATTTTGAGGTCCCTTACAAAAGCCGACAATAATAACATTACTCAGCGCGAATGCAAACAGAACAGGGTTCTTTTAGTTTCTCTTTTTAACTCCTAAGGTTAGCATATGATGGGCCTACTGATGGACCTTCTGGGTCCGCCCGGTTGGCTAGCGCTCATACCAAAAGTAGCGTGATGGATCCTTACAACTGGATGGTGCAAGTATTTGTTCGAGTAGCTTTCATATTGTGGATGTGTAACTTCTAACGCAAACTATAGCGCCATTTTAGTCCTTGTAGTGCTTAAAATAAGTCGTGTTTCGCTAAGACAGTCTAAGGAGAAGTGAATTAAAGCGAAAGGCAGGAAGAAGCTGTAGCTACCGGATTACTTTCTGTGGAAATTTGAGTTTGCTGTAGAAAGCCTCCGGCACACTGGCACGCCTCGTCCGTAAACACATGGTCTAACCTTCTTTCTCTTTGGTAGCCCGCCTGCCGCCAGGTTGTCGGTTCAGCTGGCGTTGCCTTTTCGAGTTAATTACGTTTACTCACCAGTGCACACGTTCACGCTGCCTTCATACAGGCGAGCCCCAACACCGTACTCCTAAAGTGCACTTAAGGCACGTAGAAATCCATGTAAGAGTATACCAAGAGGACAGCCTCGTAAAGTGTTTTATTATAGTAAATCTCAGCGTCACTGCATCTGCTTTTAAGTGTTCCTAACGGAGCGCATCTGGCTGTGGTGTGAAAAGAACTCTGATTTATACCCACAAGGTTTCTGTACCCATCTGACCGAAAGCAAATTAAAGAGAAATGTAGTATCAGACGCAAAAGTGACTGACCCTCTTGTTTCAAGTTCTTAACCATTCCGCATCGCCTGTGGCCGCCGGTCTCGACACGAGGAGTGCATCGTCAGGTGGCGCCTGCATGGAGTGAGATATTTACTTCTTCGTAACTTGGAGTAAGATATATTTATTTTTATCCCCGATAGTACACGCCTTCTGGCCAGGATGGAGCTAGTCGCTGGCAAGATATAGAAATTTGATCCGCGTCTTAGGAACACATGTCGTCCAAAATGTTCACAGAGGCTTGTTTCTGGACACTCTCTATTGAGAAGCGGTGTCACACCATATTCTGCAAGAGGTCTAAAACACATGGGCCTTAAACGCACGCGCACGCGTGCGCCAACTTTAAGCACTCTTCTTTCAGCTTCAGAAAGCTTCAGCTGGCTGCATGTACAGGGCGATAAAGGTGCAAACGAGCAGGAAACAATTTAGAATGATGCATGCAACGAACTCCAACGCCTGCAAAGAAAGAAGGATTTATGCCGACAAAAGCTGCCATTCATGTCTCTACGGGTCAAAATCAATGCAATGAAGTTTCTCTGAACGATTCGGCGTTCCCTATCTTCTATAAATTTGCATGAATCAGTTGACGTGCACTGCAGTTTTGTTGCGCTCCAGCTGCGCTTTTGCCCACCCAAGCTAATTAAGGCATAGGGCCTGTACGAGGTTTGTTAGAAAAGTATCCGACCTTTGGCCGAAAAAAAAAAAAC